>NC_139232.1:94242053-94842053 GCF_977018435.1 Lepisma saccharinum | reverse complement strand
GAATCAACTCCTGGCTTTGAAAAGGTGCCTGAAACAAGGGTGACATCTACATAATAAGGAGTTTCAGCCCAGATACAATTACGTATATGTTGGTAAACTCAATGCGTAAATATCTGCATCGTGCTTGTTTCAACTAAATGTTTAGGGGGTATAATGACATGCAATTCCTTAGAGAGTTTGCCGTGCTTGTTGTTGTCCATGGAAACGGACGTTGCTAGGGAACTTAAAGAATGTTTATTTTCACCCCGAATGCTACTGTAAGGGAATTATGCTAGAGTTTTCGATTGATTGATTGATTGATTTGGTGTTTTAAGTCCACTTTGTGCACAGTAGTAGAGTTTTCGAATTTTAAAATGTGAGCATCAGAATTCATTGCAGAGGAGAGATAGAAATTTGCGAAGAATGATGGAAAACATTTCTTTATTTCAATTATGTTTAAAAATGTAAAACTGACTACAGAAGTAAAATGTTACTTTTCCAATTTAGTGTCGCTATTGAATTCGTTTACATAAAACATGTAACTAACTATCCTGAAACTGTTATTACTTACCCAGCTTATTATTAAGAAAGAAACCAATAATGTTTTGATTATTTGTACATATTACAGCGCATACACACATAAATTTACGTTCAAAACTTTCCAAATAAGCGAACCACGTCGGCGAGCGCACGAGACGTGGCCACAGGCCACGTCGAAAGTGCGCGAGTATGAATATAAACGTCACTTCATTACTTAGTTAAAAAAAAAAAAGTGCCAGGCAATCAGAATTCGAGGGTATGCCTGAAATTATTTGTAGTATCTCATGTATCAAGGGGGCTTTTTAAGTAAAATGAAGGATACATACTACATGCTTTGGTCAATTCAGAGTAGTAGAAACGTAATTATACTGCATGTTGTAACTGAAACCGTAGCCTCGAAGGCCGAAGTCGTTTAGTGATCCACTCATACACTCGGTACCAAACATTTCAAGTTCGAGTAGACATCTGGGCATGGCTGGGTTTTTTTTTGTAAGCATCCCTTCATAGATTTAATATGATCATCATTCATCTTCATTGTCACGATTATCTACAAGTGGCAGAAAAGCGATATAAAACATGAATAATACAAAAGTATAACAAACAAAAGAGGATCAAAGGATGAACTGAGTTTGAGTTAATGATAGGAAGTTTTATAAAATTACTGTTTCTTGAATAATCTTGTCCTTTGTTCCGATTGTATTTCTCAGTCACACGTTGCTCAATGTCCATGTCGACTGCCGTTCTTGCGTTCTTGACAATTACTTTCTTGTCTGTCTATGCCCTTCTTTCAAACGTGGTAGGTAGGCGGGCGTTCTGTCTGTTTCTACACCAAAAAGTTTAATGCACCTCCTGTCCAAGAAGACAAGAATTACTGAAAGTAATTTTCAAAATTGTAAGCGGATGAGGGCCCTTGTAAATGATAAAATATACTGTCCTTTTATTCGCTTGGTTTTGAGAATCACTTTCCATACAATTCTTGCCTTCTTGAGAGTCCAATGGCCCTGTCTAGCTACAGACCAGTTGCACAAACGCGGTTTCGTTTGTTTCGTACAACAATTCCATCTAACATTTCGTTTCTACGCATTTTCTACTTGCCAAAAGTGCCTTTCATATAGCCCCAAGGCGTTGTCTACTCGGATGCTTCGTGATCGAAGGTCACGTGTACAAAGTTTCAGGATTCAGATTTTCCGATTTTGCATGGTGCTGCTGCTATCAGTTCGGTTCGCCTTCTCAAGGTCGCGCAACAAGCAATTATTTTTCGTCTTCCGATAGGAGAAAGCTTGTCTCTCGCTTAGGTGGACGAACACGTGGCACGGATGATTTTTTGGCTCGACCATGGTTGGTCCTTTATGTTTCGTCCTTCAGCAACTTAATCTAAGCACGAATCATTCTCATCGCCAAACAACTGTAATTTTTTTATAAAAAATGATGTAATACATGTAAACAGAGAGAGAGAGAGAGATAGATAGATAGATATAAACGTTTTCCCTCAACAAACGTTTGCTTTGCTATCGTATAAAGTGAACGTACATGTTAAAATTCATCTAGCATAAATAATCAATTTAGAACAAATTCACATAAAGCGATTAAGTATGCAGAAAAGAAATATATTTGTGATAAATACATAGTTAATAAGTAAATTCCAATAACCAGAACTTTTGTCACGCCGAATCTTGTTTACGGATGTTTTCAAACGTTCTGTTTTACAATTTAATTTTTTCACTGACATCCAAAACGAAAATACGTATTATAACTTAGTGACTTTCGAGGGGTCAAAGTACTGTAATGTTAGTATGCTGCCGATCATAATTATGAGGCTTCTTCGAAAACGCCTTCGATAACGGTATTTGCTATTCGTAACGGATATGTGTATCACTTTTTCGAAACAGACTTTTGTGGAGGAAAAGAACTGTAACGTTACAAAAGTAACGAGCACAATTATACGAGAGACCTATGTTATTCTCTCCGGAACACGGCATCGGACACGGTATTGCACATCGGAACGTCTGTATCATACCAGCTATAAATAACGTTGTTGCTTTGAAAAAAGGAGTGTAACGTTTTTACAGCCGTGACCTCAATTAAGTTACTGGTTAAATGTAACGTTACTATCACTTTCCACACACACTAAAGTTACTAGTCAATACGTGACGAACCTTTTTCTTACCCTGTAACGTTACTGGTTGCCGGCAATGGATGTAACGTTAAAGTGTCACGTGAAGAGCTACTCCTTTAGAGATCAGTTATGCTTCGGTACCGTTATGCACACCTGTAACGTAATGTTCATATACCTGAGGTAACGTTTCTGTTCACGAGAAAAGTTATTCTGTTTCTGGTTGTAACTTAACGGAAACCGTAATTGAAAATACCGTTCCATTTCGTTACGTTACGACTCCCTGGTTATTATACCTCTAAACATTTAATTAAAACAACCACGATGTAAATATATTGGCATTGAGTTTACCAATATATACGGTTCGCATATTTGGAAAGTTTTGAACGTAACTCTGTGCGTGTACGGGCTTTAATATGGTACAAATATACAAAATATTCAAAATTGTCTATTTTCATAATAATAAAGTGAGTAAGCTAACCGTTTCAAGATAGTTAGTTAGATTTCTTGTATAAACGAATTCAAGAGCGACATTAAATTGAGAAAACAATATTTACGTATTTTGCCATTTTCACATTAGTAAATGTAATAGAAAAATAATTGTTTTCCGTCATTCCCATCAAATTCCTACCTCTCCTCTGTAATAAAGTCTGACATTCATGTTTTGAAATACGAAAAGTCTAACATAATTCCTTTACAGTAGTTTACGGGGTGAAAATAAACGTTCTTTAAGTTCCCTAGAAACGTCCGTTTCCATGGACAACAACAAGCACGGCAAGCTCTAAAGAATTGCATGTCATTATACACCCTAAACATTTAGTTAAAACAAGCACGATGTAGATATTTACGCATTGAGTATAACAATATAAGTAGTTGTATTTACGGTACTATAAACCCGAGAAAGTATGAACCCCTCTCCAGCAGATTTGCTATACTTAAAACAAGCTTAACATGAGCATATGAGCTTTTTGTTCAAGTGTGGAATCTTGTCTAATCTAAGATTTTTGTGAAAATGCCCTCGGGAATTTCCTCAGAAAGTATGACCCTCTCAGATTGATTTGTTTATACTTACAAAAGGTACTTTTGTGAGATTGTTATCCATAAATTTGTTAAAAATATGCCCCTCTTGATATTGTATGATATCTTAAGTATAGTAACTGTTATAGTGCCCTAGCATGTATAGATTTCAAAATATTAACAATTTTGTTAATATTGCATTTTTCAGAAAATTCTATTTATAAAAATTGGATATTTACAGCTTAAGTATTGCATATATCAGGAAAATTATAGAGACATAAAATGTAGAGAATCATGTCTAAAATATGCCTACAAAATTTCAAGTCTCTAGTACTGATAGTTTTTGAAAAATCTCAAATCCAAAAAATTATCGATTTTTTAACAAAACTTCTAAATCTCATCCAGAATTGAAATAAACAACCCCCATGCCTCTATCTTGAAAAATAGGCAAGTTATTCAAGATCTAGAGAACAGCAAGATATTTTGAAAAATTTATAGAGATCAAAAAGTTGCATCTCGGCATGCCCAGGCCAAAGCAACAAACCCCATGTCTCTAGGATTTATGGTTCCAGAGATAATCAAAATCCAAAAAATTATCGATTTTTTCAAAATTTGAGTATGTTGCTCAGGGGGCTATGCTGAGTCACCCCATAAAATATTACTGGCCTAGGATCAAAATTAGTGAAAATAGCAAAAATAAAACAATCGATTTTTTTCAAAATTTCAGTATGTTGCTCTGGGGGCCATGCAGAGTCACCCCATAAAATATTACTGGCTTAGGATCAAAATTAGTGACAGAATGCAGAAACAAAAATTATAATAGGGCTTGGATACAGCTACCAGCCACTATATTTTTATTTTGAACACAGCACTTAAAACTAAGCCAAGATGCACCCCCACCCCTACCCACCCCCCACCCCCACCCACACACATACATACACACACACACATACACACCCACACATACATACACACACACATACACACATACATATTTATTTCTGGTTTAAGTTCAATTGGGCACCAGGTTCAATTTACATATCTAATATTAAAACAATGTAATTCTTCTAGAATTGCTCCGTGACAACAGACCCATCTATGTGCAAATGCCTGAACTCGGTGAATACTTGGGAACAAGTCAATTTTTTTCATTATGTCAACATTTTTAACTTCTTTTGCCAGTAATAGGGAAATGGTAGCAAGCAATAAACAAAGTACTTTGGAGCTGAATATTCCTTTCTTAGACGTCGTATATTACTAAAATATCTTTAATTCACATATTTTCTCATACCGCCGTATCTTGTTCTATTAGGCCTCTTTGAAAACATTGCCTATTAGGACTCTTCAAGAACATTGCCTATTAGTAAAATAATAGGACAAGCATATGGCGGTATGGGGATATGTGAATTGTTGGTTTCTTCAATTCAGATAAAAGGATTGAATAGAAACTAGGATATTTTGTATTTGTTATATTCAGTTTCTTTATTGTAATCTGTTCATATATAAAATCATGCGCCGAGAGGGTATAAAATCAATACTTGAACAATATGTGCGCATGACGGCCCCAAAGCGGTGGGATCGATACTTTCTGCACAGCGATCAGTTCATTTCGAGCCCAGCACCGGCGTGTCGATCAATATTTGGAGCAGCGATCCTTTACAAATTAGTTCCAGACAATTCCGCTCCCCTAAGCGTGGAGGCGCTGCGATCTGGATTGCATGTACGCTCGGCAGAAAAACGGGATGTGCATTCAGAAGAAAGTACTTCGGCAAAAATGTTAGAGAATAGCTCATGTTTCTGAATGCACCCCCACAGTGTTTCTATTGGCTCTGTAAAACTATAAAAGCCAGGGCACAGTGCAGATTCTTCACCATTGCTGGATTGGCGGAATAACCCAAATAAGATCATATATACATACACATACAAAGCACAGTGCTGAACCCAACTGATCCAGCATACAGCTTTGATTTGAACCCCAAGAAATTGTATATAAATACCAAATCCAAAAATATTAAGTGTATACACACATATATACATACACACACACAAAGTACAGTGCTGAACCCCAACTGATATTTTTATTCAGTATAAAGTTTTGAATTGAAACCCAGGAAATTGTATATAATAAACAACAGCAAAAATGCCAAATCAAAAATATTGTAATCAGTGCAATAAGAATATATCCAGCCCCAATTGGGCCAAGCATCAAAAAATTTGTAATCCAGACAAATACAAAACTCCCACAAAAATTTGCCCCAAATGCAATAGAAAATACAACATGGAATATTTCACATATAAACATAAAGATACTTGCTCTGCATTGCCCTCTCAACCATCCACATCTGGTCTGAAAAGAAAGCACGAAGCACCTGTTAATGCCAGAGCAGCAAAGCAGCCACGCCATGAACCTACCCGTAGCAGTTTTAATGCCCAACTTAGGGATTACCAGTTTGTATCAGAGCTAAGATGCGGCATTGAGAATTTCTTGAACAGTATAAATTCTGATCTGCAGGCAATTCTTAATGCACAAAATGGCTCTTATAAGCTATCCCTCAAATTGTTTGTACAATATAAGAAACCAAATGGCACAAAATTTACACAGCCCCACATAACAGAAACTGTACCTGTATATTCAAATTCAAATTCAGACAAAATAATAAGCAGGCTGATAGATCAATTGAACATTAAACACTCTGAATTTGCGGCAAAAGAGTCCGGATGGAGCCTATGCGGTTCATCACACAAGCTCTATGTTAATATTTCTGAATTCAGCCCATTACAAGGTTCCACTTATCTGCCATTACCTGCCAATATTAAAAACAGAAGAGCCGTGGTTAATATAGAAAATACCGACCAGAAATGTTTTCTGTGGTGTATATTAGCTGCTTTGTTTCCAGTTTCAAGGCATCCTGAGAGAATAAGTTATTACAAACAGCATGAACATATTTTTGACGATGCAATGAAGGGTTTAGAATATCCAATGTCAGTTCAGAATATTGATAAATTTGAAAAAAGGGCCAGGCACATCAATGGCAAACAATTATCTATTAATGTTTTTATTTGTTCTACTGGACGTGGCAATTCTTTGATAGAACCTCTCAGAATCAGTACACTTGATGATGAATCTGCTATTCCGATTGATCTGCTCTTAATTGAGGGGGATGGCACATATCATTACACTCTGATACACAGTCTTGAAGCTTTAGTCAGAAAACAACTAGACAAAACTCATACAATATTCAAGTTGTGCAGAAGATGTTTGACTGTATTTGATGGTCAAAAAATGGTGAAGGGGGTTCGGGAAGAGAATGCAGAAATTGCAAAAAACAAGTTAAAAGAGCATCTGAAATACTGTGGCAACCATAAACCTGTTCATATGGTGATGCCCAATCCAAGTGAAAAAGCAGAATTCAAAAAGTATGAAGCCTTGTTGGAACACCCAGCATATATTGCCTGTGATTTTGAATCGAACCTCAAACCTATTGCATTCTGTAGCCCAGATCCAGAAGAATCCTCAATTACACCATACCAGCAACATGAACCTTCCAGCTTTTGTTGTGTGGTTGTACGGGATGGTGTAGCTAGTGAGCCATACTTATACAAGGGACCAAATGCCATCAAAGAATTTGCACATATAATAGAAAATATGTGCCGTGACATAGCATCTAACAACTTATTAAAATCAAAGCCTATGTTGCCTTTAACAGAGGAACAGATTGAGGATTTCAACAATGCAGAAAAATGCCCGGTATGTGATTCTGAATTTTCAGATACAAATATCAAGGTTCATCACCATTCTCATACAGATGGTAAATTCTTAATGGCCCTGTGTAATAGCTGTAATATTCAGATCAAGAGACCAAGATTTATCCCCGTATTTTGCCACGGAGCATCCAATTATGATTTCCATCATCTGATCAGGTACGAGGGGTTTGACAAGCAGAATTTAAATATTTTAGCTGAAAATGATGAAAAATATATATCTATTAGCAAGATAATTAAAGTTGATGGTGTTCCTATTCACATAAGATTTCTTGATTCTTACAGATTTTTACCTGCTAGCCTGGATACACTGGCCTCTCAATTATCTGATGATGACTTGAAAATCACACGTGCCTCGTTTCCAAATCAGGACCTGAAATTAATTAGGCGGAAAGGTGTATATCCATATGACTATGTCACAGATTCTTCTAAATTTGATGAGTGTTCCCTGCCACCACAAGAAGAGTTTTATAGCAAAATCAGAGGATCTGGAATTACTGATGAAGATTATCACCATGCCAAATTGATGTGGAAGAGTTTAAATTGCCAGACATTTGGTGATTATCACATGGCTTATTTGAAACTTGATGTCACTCTCTTAGCTGATGTAATACAGGCATTCAGAAAATCTTCTATGCAAAATTATGGACTGGACCCAATATATTTTTACAGTGCCCCGGGTCTAGCATGGGCCGCAATGTTTTTCAACACCAAAAAGCCATTGGATCTAATCCAAGATCAAGATATGTATCTGTTTATGGAGAAATGTATAAGAGGAGGGATGGTGCAATGTTCCCAGAGATATGCCAGAGCAAATAACAAATACATGCCTGATTATGATCCAACACGGCCATCAAATTATATACTTTATGAGGATGCAAACAACCTCTATGGTCACGCTATGATGCAAAAACTGCCATATGCAGGGCTTGAGTGGGTCGAAGATTTCAATATTGAAGATCTTCAGGATTTTGATGACAGTGAATATGGCCTCTTCTTAGAGGCTGATCTGATAATTCCAGATCATTTGCACAACAAATTTTCTGATCTGCCCCCAATTCCCGAGGTTCAGTGCTCACCTGGCTCTAAACAGAAGAAGCTCATGACGACACTGGAGCCAAAACAGGGTTATGTCATATATTATAAAAACCTCCAATTCCTGATGAAACATGGTGTCCAAGTGACCAAAATTGGAAAAGTTTTGAGGTTCAGGCACTCAAGATGGTTGAAACCTTATATTGATACAAATACGGAGCTTCGAACATCTGCAAAGAGCGAATTTGATAAGGGCTTGTTTAAATTGATGGTGAATTCTGTATATGGCAAAACAATTGAAAATGTCAGGAAACATACCGATGTTAAAATAATTACTGACCCCAGCCGGAGCAAAAAATTCGTTGCAAAGCCCAACTTCAATTACAGAAGAATTTATAATGAGTACATGGCACTTTTCAACATGATGAAAACAAAGATCAAATTTGATAAACCTATTTATGTAGGGGCTGTGATATTGGAATTGTCCAAATTACATATGTTAATATTGTATTATGATGTGCTGAAACCTTTTTATGGTGATCGTGTAAAATTATTGTACATGGACACGGATAGTTTTATTCTTGAAATTCAAACAGAAGATGTTTATCAAGATATGTCACAGCCTGAATTGTTTCAATATTTTGATACCAGTGAACATACAAAGATTCAACAACACCACAACAAAAAGGTGCCTGGCAAGTTAAAAGATGAGACACTTGGTGATGTTATTGTGGAATTTGCTGGGTTAAGAGCCAAGATGTACAGTTTTGAAACATGTAGTGGTGCTGTTGCCAAAAAGGCCAAGGGCATTGGCAGAGTAACTGTTGAAAAAGAGCTTGTATTTGAAGATTACAAAAATTGCATCAAATCACAGAGTTCAATCAGAACATCAGAAAATAGAATTCAGAGTGAGAATCACTTGTTGACTTCAAATATTGTAACAAAAGTGGCCCTGGACCCACATGATGATAAGAGATGTGTTTTGTCATGTGGCACACATACTTTACCTTGGGGGCATTGTGATTTGAAAAATGGCAAACAATGCCCAATTCCAGAGCATGATTTGAAATAAATAAACATGCCTATGAACTTATTTGGGTTCAAGAAACAAGGTATTATGGACCTGCCCACACCACAGCCCTCTCCTGATTTACAATCTGTAATGTCTAAACTGAGTGGCTTGTTAATTATTCATCTGAACAGCATACTTACAGATAATGATGATGAAACAGGCAAAACATTGTACATATTTAACAATAATTTAAATCATTACCAATTACCTGTAGGTGGGCAATTGCAATTTATTACAACCCCTGAGGGTGATGTTAAGATTTCAATAGGGAGAAATATTTATAGAATCAAGCACTCAAACATGATTTCTGGCACAGTATATACTGTTTCTGCTGGTGACTGCTTATATATTGAGGTCCCTGGATCCTATGACAAGCTTATACCTTTTTTTATAGAATTAAGAATCAGATACTCTATAATAAATAACCACTAAAATAAAAATGCCTAATGATATATTTGGCCATACAAGGCATGAAGATCACAGTGATGAGATTCTGATGCTTGATGTCAGAGTCAAGAAATTAAGAAGTGATTTACAAGCTTTACAAACCACACTCAATGCCAGTCTTCAATTAGAAATTACAAATTTACAATCACAATGCATGGACCCTCTTCTCAAAATTGATTCCGAACTCAAAGTGTTGCTTCAGAAATATACTGATCTGGCTACATTGGATAATTTTCAAAGTTTGGAAGAAGCTGTAGCAGCTCTTCAAGCTAAATTTAAGACCCAGGCTAACAACTCTGAGCAATTGAAACACCAATTAGAAGAGCAGATAAATAATGTCCAGGCACAGCTCCAAACAATTGTCAAAAGCATAAAATCACAGGAAGATTTTGATCTAGTGATTTCCACTCTAAAAGAACAGATTCAATCACTCCAGATACCTAACCTGGACCCTCTGCACAATGCCATAGCCGAGGTTAAAGAAAAAATTGAGACACTTGAAAATTTTATGAACAACTTGCCATCTTCTGATGCTTTGAATGCAATAACTCGGAGTGTAGCAAATATTAAGCTGCAACTTGAAACATATGAAGATTTTGGAAAAATTCAAAGTACCATAACCCATCTTGAAGGTATCATAGCAGCAGTGCAAAGTGATTTGGCAAATGTACAAGAAACTCGCCTGCCCGGTATTGTAGACACTCTTGTCAGTGTCCAGCACCAAATCACAAAGCTTGAAAACCTCAACACTGAATCTGAACTATCTCATTTTCATCATTTGATCGATGATATCCAAACAAAGCTTGAAATTTTACAACAATCAACACCCTCTCAGGCAGATATAGCCCTACTCCAAAATGCTATGCAAAATGTGGCTGATGCATCTGAATTAAACAATGTGAAATTGGCACTTGAATCTTTGCAGAATACTGTATCAAATCTTCCTACATCACAGGAACTTAAAAATATTAAGAGAGCTGTGAATCGCATATTGAAATCAGAAGATATCAAGAATATCCAGGCAGAGATCAAACAACTCACTCAGACAGTGGCCACTCTTCCAACCAATCAACATATTAATGAACTGCATGCCCTGTTTGAGGATATCAGAAGACAGGTCCATGATCTTACTGCTCAAAATTCAAAATTGGCAGTTGTTGAAAATTTGCAACAAATTGTAGCTAACATCAAGCAACAGCTAGGGACCATGGAATCCAATCAAGCAAATGCTCTGTCTGTTTTTGCCACCCAGCTACAAGAAATTGTGCAACAATACAAGAAACTCGTTGTGGACATAAAGATCAAGCCAGGCCATGATGATGTTGTTAGGACCATCAATGAGCACCTTGAATCTGTAACAAGCAGATTGCTTACAGCAGAAAAAGAAATAACAGGCATAATCGAGAATCCAAAACATACAGTAATTCTTGAATTGTACAGCATCCCCAACAAAGAATATGATTCACCCTTTACACCAGGTGGCAAAATATATATGCTGTCCCCTGCACAATTTTATTATCAATTTTTTGTTGGAGGCACATTGAGACCAATCAAGATCAAATATTGGCATCAGCCACAGTCACACCACTACCCTACCTTATCAATAACAAATGCTGAGAACAAACCGAAAATCACCAGTGTAGAGTTAGAGGATTTTACAGATCCCAATACATTAGAAACAGCATATGTTGAAGATGATGGCTCTCTGGAATTTAAAATACAAATAGGGGACAAATTATATTTAGAAAATCCTGCAGTTTCAGCTGCTGAACACCCCATAGTTGCAATATTCTTGTTTACATATTATGTCTAGACAAATTATTGTTGATGAATTACACAGACAAGCCAGACATAATTATAAGAGACTCCCAGTAGTCACAAAGGGCATAGATGATTTATGGCAAAGCGACTTGATTGAGTTGTCAAGTGGACAGTTGAAAAACTTAGACAAAATCAACAAGGGCTACAAGTATCTACTCACTGTGATAGACACATTTTCAAAATTTGCATGGGCTGTGCCACTCAAATCCAAGACTGGAAAATGTGTTACAGAAGCCCTCAGGACAATCATCAATCATTCAGGAAGATCCCCGCGCTATTTGCAAACAGATAATGGCAAAGAATTTTATAATTCAGTGTTCCAACAATTTATTAAAAGCCGGTCAATAAAACATTACTCGAGTTACAGTGATCTCAAAGCCTCAATTGTAGAGAGATTCAACAGAACCTTAAAAAATCTTATGTATAAACAATTTACCCTCCAAGGTAATTATAAATGGCTTAATATTCTTCCAGAACTTCTACATAAATATAACAACTCGGTCCATTCCACAATCAACATGAAACCCTCTGAAGTAACTTCATCTGATGAGCAAAAATTGATCAGAACTGTTTATTATCCTAAATACCAGCCAACAACAAGAAGGGCCAAATACAGGGTAGGCGACCAAGTGAGAATCAGCAAATATAAGCACTTATTCAAGAGAGGCTTTACGAGAAACTGGAGCACCGAATTATTTACAGTGGTTCAAGTTAAACCCGGGACCCTTAACACATATATAATAAAAGATCACCGAGGAGAAATTCTCAAAGGCCGATTCTATGAACAAGAGCTCAGCAAAACTAAACAGCCCGACACATATCTCATAGAAAAAATCATCCGCAGAAAAGGCAACAAGTTACTTGTCAAATGGCTAGGTCATCCGGAAAACAGCTGGATCGATGCAGACAAAGTGATAATATGAGCACCTGGGATGTTATAAAAAGGCTGCCAGAACCTGAACAGCAGAATAAGATAAATGGAGTGCTGCTACCTGATAATATTAGGTGTCTTATTGTTGGGCCATCTGCTTGTGGTAAAACTACACTAATGGTTGATAATTTTTTATTGGCACCCAACTGGTTAGACTGGAAAAACAGGCACTTGTATGTCTTCTCTAAGAGCTTGGAACAATTAAAATATCAGCAGCTGATGAAGTTATATGATGGACTGGATATTGCCACTTTTGAAACAGATGTTAAGCCACTCCATGAATGTCTCGATAATTCTGTTGTTGTGTTTGATGACATTATACTGGATAATCAAAACAAGGTTAGAAATTTCTTTACACAGGGCCGACACAAAAACATTGATTGCTTCTACCTGGCACAGACTTTTTCCAAAATACCGAAGCAACTGATCCGAGACAACAGCAATTTTATATGTGTGTTTCATCAGGATCATACCAACCTCAAACACATACATGATGAATATGTAGGTGGGGACTTGAGCTACAATGATTTTTCCAAGTTTTGCAGCAAGTGCTGGAGCCAGGACAGTTATGGGTTTGTCACAATTGATATGACAAGAACACCTAATACTGGCAAATACAGAAATAAAATCAACGATTTTCTAGACGTTGAGACATAAATAAACAACCATGAAACGACCAGTCATTGATGATCTTAAGTTAAGAGATTATCTTGTAAAAAGATTTAAGGGATGGAAATCAGAGAACCGTGGAATTTATGAAAAACACAAACAAACAGAACAGCCTGTCATTGATGCTATTAATAATTTAGGTAAGAATATCAAAACTGTTACAGAGCAAAATCAAGATTTGATCACGGAGCTTGTGCCTGTAGCTGCAAGGAACATATTAGATTATCCATTCACCCCACTTTCCAGTATTCATACACCTAGTCCTGTTGCTCCTAGAAGAATTGAAGCTACCCAGGATCCTATTGAATTGGGTCTTCTTGCTCAAAAATATTTAACCACACCTAAAGACAATAAAGATGAGGTGTTTGGCTTATATGCTGACACAGAGCTTGATGGCAGCATCATACATAGAATTGGCAATTTCAGAGTAACTTTTATGGGAGATGATCTGATTGTTTATTCAGAATCTCGTCTCGGAGAAAAAGGTGCTTTTGTTAAGTACCCCGGAACACCTGGATTGTGGGAACTGATGACTAGAAAGAGGCCTGGCAGCTATACAGATCAGGATTATGAACATTACAAAGAAATATTAATAAAATCAGATGCTCTATACCAGAACAATGATCCCACACAAAAAAGAGTCAAGTCGAGCAGTGGGGCAAAATACAACAATTTAATCAAGCCCATATGGTCACAAATTAAGACAGGTAGTGGGATCAAACAATACAATACTCTGCCTAAAGAATTTGTGTGGGTTGATGATGTCAGGAAACTTGTGGATAGGTTGCTGGTGATAGCAGGGGAGGAAAATGCTGGCAACCACAATTTTTACAATGAAAAGGTTGGAATTATGGACATGATAAGCACAAAATTATCTAATTTTATAGTGAATGACCCTAAGGGCATTGGATATCTCATAAAAATTATTAATACTCTACCACCTAAATTTTGGAATATCTCTGAGGGTCGGGGCCTTGTTAATGACATTATAAACAAGCTGCCATTTGAACTACACATTCCAGGCTATCAGTATTGTGGTCCAGGCACAAAATTGGATCATAGATTAAACAGAGGTGACCCTGGTGTTAATCCTTTAGATGCTGCTTGTAGAGACCATGACATTGCATACAACACACATTCTGATCTTGACAAGAGACATGTTGCAGACAAGAAATTAGAAGAGGCTGCATTTGGTAGATTTGTAAGCAAAGATGCTTCTTTAAGTGAAAAAATAGCAGCATTGGGGACCACCATAGCTATGAGCACCAAACAAAAACTGGGGTGGGGGTTGTGAACATGTATATAATAAACCTACAATGAAGGCCAAGGGTGTTATGTATCAAATACCTTATGCAGGTCTCAAATCTCTTAAAACTATTGACAGTCTTTTGACCAAAAAGCAGCGCAAGAAAAAAAGCTCTTGTATTGCAAAGGGGCATGGTATGAAATTGTTGCTTAGTACCCCCCAATTAAAAAAATTACAGCAATCAAGGAAAAAATCACATGTGGGGGGTTTCATATTTACTATCCCGGCCATCTTAGCTGCTCTCGGGGCTGTTGGGAGCTTGGCTGGGGGTTCAGCTGCCATAGCAAAAACAGTAATAGATGCCAAGAAGAATAAGGCAGAATTAGATGAGCAGAGGCGCCATAACCTGGCCATGGAGAAAAAGGGCAAAGGTCTTAAGAGAGCCATGAATAAGTTTAAAAAAAACAAGAGGCGCTTACAAACCAAGATATTGAAGCTTTAATCAAGCCATTGGGCATCAAACATTTTAGAGGTGTGTACATGTCTGATTCTTTACCGGAACAACCACTCAACAAAGAGTGTGGCATTGTTAATTTGGATGAGTACAAAAATCAGGGCACTCACTGGATTTGTTATCTTAAATATTTAAACGATGAGGCATTTGTATTTGATTCATTTGGAGGTGTTCCACCTGAAAATTTAATAAAATATCTAAATTCAGCTAATCTTTATTACAATAATGCCCGTGTTCAAAACTTCAAAGATGTTAATTGCGGACATTTGTGTTTATCTGTTCTTAGATATATGTCTCAAATAAATAAACCATCAATTGAAAATTTTCAAAAAGCCTTGTGGTATCTGAAACATCATGGGGGTATTCCATCTCACCAGCCAAAATTCAATATTAAAACTCAAATTGCATGATGATATAGTGTATCCCAAAACAATAGCTCTCAGAGCATTTTACGGCATGTACCTGATCCCTAATATTACACACCACAACAACACAATTGCAGTAGGGAATCAAAAAATTGTCATCACTCCAGGGCAGTATAATCTGTCCACTCTAAATGCTCAATTACCCAGAGGTATAGTATTAAGTCAAAATTCTGTCACTCACAGAGTAGAGATTGTATCTGCTACCGAAACAGTGCAGCTGGGTACTATAGGAGAGCTGTTAGGCTTTGAGAACAACACAAAACTCGAACCAGCCATCAAACACACTGCTATGAATATACCTAAATTCTTAGCCATAGAGACTCTGAATATTCACTGTAATGTGGCCGAGGGTATGATCACCAAATCAAATGGCATAGGCACTCACAAACAAACCGGCATCATTGCAACATTCAAACCTAATTCTGAATTCATGGAGCCCATCATCTACAATCCATCCCCAACATTATATTTTCCTGTGTGCCATAATAGAATAGATTATATTGAATTGATGGTCACCAATGAAAAAGAAGAATTAGTTGATTTTGCTGGAGCCACAACAACTGCAATCGTAGAGATTAACATTTAAATAAAAATACATACAATGGAAAATATTGAGAGTTATGAGCTACAATCATTCCCTCCAAACAGGAGGACATTTGCAAATTTAAATCAACCCAACACAGAGATTGAGGTTGATCTTGATGTAGGGGATGGCTTTATACACCCCCACAGAGCAGATCTATACATCAAATTTGATGTTGTAAAGCTCGATGGAACAGATTATCCGGCAAATTCGAATATAAGACTGGTGGACAATTTTGTGCCGCATCTGTTCTCTGAAATTGAGATCAGAAAGCATGGCGTTGTTATAAACAGAATAGATTATCCCGGCATTACCTCCACAGCTTTGGCTACATTAAAATTATCCAAAACCGAGGCTTCATACTACAAAATAGGGGGATTTGAAGCTGGTGATAAGATATTATCTAAAAATCACACAGTGCTATTTCCCATGCGCCTGTTGCCAGGATTCTTCTCGGATTACAAAGATATTATGTGGAAGGGTGGTTTAAGAATCACATTTAGAAGAGCTGCAAATGATAACAATGCTTTGATGAGGTACAGCACATTAAACCCTACAGGAGAAGCTATGCCTAATACCCTACCTGATGAGGGCAAGTGCATTATTCAGACTATGGAGCTAAGAATCCCGGTTGTTGAATATGAGGCCAGTTACGCTCTTAAATACAAAGCAGATATAATAAAAAATCCACAGATTCCTCTGCAATTTTACACATATCAATGCGTACAGAAGCCCGCATCTGGTACCTATTATGAGTTTGATGCCACAAATTCATTCTCCAGTATTCAATACGACATGCCGGATTTTGTGGTGGTATTGTTTCAGACTGGAAGACACAATAATCAGGAAAAAAATTCAAGTAGATTTGATAACTGCAACATCAAGAACATATATCTTAAAAATGGCAGAAATGAGGTCTTTCCTAGAGAAAATTACAATTTAGACATGTCCAAGGATGATTTCCTCAAATTATATGAGGCTTTTTCGGCTTTCAAAAGGGTCACTACTGGCAGTACTGATATGTATTACTCACCAGATGAATTCAAAACACGGAGACCCATGTTTGTAATCAACACTTCAAAAAGGAAACAGGTTGTAGTTAATGACAGGACAAACATTAAAATTATCTGTGAATTCCACGAGGCATTACCCGATGACACCATTTGTAGTGTCATTCTCATAGGTGAAAAATCATATGTTTATGATGTAAGAAATGAGAGAGTCACGGAGCAATTCTAGAAGAATTACATTGTTTTAATATTAGATATGTAAATTGAACCTGGTATCCAAGAACTTAAACCAGAAATAAATATGTATGTGTGTATGTGTGTGTGTGTATATATGTGTGTGTGTGTGTGTATGTGTGTGGATGGCCAGTTTTAAGTGTGGCCACAAGAGGGGCATATTTTTAACAAATTTATGGATAACAATCTCACAGAAGTGCCTTTTGTAAGTATAAACAAATCAATCTGAGAGGGTCATACTTTCTGAGGAAATTCCCGAGGGCATTTTCACAAAAATCTTAGATTAGACAAGATTCCACACTTGAACAAAAAGCTCATATGCTCATGTTAAGCTTGTTTTAAGTATAGCAAATCTGCTTGAGGAGGGGTTCATACTTTCTCGGGTTTATAGTACCGTAAATACAACTACTAATATATACGTAATTGTATCTGGACTGAATCTTCTTCTTATGTAGATGTCACCCTTGTCTGAGCCACCTTTTCAAAGTAAGGAGTTCATTCATCTGTGTGCTATATTTATCTGTGAGAAATATTACGTATCTCGACAATTAAGAATTGAAGGAAACAATGTGTGCTGCAAAAATTGTTTATTTATTTATTTATTTATTGAACTCAACAGGTACATACCTAATTACAGAGCCCATATGAAGGATACATAGTCATTACAATTACATATATTTCTGTAATATAGAGATAGAAATTATATATATATATATATATATATATATATATATATATATATTAAAATATTTTTATATATATACACTTTATCACACAATTTAAATACGAACTTATGTGTTTAAGCTTAGGCCATTGTGTTAATACTGGCTTTACTGAAGTCCCTTAGGTTCATAGAAAAGATGTCAATGGTGTTATTCTTGATTAGCAAGTTATTGTAACTAGTGCACATTCTCCACAATGGAGATTTCTTTTTAATTTCGGATCTAGCCTTCTTTATAAGAAAAACTTCATTCTTTAGTCTAGTTTTCGACGACGGGATTCGAAAATTAATCTGGCAGAGTAGATGTTCAGCATCTACCGTGCGTCCATTTTGATCTGCAGCCGAGAGATCGGGAGAAGCGTGGCGGGCGGCGCTGACGGAGATGCCGACATTTGCGGCCTGAAATGCCCGCTTATTTTTATGGACATATGCAGACATTTATATAAATATTGCAAAACGAGCACTAACCTGTGTTATAAGAGTATGGTTTTAATTTTAGTAGCTTAGTGGCTGTATGTGCTGATGATTTTGACACTCCCATCTCCTGTGAAACACGGCGTAGAGGTTTGTTTGGATAACTTTCTAACGCTGCCCCAATTTCATCGAGTTCATCGAGGAAGCTCACGAAAACCATTGACTTTTAATGGTTTCGTCGGCAGCGTAATCTTGATACAGTGTTGCACATTCGAAACCTCCAAACGATCCCCATCGACACAAAACTCTTTCAAGGATATAAACTTAAGCAGGACGTTGCTGGTCAAAACTATGATTAAAATGTTTTATTATCTGTGACTCTTATCGTCACTTCTAAAGCGTATTTTTTTGTGTATATAATTGCAGAACTTGGATGAATTACAGATGATGAATTATAACCCAGGTTAGTGCTCGTTTTGCAATATTTATATAAATGTCTGGATATGTCCGTAAAAATAAGCGAGCATTACAGGCCGTAAATGTCGGCATCTCCGCCAGCGCCGCCCGCCACGCTTCTCCCGATCTCTCGGCTGCAGATCGAAATGGACACACGGTATTTCGTGATTTAACAATTTCCACAAGAATACTATTTCATGCAACCTTCTTCTGTGACACAGCTTTGTAAACCGATATTCATATATTAGGTTGTCGTAGTGTTCAAATGTGGGGTAAACTTTCTGAAATTTGTATTTTAAAAATCTAAGAAATCTCGATTGGACTCTTTCAATTGCTACACTGTACTTTGCTGTGTCTGTATTCCATATAACAGATGCATATTCGAGTTTGGGTCTTACATATGAATAATACAAAACTTTTAGTGTCTCTATACTCTTGAAATCCCTCCCCATTCTAAGAATAAACCCAAGGTTCTTGAACGCTCCACTAATTATTTGTTCTACATGTTTATTAAAAGTAAGATCTGAATCAAAAATAACCCCTAAATCCTTGACTGTAAAATTTCTTGCTAGAGTATTGTTGTATATTTGATACTGAAATTCAACTGGGTTTTTCTTTCGAGTATATGTTACATAATGGCATTTACTGATATTTAGTGTTAAATCATTGATTTTTGTCCACGTTTCTAACTTTGTAACATCATTTTGAAGTTGCACACTGTCATCTTGTTTGCTTATTTTCCTGTAAAATTTCAGGTCATCTGCAAACAGCAATTTGTGTGAGTTTTCAAATGAATCCGGCAAATCGTTAATAAGTAATGTGAAAAGAAGTGGCCCAAGGTTAGACCCCTGAGGTACTCCTGACTCCTGAGGTGACTCTTATCTCGTCGGATGTGTGGCCTTTATACGTCACGTACTGCTTACGGTTCTGCAAATAGGAAGCGAACAGTTGACGCAGTGGTTCAGAAATATTGAAGCATGCTAATTTACTTAATAGAATATCGTGGTTAACCAAGTCGAACGCTTTGCAAAAGTCGGTATATATTACGTCAACCTGACCTCCTTCGTCCAATGTTGAACTAATAAAATTGGTAATATCGGAGAGATTGGTCAACACCGATCTACGTGGTACAAAGCCATGCTGAAACGATGATATTACAGGTTTTACGTGGGTAAATATGTAACGGTGCATGATTTTTTCGAATATTTTTGCTGGGGCTGATAATATACTTATTGGTCGGTAGTTTTGTACGTCATTAGTGTTATTGCTTTTGGGAAGTGGACAAATTGCCGTGGCTTTCCATTTTTCGGGAAATTTGTGTTTTGCAAGAATTAAATTGAAAATGAGATATAACGGGTATTTTAATATATTACTGCAACCTTTGACTACATAGGGCGGTATCTTGTCCGGTCCGGCTGATTTCTTAGGTTTTAAGTTTTTAATTGCTTTTTCTACGTCTTCAATTTGTATCTCTGTAATATTAAGATTATCCAAAGTTTCATATTGTTTATGGTTAGGCAATACTTTCATGTCATATCTAGGGGGCTCTTTTTTATACACCGACTGAAAATGCTGTGGCAACGGTTGCTAAGGACGTGAGAAAAGGGCATTTTCACCCTTAAGGAAGGGCCGATTGAGAGATTTTTGAATTTTCTCGGCCTTTTGGGACGATTTCATGGGGGGGTCGTAATCGGGCGTTTTTCGCCTCCGGGGCTTCCTTCATGGAGAACATTTATGTCAGTGAGTCAGTGAGTGAGTGGTGGGATTGGGGCTATATATACAGGGTGTATCAAAAAGAATCATCCGATTTAAAAATGCTATATTTAGGAAACCAATGGACATAGAACCTTGCAGTAAGTTGTAGAATACATGCTGGAATATAAAGTTTTGCTTGCAATAAGGTTTACTTTGTTGCAGGTAGGTGCCACTGGTGCAGCCTCACTCTTTAGTCCGCGTCAGGATGGCAACCCAGCAACAGGCAGCATTCTGCGTGCAACGTCAAATACTGTGAGCAGCACCGTATTTACGACGAAACTCGCGCTGCACAACTGTAACGGACCACATTTGTTGAAGTGGAGAACGCAGAAAGCTTTCGGTTGTTGGGATGCCATCTTAAAGCGGACTAAAGAGTGAGCAGCACCAGGCGCCCGTTCCGAAAGTCGCACGAGTTCAACGCGTTAAACGAGTTATGGTAAATGGCCGTCCTATAAGTGCTCTCGTAGGTTTCGTTATGCTGTCCCAAAAGTCGCTTTCCGTGCTTCTCGTGCAAGAACGAGATTCACCAAACGCACGGGCCAGAAGACTGGTTTGTTCGGTGAGCAACATGCGTAAGACGAGTGTGCCTCAACTGTTCTTACAATGTGATTAAAATGAGTAACAATGCCCACAGTAGAGTTTATTTCTGCCATAAGGACATGCCTTCCGCTCGACGCCACGAGGACGCTGCGCCTGCGCTTTCGTCCAGAGCGTCCCTTAAGTCTGGAAAATAACTCGTTTCACTAGGTTGATGAGCCCAGTTACCTTCGTTAAATTCGTTTCGTTAAGATTTTCGGAACGTACCTACCTGCAACAACGTAAAACGTATTGTAAGTGAAACTTCATATTCCAACATGTATTTTACAACTTACTGCAAGGTTCTATGTTCATTGGTTTCCTAAATATAGAACTTTTAAATCGGATGATTCTTTTTGATACACGGTGTATATTGGATAAGAAAGAAAAACTTATACAAATTTACATTTGAATATTTTATCTAACATAAACACGGATAATAATTATAAATTGTAGTTGTGAACATCATAAAGCTGCACGATTAAAACTTATTAATTACCGTTAATATGTAAGTAAAAATGGTCACGGTCATTTTAACTATAGTAATATGGCAGTGGAAATTACTGTAATTGAGCCACTTTCTAAAATAAAATAGTAACTGTAATTAAGTTACGACTTTACCGTCTTAAAGATATTGATGATTGTGTAAAGGTGTGCAAACGGAAAATTCAATACGTGCCATGATGGAAGCCGTGAGGGAGTGGTTAGCACAGCGCCTTACGATGCCAGGGGTTCGGGTTCGAATCCCAACTTTTGCATGGGTGTTATTTGCGAGTGTCCCTTCATCAATATCTTCATATCATAATTAATCCTCATCGCCGCGATTATCCAAAAGTGGAAGAGAAGCGACAGTAAATAAAAATATGAAATCCACCTTAATGGAAACATGTCACCTTGTAACTAAGGAGTCCCGAGTTCGATACCCGGTAGAGCCTACAAATTTTGAATGAGGAATCAAAGAATAACTCATTTAAGAATATTAGAGATTACATTCCAACACTCGTATATTTTGCATTCCTGATAGAATAAAAAAAGAAGCTGAGCATATTTAAGAACACTTCAGTTTAGTCTTAGTGTCTGAGGAACATCTTAACAAACGTTCTAGTATTACTACTACCTTGGGAATCAGAATTCCAGAAGTGTATTACTAGTATATACCTCTGTCAAGTGTAAATTTCTCCGTCGCATAATCATTCCAGTTTGCCCCCGTGGCGGAGTTGTTAGCACAACCCGGGTTCGAATCCCGGTCTGGACATGAGTGTTCTTTGTGTCCCTTCATCAATTTCATCACATCATCACTCATTCTCATCTTCCCGATTAGCCAAAAGTGGCAGAAATGTGAAGTAAAAATCAATCAACCGTCACAAATTCCGAGTTCCTTTATTTTATTATTATTTTTTTTTTAAAAAAATATAAAGCTTTGAATGGCACCTTAGATTTCAGCCCCCTTTGCCTACCCCTCGCTACGGGCCTGGGACCTGAAACTCAAGCTCAATTATGAGAACAAAGCTCATTTCCGTAACACCAGGAACGATAAAAATACAATGTTGCCAGTCCTGAACTGCAGATACGACAAATCACACGATTACTTAAAAATCGGTCCACTTCAAACCATGATCCTTGCAGTTTCCTTTTTGCCAAGTTTCTAACTTCAAGGAACGTTGTTTTGCAGATGGAAGGATAAGTGTAGGCCTCAAATAACAGTGATTGATGAGCGCGTGGCATGTGCTTGGTTCATGAAGAAAAGTATTATAGAACCTGCAGGAGGCGTGTTCTGATCGAACGCACACAAATCGAACACTGCAATCTTGAGAGAACGCACAAGTTGTGTGCGCTGTCTCAAACAGTTCTGCAGCTGCTGCTAAGGGCCGCATTTACGCGCAGGCTATCTAGGCTGCAGCCTATGGGCCCGCACTACAAAAAAAAAAAATCTTTGTTTAATACTGTGGTGCAGGGCCCTCTTCTAATCGTAAAAGACGTCGACGCAGTTATTTTGTGTGATGTGTGGGCTAATTCGGCTGAACTCTACAGTGGACAGCTGATATGAGTTGAGTAGCATTGAGGAATCTCGATCGCTTGGCGTGGGGGGGAACACTGACGCTGTCACACAAACTACCTATCATCGACGATTTGCGAGGAAGTTGTGCAACTACTTGGCAAGCGAGTTTTCAATGAAGTTCTCTCTCGAATCAAGCAGTCAAAGTACTATTCCATATTATTAGACTCAACTCCAGACGAAGGTCACGTTGATCAGCTTACTTTGATTTTCAGATATTTAGATGAACACATCCCTGTTGAAAGATTTGTAACATTCATGCCTAACCAAGGCCACAAAGCTAAATATATGTTTCAAGGCTTGAGCAAGTTTTTGAAAGGGAATGACATAGACGTTAAGAACTGCCGTGGTCAGTCTTATGATAACGCTTCTTCAATGAGCGGAAAGTACAATGGGCTTGCAGCGTTGGTACTGGCAGAAAATAATTTAGCAGTATGGGTACCTTGCACTGGGCATTCACTCAATCTTGCAGTGCAGGCTGCTGCCGAGTGCTGTCTGAGTCCTGTAAGCTTTTTTGACTTTTTGGAAGCACTTTATGTATATTTTACAGCTCCAACTAACAGATATAAAGTTCTAACCGATTGCTTGAAAAAAGCAGAAACTGACAAAGTAGTGTATATTGGGCGTTTCAAAATAGTACTTAGTAGGTATGGTCTTTTTTTACCAATTGAATATCACTTTTTGACATACTTTGACAATTTTTTGTCGATGTTTTAGCGTTTAGCGATGTTTTAGTACAAATTTTCACTATACTCATTTTTTCCCCACTCGTACTTGGTAGGTATATCATGATGTTACGTGATACAACTTAACCTATCCTTTTTTTACGATTATTTAATTTTTTTACGATCCTAAGTGATATAACTTAACCTATCATTTTTTTTATTTAGGTACTGTTTGAACGTCATTATTTGAGGATCATATTTTGTAGGTATTTTTTTTTTATCAATCGAATATAAGTTTTTGACATATTTTGACAATTTTTTGTCGATGTTATAGCGTTTAGCGATGTTTTAGTACAAATTTTCACTGCACTCATTTTTTTCCATTTATACTTGGTAGGTATATCACGATGTTACGTGATATAACTTAACCTATCTTTTTTTTTTACGATTTTTTTAATTTTCTTACGATCCTAAGTGATATAACTTAACCTATCATTTTTTTTATTTACGCACCGAACTAACCTACAAGGGGGACTCCGTTTGTTTTAATATTTCAGTATTATAAGGTTTTCACAAATTTTATATAACCTAAAATGTGTTGGATGTTGATTTTTAGTATGTGGCAATTTTTTATGAATTTAAAACTGCTCTGTGACCCTCTCGTTCTTCACGTCGTAGGCGAAGGACTTCTCCGCAATCAGGATGACACTGCATAGGGTATCCTCGGGCAAGGCATCGTGGAACTCGCAAACACCCACTCTACAAAAATTCTACTATATGATTTTTCACTGGCTAACCTAACCTAACCTAACCTAACCTAACCTACTCTAACCTAACCTAACCTAACCTACTCTAACCTAACCTAACCTAACCTACTCAAACCTAACCTAACCTAACCTAACCTAACCTACTCAAACCTAACCTAACCTAACCTAACCTAACCTACTCTAACCTAACCTAACCTAACCTACTCAAACCTAACCTAACCTAACCTACTCAAACCTAACCTAACCTAACCTAACCTACTCTAACCTAACCTAACCTACTCAAACCTAACCTAACCTAACCTAACCTAACCTACTCAAACCTAACCTAACCTAACCTAACCTAACCTACTCTAACCTAACCTAACCTAACCTACTCAAACCTAACCTAACCTAACCTAACCTAACCTACTCTAACCTAACCTAACCTAACCTACTTTAACCTAACCTAACCTAACCTACTCAAACCTAACCTAACCTAACCTAACCTACTCTAACCTAACCTAACCTAACCCACCCTAACCTAACCTAGCCTAAAGCAAGGAGCTAATTGTACAACAACTTGTACCTAATTGTACAACATATACACAGACATAAAAGAGAGAGCCTTCCTGTAACTTACCTCATGTACAATTTATATGTTTTTACAACTGTGAAAAGAAAGCATATGCGTTCCGTATGCACACATTCATTCTTATTTTTCGAAGTTGAATGGAAGCACGTGTTTTTACGTTCTCGTAATACTGACCTTGCCCCAGTGATTTTAAATTGCTTCCATCCGGGTTTTTTTTTTCTGTGCTATTTCCGCATGCACGCAACATTCGCTTTCAATAGACAGAAGGAGTTTTAGTATAGCAGGCTCCGAGTTTACAATTTATTAAATTAAACAATAATTTATGTAAGAATATACTTGTACTTACCGAACACAAAATAATAAAAGCACATGTGAATCTTTGCGTGCGTTCATGTTATATGACGACTGAGTAAAAAATAATGTTGACTCCCCGAAAGATAAAAGTTCCTGGTTCGACATCAGATGCATGCAAATTTTATGTTTTGCTCTCCAAAATCTTGATTTCTATGTTTGTGCTATTTGCCATACAGCAGAGGAGAAGAGGGGAGAGGGGAGGGGAGGGGGTACTATTAGCGCCATCTATTAGCAAACAATAGAAATAAAAAGTAGGGTCAAACTTTTTCAACACCCAAAAATTTTAAACGTCCTCGTTTAGTAATACGATCAGCAGAAGACGTTTGAAAGAGTACTCTTAGTCGAGAAAGCTAATTGCTAGGGCCCATATATTGCTAAAATGTTCTTTGATTTGCATATTTCTCATACCGCCATATGTTGTTCTAGTTGACTTCTTCCAAAAAAATGCTAATTAGCGAGAGTTAATTAAGCAAGGCAAGTAAAAGAAGCAAATAGGACAATATGTGGCGGCGTGGAAATATGTAAAAATTCGACTCGATTCGAATTAAAATTGGAGGATATTTTGCATTTTTTTTCCTATAATGTACAAAACATTTACCGTACATAATCTTTTCTATTTACAACAGTATAAAATAAGAGGAGTGTGTGACAATATCCATATTAATTAGGAAGGTATGTTGTATGCTAGGTTAGCTAATTGTGTCTTCACTGTCTAGAGGAAAGATGGAAAAAGAGAGCTCTACAAAAACTAACGCTCTTAACAATATTGTACGCCCCGTGAAAATTATATATAAATAAGGCATAATCGTATTATCTGCTTTCATGTCAGATTTTACCGACCTGTGAGCTGTAGTGTTTAGGCGACAAGCGGCTCGCTCAAATATAATACCGTTGACAATATTGTACGCCCCGTGAAAATTATATATAAATAAGGCATAATCGTATTATCTGCTTTCATGTCAGATTTTACCGACCTGTGAGCTGTAGTGTTTAGGCGACAAGCGGCTCGCTCAAATATAATACCGTTGACAATATTGTACGCCCCGTGAAAATTATATATAAATAAGGCATAATCGTATTATCTGCTTTCATGTCAGATTTTACCGACCTGTGAGCTGTAGTGTTTAGGCGACAAGCGGCTCGCTCAAATATAATACCGTTGACAATATTGTACGCCCCGTGAAAATTATATATAAATAAGGCATAATCGTATTATCTGCTTTCATGTCAGATTTTACCGACCTGTGAGCTGTAGTGTTTAGGCGACAAGCGGCTCGCTCAAATATAATACCGTTGACAATATTGTACGCCCCGTGAAAATTATATATAAATAAGGCATAATCGTATTATCTGCTTTCATGTCAGATTTTACCGACCTGTGAGCTGTAGTGTTTAGGCGACAAGCGGCTCGCTCAAATATAATACCGTTGACAATATTGTACGCCCCGTGAAAATTATATATAAATAAGGCATAATCGTATTATCTGCTTTCATGTCAGATTTTACCGACCTGTGAGCTGTAGTGTTTAGGCGACAAGCGGCTCGCTCAAATATAATACCGTTGACAATATTGTACGCCCCGTGAAAATTATATATAAATAAGGCATAATCGTATTATCTGCTTTCATGTCAGATTTTACCGACCTGTGAGCTGTAGTGTTTAGGCGACAAGCGGCTCGCTCAAATATAATACCGTTGACAATATTGTACGCCCCGTGAAAATTATATATAAATAAGGCATAATCGTATTATCTGCTTTCATGTCAGATTTTACCGACCTGTGAGCTGTAGTGTTTAGGCGACAAGCGGCTCGCTCAAATATAATACCGTTGACAATATTGTACGCCCCGTGAAAATTATATATAAATAAGGCATAATCGTATTATCTGCTTTCATGTCAGATTTTACCGACCTGTGAGCTGTAGTGTTTAGGCGACAAGCGGCTCGCTCAAATATAATACCGTTGACAATATTGTACGCCCCGTGAAAATTATATATAAATAAGGCATAATCGTATTATCTGCTTTCATGTCAGATTTTACCGACCTGTGAGCTGTAGTGTTTAGGCGACAAGCGGCTCGCTCAAATATAATACCGTTGACAATATTGTACGCCCCGTGAAAATTATATATAAATAAGGCATAATCGTATTATCTGCTTTCATGTCAGATTTTACCGACCTGTGAGCTGTAGTGTTTAGGCGACAAGCGGCTCGCTCAAATATAATACCGTTGACAATATTGTACGCCCCGTGAAAATTATATATAAATAAGGCATAATCGTATTATCTGCTTTCATGTCAGATTTTACCGACCTGTGAGCTGTAGTGTTTAGGCGACAAGCGGCTCGCTCAAATATAATACCGTTGACAATATTGTACGCCCCGTGAAAATTATATATAAATAAGGCATAATCGTATTATCTGCTTTCATGTCAGATTTTACCGACCTGTGAGCTGTAGTGTTTAGGCGACAAGCGGCTCGCTCAAATATAATACCGTTGACAATATTGTACGCCCCGTGAAAATTATATATAAATAAGGCATAATCGTATTATCTGCTTTCATGTCAGATTTTACCGACCTGTGAGCTGTAGTGTTTAGGCGACAAGCGACGTGCTCTAATATGATACCGTTGACAATATTGAACGCCCCGAGAAAATTCTATATAAAATAACATACCTGAAAATTATATTCACAGTAGATTTATTTTTTGAGTTTTGTAATTACCCCAAGAAATTCTATATAAAATAACATACCTGAAAATTGTATTTACAGTAGATTGAATTCTTGAGTTTTTGTATTCGCACACAAGAAATTCTATATAAATAACATACCTGAAATTCTATTTACAGTAGATTGAATTTTTGAGTTTTGTAATCACTCCAAGAAATTTTATATAAAATAACATACCTGAAAATTGTGTCGCTATATACTAGACTTTTTGATTTCTGTGATTTTGGAGAAAACAATGGCATCCACCACCAGTTTCAATCGTAAAAATGATAAAACTGAATGTGTTACTTGTGGGAAACTAATCTCAAGGAACAATTTATCGGTACACAGGGCAAGATGTAGCGAAACAGGTTCGAGAATTAATCGTTCGTTACCTTCTAAGCCCTGTGCTCGATGCGGAAAGATGATCAGCATTACAAATTTAAGTAAACATCTCAAAATTTGCAAACCATCGACCGAACAAGGAACATCGAAAAGAAAAATCGATGATCCAGAAACGGAAGCTTCCACTTCCAAGCAAGTTAAATTATCGGATGAACGAAAACCAATTAGATCTGCATTCAACCGTCATATTCAGGATTTCTCTTTTACTTCGGAACCAGGTCGTGACATCCTTAGTTTCTTGCGTGAAACGAAAACATCCGTGATAAATATTCTAAAAAATAAATTGGAAAATAATTCCATAAAAGTATACGTTGTTCTATTTTCCGAATACGAAAAAGTCGATGCTACAACAAGTATTTTTTATCATCGTACAAAAAACCAGACTCTTTATTTGGCGGACGTCGAACATTTGGACAACTTCTATTATAAAGTTTCCAACGAGCTGGTTAAGAAACATGACGATTTCGAGGCTAAAGGGTCGGGATGGTCTCTATGTGGAAGTCCTCACACGTTAACTGTTTACGTGAACCGATTCTCGCCTCTTCGAGCTTCCAGCTACGTTCCTCTTCCACCGAACATTCAACACAAGAGGGCTGTGTTAAATATACAGAACAGCGATAACAAGTGTTTTCTCTGGTGTGTGTTGGCTGCACTGCATCCTGTTCATTGCAAAAATAATCCACAGTGGGTTGGACATTACAAACAATACGAGACCGACTTTCAAAGTGTAATGTCTGACATCGAATACCCGGTGACATTGTCGGATATAACAAAGTTCGAAAATTGTACAGGAAAACGCCTCGCTATTAATGTGTATTCCTTCACGTCAGATAAATATCTCGTGCACCCTGTCAGGATAAGCGATATCGACGATGACGATGCTCGTGTGATTAATCTCCTTCTCATTTCAAACGAGGATGTTCATCACTACACGCTAATTCGTTCTCTATCACGTTTGGTCAAAAGTCAAACAACCAAGCATGAACATTGCATCGAAGTTTGCCCGAGATGCCTAACCACGTTCGACGATCGAAAACAACTCGATTATCGAAATTACACCGGACGTCAAATTGCTATCGAGAAACTTGCCGAACATAAAATTTATTGCGGCGACAACAGACCGGCTAGAATGTTGATGCCCGAAACGAACGAAGTCGAAGAATTCAAAATGCACAAGGCATTGTTGGAACATCCGGCCATCATCGTTGCTGATTTCGAGGCGTTCCTCAAACCACTCTCCTACTGCGAACCGGATCCTGAAATTTCCTCCACAACGCCGTACCAGCTTCATCAACCAAACAGTTTCGGCTATGTTGTTGTGCGACGTGATAAAATAAATGAAGCATATATATATCGCGGGCCAAATGTAATCGAACACTTCCTGGAAAAAATGGTGGAGGAGGTTGAGGTAATTGGTAGCGTACTGCTTACATCAAAACCGATGGCACCTTTAACTGAAAATGAACTTCAAGATTACAATTCCACTGAGGTGTGTCCGGTATGTGATCAAAGTTTCACTGATGAGAACAAAAAAATATTCCACCACGATCATTTCAGCGGAAACTACATAGGTGGAATTTGCAACACGTGCAATCTTAAAATCCAGAAACCTAAATTCATCCCCATATTTTTTCACAACGGAAGCGGATATGATTTTCACCACCTGGTGAGACATCTTGGCTACGATCCGAAACGTATAGGTGTCTTGGCCGAGAATGAAGAACGTTACATTAGTCTCAGCAAGCAAGTGTCGATTCCGGGAACGAAAAATACAATCGAGATGCGCTTCCTGGATTCGTATAGATTTCTCTCTGCAAGTCTGGATGCTTTAGCGAACAAACTCACCGACGATCAATTTAAAATAACTAGAGCTAGTTTTCCCAACGTAGACATAGAACTCGTTAGACGTAAAGGGGTTTATCCTTACGAATATGTTAGTGATGGTTCTAAATTTAACGACGACGCTCTTCCACTTCCAAGAGAATTTTACAGCAGACTCAGAGAGAAAGGAATCACGGACGAAGAATACCAACACGCGCAACTCATGTGGGAGAAATTAGAATGTAGGACACTCGGAGACTACCACGACGCATACTTAAAACTGGACGTGACGATACTCGCGGATGTTTTTCAAGCGTTCAGGAAAACGGCAACGAATATTTACAAATTAGATCCAGCGTATTTCTACAGTCTACCGGGATTAGCGTGGTCGGCAATGTTATTCCAGACAAAGGTCAAGCTGGAACTGATATCGGACGTTGACATGTTGCTATTCATCGAAAGAGGGATACGAGGTGGAATGGTGCAATGCGTACAGAGACATGCGAAAGCTAATAACGTACACATGAAAGAAGATTACGATTCAAATCGAGCATCGAATTACATCTTCTACGCTGACGTTAATAATCTCTACGGACATGCCATGGTTCAGAAACTTCCTTACGGGGGATTCGAATGGTTAGATCCCACTTCGATAGATATTATTCATTTCGACGATAGCGAGTGTGGTTTCTTCGCAGAGGTAGATCTCCAATTCTCCGACCACCTGCACGACACGTTTTCGAATTTGCCTCCGACTCCCGAAATCAAATGTCCACCCGACTCGGTTCAAGACAAGCTTTTGTTAACATTGGACCCTAAACAGAGATACGTCGTCCACTACAAGAATCTCCGGTTTTTGATTGCGAAGGGTGTTCAGATAGTGAATGTTAGACGAATACTAAAGTTTAAACATTCCACGTGGTTAAGACCTTACATAGAAATTAACACACAACATAGAACAGCTGCCACTTCCGATTTAGACAAGGACTTCTTTAAATTAATGAACAATGCGGTGTACGGAAAGACCATGGAGAATGTTAGAAAGCACGTAGACGTGAAATTAATTTCCGATAAGAATAAATGTCGGAAGTGGATAGCCGATCCTAGATTCAAGTCGAGAAAAATTTACAACGAGAATTTGGCACTTTTCAATCTACATATAAAATTGATGAAATTCAGAAAACCAATTTACGTTGGCGCAACGGTTCTCGACTTGTCGAAACTTTACATGTTCGAATTTCATTATGACGTGATGAAACCCTTCTACAATGATAAAATATCACTTTTGTACACGGACACCGACAGCTTCATTTACAGCATACAAACACCTAACCTATACGAAGACATAAAAAATCCTTCCATGCTTGAGTATTTCGATACTTCTGCGTACCCTCAACCCAACAGATTTGGAATTCCATCCCTCAACAAAAAAATCCTAGGTAAACTGAAAGATGAATGTAACGGTGATATTATTGTCGAGTTCGCGGGTTTGCGTTCGAAGATGTATGCCATAAAAACAGAGAGTAGCGTCACGAAGAAAGCAAAAGGTGTGGGCAAAAATACGGTGGAGAACAAACTCACCTTCCACGATTACATTGATTGCCTCAAGACCAGGTCGTCGGTTCTAAGAGAAGAACAAAGAATCCAGAGCGTCAACCATATCATCACAACAAACGAAGTTAGGAAGGTAGCATTAGATCCGCACGACGATAAAAGATGTATTTTGTCTTGTGGAATCCACACGTTGCCTTGGGGACACTATTGTTTAGAAAATAGTAAAAATTGTAGGCAATGCAATTGAAAAAAAATGAACTTAAATAACTATAACTAAAATAAAAAAAACTTTGACCGTCTCAAATTATCACATACACAATAAAGAACTAGCAAGGACAATGAATCTCTTTGGTTTCCGAAAGCAAACAATGGAGACTGTACACCGCAAGGCAGATCATGAATTTCTACCTTCCATGTTATCTAAACTCAACGGCCTGTTCATCAATCAATTTTCAAAACGTTGCTCTTCTTGCTGGAACAGTGACGATTTCGGATTCGCGACGATCGACGTGACGAGGAAACCCAACGACGGAAAATACAGAAACAAAATCAACGACTTTCTAAACGTTGCAACGTTGTGAGAATAAATAACCAGCATGCCTATGAATTTGTTCGGTTTCAAAAAACAGATCATTATGGAAACCATACCAGATCATGAAGTCTTACCTTCCGTGTTACCTAAACTCAACGGTCTGTTGATCATTCACCTCAACAGCATTTGGACGAAACTGAATGACGATGTGGGCAAGATGTTTTATGTTTTTAATAACAATTTAGATTTCTACGAAATTCCGATCGACGGGAAACTTCAAATCACCGTGAATCCGGAAAACGCAGGCGAAATCAAAATTTCTACCGGCAAGAACATTTTTCGAATTAAGCACGACAAGATGCTTTCTAACATTACGTACGATGTTTCCGCAGGAGATTACCTGTACGTGGAACTCCTCGGAGATTACGACAAACTTATTCCTCTCTTCGTAGAATTACGAATCGTCTATCCTATTATAAATAACCGTTAACCAAAAATGCCTAACGACATTTTCGGCAACACCAAGCGTGTAGACCACGCAGAAGAGATTCTCATGTTGGACATTCGAGTTAAGAAGTTGAGGACCGATTTGATCGCTTTGCAGGAGACCTTAAACAAAAGTTTAGAGTCGGAAATCGCCACGCTCCAAACGCAATGTCTCGACCCCATTCTGAAAATCGATTCCGAACTGAAAACGCTCATAAAAAATTATGTCGACGTACCTTCTTACGACAACGTTCAAAATATACAGTTGAGCGTGGATTCGCTTCAAAATGATTTGGCCAAATTACAGCAATTTCAATCGAAAAATGAAGATTTGGAAAAACTGAAACTCGAAATCGAAGAACGAACTTCCGCAATAGAAAAGAATTTCTCTGAACTTCAAACCGTCGTGAACGATATTGATGTAGAACGCTTGCACGTCGTCGTTTCCAAATTACAAGAAGAATTCACCAGCACGTTGGAAGAAATTAAATCCAAGTTGCAGACTTTGGAAGATACAATGACAAACCTACCATCGTCGGACGAACTGCAGGTCATCGGTAAAAGCGTCGCGAACATAAAAATTCAATTGGAGGCCTATCGAGATTTCGAACACATTCAAACCACCATCGCTACGCTTCAGGCGTCCTTGGAATTGATCAACGAAGAAATTAAAAATATTCACGCTGAAGCGAGAGCGTTGACGAGCATTCAAGACACGTTGAGCACGGTTCAGCAGAAGATCGAATATTTAGAAAATTTGAACGTCGAAACAAATCTCGCTCATTTTCATCACGTACTCGACAACATACAGGGTGACTTGGAATCGTTACGGACGAGCGTGCCTTCGAGCGAAGATTTGGAAAAATTGAAAACGGCTGTGACGGCACTATCCGATTCGGGCGACATCAAAAGTTCATTGAGCAATCTCGAGAGTAAAGTGGGCAATCTCCCCACCTCCAAAGAATTGCACGTTTTGAAAAGAAACATATCTCGAATGCTGAAACGACTAGAAACGGAAACGGCGAACGTGGAACAGATTCGAGACGAAATTAGTTCGCTGGTGTCGACGCTGCCCACTTCGCAGAGCGTTGCTGACCTTCACACGCAGTTTACAGAGATGCGAAGCATCGTGAACGATCTTACCGAGAAGAGCTCGAAATTGAATCAAGTCGAGAACCTTCAGAGCATCGTCGTCAACATCAGAGATCAAGTTGGAGTGCTGGAATCCACGCAGGAATCGACGCAGGCCTCTTTCGGTGCCAAGTTGCAAGAACTCAACGAAAACTACAAGCAGTTGAACGTGGAAGTGAAAATCAAACCGTCGTTTTCTGCCGTAACGGATACCATAGTCGAGCATTTGCTGCCCATCGAAAATAAACTCGGACAAGTTCACAGTAACCTCGTTAGCGTCGACACTAAATTCGCTAAACTGCATTCTCTGCAAGCCATCGAAATCAACAGCGTACCCAATCAACAAAGAATCTCCACGTTCGTCGAAGGTAACAAACTGTACATGTTGCATCCTTATCATCCGTACTACAAGTTTCTCCTCGATGGCACGATTCAGATAAACGAATTTTCGTACTGGTCTCACGGTAGAAAAGCTAGCGTTCCTACCATGACTTTAATATCGAATCGTGGTGTCCAGAAAGCAGGAAACATTCCTCTGGCACGTTGGAACGAAACGCGCAACATATATGAAATACACGAAGACGAAGATCTCACCGTTTTCGACGTGAGTGCCGGCGATAAGCTGATCATTCAAAACACGAGCGAAGTGCCACCTTCTTTGAATCCCATCACGCTTGTGCTTCTCTTGAAACGTAATCTCTAAGAAAATGTCTAGGCAAGCCATCGTCGAAGAATTGCATAAACCTGCACGCCGTAACTACGAACGTTTGGCTGTGGTAACCAAGGGCATCGACGACCTCTGGCAAAGTGACCTCGTGGAGATGAGTAGCGGCAATTTGAAAAACGTGCATAAATTGAACAAGGGCAACAAGTACCTCCTCACCGTCATAGACACGTTTTCGAAATTCGCATGGGCTCTACCTTTGAAGGCGAAAACGGGAACGTGCGTCACGGAAGCATTCAAATTAATTTTTCGCGAAAGCGGTGGCAGACGACCACGGTTTCTGCAAACGGACAACGGTAAAGAATTTTACAACGCCGTATTCCAAAAATTTATTCAAAAACACAAGATTCGACATTATTCGAGCTTCAGTCACATCAAAGCCAGCATCGTGGAAAGATTCAATCGAACCTTGAAAACACACATGTGGAAACGATTCACGCTTCGGGGAAATTACAAATGGGTCGACATCCTGCCGGAACTCGTCGACACCTATAATGATACGGTGCACAGAACGATAGGCATGAAGCCAGCCGACGTTACCAAGTCCGACGAGCAGCGTTTAATTTCTACAGTTTACTGTCCAAAGTACACACCCACGACAAAAAAAGCTAAATACAAAATTGGAGACCGGGTGAGGATCAGCAAATTCAAACGCACCTTCGAGAAGGGATTCACAAAAAATTGGAGCACGGAACTCTTTACGGTGGTTCGAGTTCTACCTGGAAACCGACACACGTATATAATAAAAGATAGTGGCGGCGAGATTTTGAAAGGGAGATTTTACGAAGAGGAACTCTCTAAAACGAAACACCCCGACACGTACCTCATCGAGAAAGTATTGCGTAGGAAAGGTGACAAACTGTTTGTCAAATGGTTGGGACTTCCGGAAAAAAGTTGGATCGACGCGGACGAAGTGATCTTGTGAGTACGTGGAACGTGGTGAAGCGTCTACCGGATCCGGAAAGTCAAACGAGAAAAAAAAAGAACGGCGAGTTACTTCCCGACAGCATTCGCTGTCTGATCGTAGGTCCTTCGGGGTGTGGGAAAACGACACTGCTCGTGGACAATTTTCTCCTCGCACCGAATTGGTTAGATTGGAAGAACAGGCACCTGTACGTGTTCTCGAAAAGTTTGGAGCAATCCAAATACCAGCAACTGATGAAACTGTACGATGGTCTGGACATTGCAACGTTCGCCTCGGAAATAAAACCACTCGACGATTGTCGTGAAAATTCAGTCGTTGTGTTCGACGACGCCATCCTGGAAAATCAAAATGAAATTCGCAACTTTTTCACGCAAGGTCGTCACAAAGGAATGGATTGTTTTTACCTAGCTCAAACGTTTTCCAAAATTCCAAAACAGTTAGTGCGCGACAACGCCAATTTCATATGTTTGTTTCGTCAAGATCACACCAACCTCAAGCACGCGTACGATGACTACGTAGGCGGAGACATGAACTACAATCAATTTTCGGAAGGCTGCTCTACTTGCTGGAACGGTGACGATTTCGGATTCGCGACGATCGACATGACGAGGAAACCCAACGACGGAAAATACAGAAACAAAATCAACGACTTTCTAAACGTTGCAACGTTGTGAGAAACGACGTATATAAATAACGTCATGACGAAACGAAAAATCGAAGACGAAAATCTCAAGCTTCGCGATTACCTCGCGAAACGCTTCAAAGGTTGGAAATCCGAGAATCGCGGATTCTACGAAGAGAAGAAACGTCAGGATCAACCCGTGATCGATGCCATCAGCAGTCTAGGTAAAGAAATTAAAAGTGTCACGGAACAAAATAAAAATTTGATTAATGAACTCGTACCGCTCGCAGCTAAAAGTTACGCTGTACCCACACCCATTTCGAGCATTCCTTCGACGCCGTTCGAACTGAAGGATGCACCGGCACGACGTCGAGCTATTGGTAGCACGTCGTCGTCTTCGGATAAAATCGAGTTGGGTCCTTTGGCACGAGACTACCTGAGCACGGGGAAATTCGACAAGGATGAAGTGTTCGGATTGTATCCCAGCATGGAAACCAGCGAAGGCGGCGGTGTGGTGTGGAAGATTGGGAAATCGAAGGTGACCTTCGAAGGCAACGACATTAAAGTCAATTTAGGCGACAAGGATAGTTGGAACAGGTATCCGGGTACGGTGGGACTGTGGGAACTCGTCGCCAAAAAGCAGCCGAAAGATTACACCGACGAAGATTACCAAAGTTACAAGGAAATTCTGATCATGACGGATGCCTTGTACCAGAACAACGACGCCTCGCAGAATAGGGTGAAATCGAGCAGCGGCGAGAAGTACAGGAATCTCATCAAACCGATTTGGAACCAGGTCAAAACAGGCAGCGGCGTCAAACGCTACAACACGTTACCCAAAGAATTTGTTTGGGTGGACGACGTTAGGAAACTCGTGGATCGATTGTTGGTGATAGCCGGCGAAGAGAATGCAGGTAACCGTAATTTCTACAACGAGAAGGTTGGCATCGTGGACATGATCAGCACGAAACTTTCCAACTTCATCGTGAACGACGACAAGGGCATAGGTTACCTGATCAAAATCATCAACACGCTGCCTCCGAAATTTTGGAACGTGGCCGAAGGAAAAGGACTCGTGAACGACATCATCAACAAGTTACCTTTCGAGATGCATTTACCTGGCTACCAGTACTGCGGACCGGGTACCAAACTCGAGAAAAGATTGGAGAGAGGAGACAAGGGTGTGAATCTGTTGGACGCCGCATGCAAAGATCACGACATCGCCTACAACACCACGCAGACGGATCTGGACGCACGTCACGAAGCAGACAAAAAATTAGAGCGCGCAGCTTTCGAAAGGTTCGTGAGCAGAGACGCATCGCTGGGTGAACGGGTCGCCGCACTGGGTACCACCATCGCCATGAACACGAAACAAAAATTGGGGTGGGGTATATAAATAACATACCGTAAAAAAAAAAAACTTGATATATAAATAACACACATCGTAAAAAAATAATCTTCGGTATATATAAATAACACACATCGTGAAAAAAAAGCAATTAAATTTCTCTCTAACCCTCTGACAACTGAAAAAATGAGCGATCTCCAAGCATTAAAACAAATGCTAAATTTGTCAGTCGAGTATGTAAAAATTCAGGAATTGGAAGTCGACAAACCTTACACGATAACTTCCGGTTCAATCGTTTCTACCCAGTATGGTCCCAAGGTACGCCTGTTGCTCAACGCACAATACAGTCTATTTTTACCAGATCGATACGCTAACATGTTATCCGACGAGAAGCTATCTATTTTAATCGAGAACAAAACTCGAATCGTGTACAAGGGGACAAAGGAACTTCTTGGCAAGAAAACGAAGCACGTAATAGAATTTGTGTAACGACTGCGAGGCCTTGAAAATATATAAATAACATACCGTAAAAAAAACTACACAAAAAAAATCTCAGAATATATATATAAATAACATACCGTGAAAATAACACATAGAGCATCAACATGAAGCCCAAGGGTGTCGTGTACCAGATACCATACTCCAATCTTAAAAATCTAGGTGCCCTCGATGGGTTACTCACCAAGAAACAACGCGAGAAGAAACGTTCTTGCTTGTCGAAAGGACATGGAATGAAATTGCTGCTCAGCACACCTCAATTGAAAAGATTGCAGCGTTCACGAAAACAGCAAAAAATCGGAGGTTTCATATTCAGCATCCCGGCCATCCTGGCAGCATTGGGGGCCGTTGGAAGTTTGGCCGGCGGAAGTGCCGCCATCGCGAAAACCGTCATCGACTCGAAGAAGAACAAGGCGGAATTGGAAGAACAGAAACGTCACAACCTGGCCATGGAGAAGAAGGGGAAGGGCGTGATGAAAAAATTTAAAAAAAAGAAACAGAAGCACTCACCAACCGAGACATTGAATCTCTGATCGGACCGTTACGAATCAAACACTTCAGAGGAGTTTTCATGTCCGACTCGTTACCTTCAACCGTGAAAAAAAAAGAATGCGGAGTAGTCAACTTGGACGGTCAAGAAAATCCAGGCACGCATTGGATATGTTACCACAAAAACAATGATGATAAAGCATTCGTTTTCGATTCTTTCGGAGGTGTTCCACCTACAAATTTAGTCTATTATCTGAAAACGAACAAAACCTCCATATACTACAACGACGAACGCATTCAAGATTTCGGAGACGTGAACTGCGGTCATCTCTGCCTCTCCGTGCTCGCGTTTCTCTCTAAAATAAATAACCCTACGATCGAGGATTTCCAGAAAGCATTGTGGAACCTCAAACAGCATCACTAGGATGGGCGTGTTCCATCTCACGAGCGAATCTTCAATCTTGAAACTCACGCTGCACGACGACATCGTCTATCCTAAATCCGTGGCTCTGCGTGCATTCTACAGCATGTACCTCATACCTAACGTCACGCAGCACAACAACAAAATTAGCGTCGGAAGCGAACACATCGTCGTCACGCCAGGACAATACAATCTTTCCACTTTGCAAGCTCAGTTACCCAAAGGCACATACCTTTCTCAAAATTCGGTCACGCACAGAGTGGAAATCCTATCCGCGACGGAGACCGTGGACCTGGGCACCATGGGAGAACTTTTAGGTTTCGAGAACGACACCAAACTCGAAGCTGGCATCAAGCACGTAGCAACCAACATTCCTAAATTCTTGGCCATAGAGACTCTGAACGTACACTGCAACGTGGCCGAAGGTATGATCACGAAATCCTCGGACGGTTTACTGGGAAGTCACAAGCAGACGGGAATCATAGCCACTTTCAAACCAAGTTCCGAGTTCATGGAACCGATCATCTACACGCCCTCTTCGCCGATCTATTTTCCAGTATGTCGTAACCGTATAGACGACATAGAGTTGGTGGTGACGAACGAGAAAGGAGACGTGGTGGATTTCGCAGGTGCCACTACGACGGCCATCGTGGAGATCAACGTATAATAAATAACCATACATGCAAAATGGAGCAAATCGAAAGTTACGAATTGCAATCTTTCCCTCCCAACCGTCGCACGTTCGCCAATCTGAACGAAGCGAACAGGGAGATCGAATACGACGTGGACGTAGGCGACGGGTTCATTCATCCTCACAGAGCGGACCTCTACCTTCAATTCGACGTGGTGAAGAAGGAAAGCGGAGACGCGTTTCCCGCAGCAGCAAACTTGATACTCGTGGACAACTTCGTGCCTCACCTGTTCTCGCAGGTGGAGGTGAGGAAACACAACACCGTCATCGACAGAATAGATTATCCAGGCATCACGTCGACGGCGGTGGGAACGTTGAAATTATCCAAAACGGATGCTGCGTACTACCAGGCCGGGGGATTCGAAGCCGGAACCAAAATATCGACGAGAAGTCACACGGTGCTCTTTCCCATGCGTCTGCTGCCTGGTTTCTTCTCGGACTACAAGGAGATCATGTGGAAGGGAGGACTGAGGGTCACGTTTCGAAGAGCGCCCAACGACAACGACGCACTGATGCGATACGCTACTTTGGGTCCGGACGGCACCACGCCGATAGCCAACACTTTACCCGAAGCAGCAAAATGCATCATCCGGAGCATGGAATTGAGAATGCCGGTGGTGGAATACGAAACAAACTACGCCCTCAAGTACAAAGCGGAGATCTTAAAAAGTCCGCAGGTGTTGATTCACTTTCACGGTTACCAGTGCGTGCAGAAAATGGCGTCGGGAAGTCACATGGAATTCGACGTGACGACGCAGTTCAACAACATACAGTTCGACATGCCAGATTTCGTCGTAGTGCTTTTTCAGACCGGGAGGGACAAGAATCAGGAAAAAGATTCCAGCAAGTTCGACGACTGCAAGATCAAGAACGTTTATCTGAAGAACGGACGCAACGAAGTGTTCCCGCGCGAGAATTACAACCTCGACGTGACCAAAAACGATTACCTCAAACTTTACGAAGCGTTCTCGGCTTACAAACGCGTGACCGAGGGAAGCGTGGACATGTACTACACGCCCAGCGAGTTCAAAGCACGGAGACCCATGACCGTCATCAACACATCTAAGAGAAAGAAGGTTGTGGTCAACGATCGAACCAACATCAAGGTCGTCTGCGAGTTCCACGATGCCTTGCCCGAGGATACCCTATGCAGTGTCATCCTGATTGCAGAGAAGTCCTTCGCCTACGACGTGAAGAACGAGAGGGTCACAGAGCAGTTTTAAATTCATAAAAAATTGCCACATACTAAAAATCAACATCCAACACATTTTAGGTTATATAAAATTTGTGAAAACCTTATAATACTGAAATATTAAAACAAACGGAGTCCCCCTTGTAGGTTAGTTCGGTGCGTAAATAAAAAAAATGATAGGTTAAGTTATATCACTTAGGATCGTAAGAAAATTAAAAAAATCGTAAAAAAAAAAGATAGGTTAAGTTATATCACGTAACATCGTGATATACCTACCAAGTATAAATGGAAAAAATGAGTGCAGTGAAAATTTGTACTAAAACATCGCTAAACGCTATAACATCGACAAAAAATTGTCAAAATATGTCAAAAACTTATATTCGATTGATAAAAAAAAAATACCTACAAAATATGATCCTCAAATAATGACGTTCAAACAGTACCTAAATAAAAAAAATGATAGGTTAAGTTATATCACTTAGGATCGTAAAAAAATTAAATAATCGTAAAAAAAGGATAGGTTAAGTTGTATCACGTAACATCATGATATACCTACCAAGTACGAGTGGGGAAAAAATGAGTATAGTGAAAATTTGTACTAAAACATCGCTAAACGCTAAAACATCGACAAAAAATTGTCAAAGTATGTCAAAAAGTGATATTCAATTGGTAAAAAAAGACCATACCTACTAAGTACTATTTTGAAACGCCCAATATACACTACTTGACAAACCCATTCTCGTACCAAAAAGGACAACAAGAACACGTTGGTCATGCCGAGCAGATGCTACAAAAGCCCTCTTGCGAGGTTATAAAGAAATAAAGAATGCACTTTTTGAAATTTCAGAGAACAAAGAAGATTCATGAAAATCACGTGTTACTGCTCTAAGTTTGCATAACAAAATGTCAACGATGGAAACGGGGCTCTACACAGCATTTTGGGATGATATCTTGGGACAAGTAAACAAAACTAGTGAAACTCTGCAGAACACTAGATTGGACGTGAACGCAGCCGCCTCAGCACTGACATCGCTAACAAGCTTCATAAGAACAAAACGGGATAGCTTTGAAGAATATGAGGTGAAAGAGGCTGAGTTAGCAGCTGATTGCACTGAGTATGAGAGTGAAAGTGGAACACAACACAAGCGCAAAATAAACGTGCGTTTGGCCCCTCTTGACTGTGTCCAAGCACCAGAAGTTGAGCTGACCCCATCAGAAAAATTTCGAACCCAGAGTTTCCTTCCTGTCATAGATCAATTTGAATCTTCATTGCGGCAGAGGCTTGAGTTGAGACATACAAACTAATTGATACCCGTTTTGGGTTTCTCAACAAGTTAGATACACTTACTAATGAAGAGATAATTGCAGCAGCTCAAAACGTAGTAGAAACATATAACAATGACTTAGACGACCAATTAGGAAATGAACTGATTCAGTTCAAGGCTTGTTACGACGAGTTTCAAAAAGATGATGAGGAAAATGAAAATGTCATTAGTCGGGAGAGGTGGATGTATAAACTCCTCCTAGAAAAAAACGTCAAAGATTGTTTTCCTAATATCGAGGTCGCTCTAAGAATGTACCTGTCACTTATGGTCACAAACAGCAGTGGAGAAAGGTCATTTTCAAAATTGAAGTTGATCGAAAACAGGCTTTTACTTCCATGATAGAAGACAGGCTCAACGTTTTGGCTTTGCTCAGCATTGAAAGTGATATTTTAAGACAACTAAGTTATGAAGATATTATAAGTAGCTTCATTAGTATGAAGTGTAGGCGCAAACCAATTAGCCACTAAGATTATCTGATACTTTCATTTTAAGTCTGATTGTTTGGGAAAGTACTGTATTTGAATTAAATATAAGTAAAATTTGTTTGTTTGTTACATTACTTTCTTTATCATCTTGCATTTGCCTAACATGTTTACTTAAAATTACAATATGTTATTTTTAAAATTAAAATGTTATTTTCAATTGAAATAGTATTTTCGAAAAAATTCCCCTCGGTAACCACAGGTTCAGCCTAGGGGCCTACAGATCCTAAATACTGCCCTGAGCCACTGGTATAAGTTTGGTGCAAGGTTTTTGACAAAAGTCTGTTTCAAGGTCAGGCGATTGGGGTTGGGGTTGGACCTGCAGGTTAATGTTGCATCTGAAAAGTTCCATTGGGAATTGAATCTGGTCCTTCTTCATTACAAGGCGACAGATGCCTAAAACTGTCATTGCGACAGTGATGCAGCCAGGGAAGGTTGATGAAGAATAGATTCCCCAGTTTATATTCGTAATCGCCACACAGATCATCCTTCTTCTACATACTTTTAAAGAGATACAATGAGAGACGGAGAATGAAGGAACAGAAATAAAGAGACGGTAACAGAGCAAAAGAGAGTGTGAGAGATAAATTGGGAAAGAGGGAGAGAGAGAGAGGGCGAGAGGAAGAGAGAAAAAAGAGAAAGGAGAAGAGAGGAGGGAAGAGAGAGAGAGAGAGAGAGAGGAGGGAAGAGAGAGAGAGAGAGAGAGAGAGAGAGAGAGAGAGAGAGAGAGAGAGAGAGAGAAAGAAGGACTAAGAGAGATTTGGTTTATTTTACTTCGCATCTCGGTACTTTAGCATTATACGGACTACCTCATTTCAGACCGTCTGTTTTCTACTAACACCCACATCCGTTCAACCTTCTAACCTAACCTAACCTAGGGGAATATAATTGAACGTAGATTGATTGATTGATTTGGTGTTTTAAGTCCACTTTATGCACAGTAAGGCTAGTCGGGACTGGACCTACAGTTTAAAGTGGGATCCGAACCACTTGCGCCTCCACCGGATATCGAATCCGGGATCCCTTGATTACAAGGCGACGGCGCTACCACTGCGCCATCGGGGAGGCCCTCAATTGAACGTAGAGAAATGAGGTAGTCCTTATAATACTAAATTGCCATTTTTGCGAAGATGAGGATAAATTATGATATTTTTTATTGATAAAGGCTACACACAAACCCTTATCAATTAGTCTCTCGATTTTTCCATTCAGGACAATCACAAACATCCATGTCCGAACCGCGATTCGAACCCAGGACCCCTGGAATCATAGCGCGCTGTGATCGCTCAAGGCTGCGACGGAGATCGACAGCCACTCCGCCAAAGAGGTCAGCAAAAGAAATATATATATATATATATATATATATATATATATATATATATATATATATATATATCTTGTGGAACGATTCAAGGCAGACTCTGTAAGAAGAGAGTCATCAATATATATATAGATAGATAGAGAGAGAGAGAGAGAGAGAGAGAGAGAGAGAGAGAGAGGAGGGGTGAGGGAGCGAGGGAGGGAGAGTATGCAGGCAAACCAATTAATTCAGTTTTCAACTTGGAATTCCTTAGGAATTAGTAGTAGTACACGACTTCATCAATATATTATTGAATGCAAGAATATGTAAAAATGTACTTACGGGATCATATTCGATGTCATATTCGAACTGGCCTTCCTCTGACAGGAAGCAAAATCGTGCCACGAAAGCCCACCTCTGAAACAAATGAATACAACACAGTCAATAAGTAAGTATAGGTCTAAAATTACACATTTAAATTGTAGACAGAACCTCAGCATCTGCGTATTTCTTAATATTTTTCTTATTTTATATCGATTTTCTTCTTCTTATCACTAATCGCGACGAGAAGGATGAGTGATGAAGTAACACTCAACCCGATACCATCAAGAGTCTATACTCTGTCCCGGCTATCTCTGGAGCAAACGAACGAAAACGAATCTCTGCGTAAGTAGTGACGCGAGACGGCTCCACCAATGAAAACGTGAGAGGAAACGGGATAACGTGGAGAGGGGAAGCGACCGCAGTTACCAGCTTTCGCAGCAGCGTGTACTGCTTCGCTCTGTCCACTCGATTTCTCCCCTTCTCTGCCGCTATGCGCGGTCTTGCTCCAGAGATAGTTGGGACAGAGTATACTCTACCACTTAAAACATCCCGCCCTTACACTCCCCCCAACACACTAATTGCTACATTCACAGCGGAGGGTAGGGGAAGGCAACCGATACATTTGACGGAAAGAAAAGAATTTGCCCTATAAGGCAGTGTTTCTCAACCGCCGGGCCGCAGCTCGGTACCGGTCTGTGGTAGGAATCATACCGGGTGGCGAGAGTTTCTGTTGACAAATAACAAAATCTGAGTTGTGAGTTTTGTTTTGCACAGATAGATTAATTAAGAGTGAACCTACAGTTTAAAGTGGAAACCGCACTACTATGTGCTTCCACCTGGTATCGAACCCAGGATCAATTGGTTACAATGCAACGACGTTACCGTTACGCCATCCATATTTTTATATTTGTCAATAAGCCTAGACGTAACCGAACTACAGTATTACCCTTTATGATTATGCCAGAATTTATTTATCAATATTTAATTTCAAGTGTACATGTTAATTCATGTATCATTTTTTTAAAACTGGAAATATATTTACGAGGAATATTCTTGGGATCCAGGTATTGACTTAATAATAATAATAATAATAATAATAATAATAATAAGTTTTGAGAACCACTGCTCTAAGTGTTTAAATATCTTATTGATATTATTTGATTGCCCTTTGGAAGATTTCGTGTAACAGCACAGTCTTTATGTTTGCACCAACAGCTCGTAGGCGACAAATCGTGAACTGTACCGGAACAAACTTTTCCCCTGTTTTAAAATAAAACCGGAAATGACATACCAACCCGACCTCCGTTAGAAGCTGCAACCATTTTTAAATCCAATGGCTACGATAATATGTGCTGGATAAGGTTGCGTCATCCATTATTTCATAAAACATTCTATCAGATCAATTGTGCGTGTGTGATAAACGACCTGATACGTAGCGTTCGATAACAACATCAAGAAGCAGAGCATATTGCCTCTGTATTTTTAGCTCTGTTATTCACGTTTGTTACAAACAAAATGCACATACAAGGAATGCATAAAATATTCATATGCTATCAACGCGTATAGCTCATAGAGAAATAGGCAATGTAGGGAATAATATGTGACAAATGTGTTTAAAAGTTGAAGAAAACATTTATCTAGAGAAGAGACAAACTTGAGACAAGCACATATGTCTAGAAATATATTTGGAACGATCTGAACCAAGTGTCTCACAAATAAACATAATAATAATAAAGACGTTTATAATTAATACATTAATATAATCAACAGGTCTGTTCATAATAATTATTAAAATAATTAATTCATTAAATTTGTATTGTTATTATTACATAAATATATAAAAAAGACGATAGAAGAATCGAAATATAATCTATCTTTCGTGTAGTTAAGATCGCTAATATTTTACAGCTCTCCTGGCAAGGAAATTAATGTCAAAGGAAGCCATATCAGTGGCGAAGCGTGACATTTTTACGTAGTCATCGCAAGATTTGCCAAACGTCATGGTCGATCTTTTAACGGAGGGGGCACAATATTTCTCTGCGATAAACGCCGAGGTCACTGCCAATTCAGTGTAAAAGCTCATACCACAGACCTTACGACTACAAAATATATAATTCTATCCCATACGATGAGAATTATTAAATATGATTAAAACTGAAATGCAGACACCTCAATTGTTGCGTTTAAAGGTAAGAAAGTTTATGGTCCGCCTCCACTTGTTGTTTTGATAAAGAAGAGCAGATTTCATATCGGTCAATATGTGCTTTTCCACTTAACAAGTGGAAATAGCAGACATTCGCAGTGGCGTGCCCAGGATTTTTGTAAGGGGGGGGTTACATGTACTTTTTAGTAGTCATATGAATATTGAGCCTAAGCAGGGATTATGACCCTCACCAACTCCTCCTTGAGCACGCCACTGGACACGAGGAATAATCTTGATCGATCCAGAGAAACCCTGCCGTGGCTGTAAACACTGGATGGGGGCTAAAAAAAGGGCCTGTTATGACCCAGGTCTGCCTGTTCGGAAGCGTTCGGCTGTTCTCGGCACTGGCAGAGACCAGAGGAATTCGCACCATTTCTGCGATGAGCTAAGGCTTCTAACATAAAATTGAAGGGAGGGGTCGGCACGAGGGGTAGTACGGGGACCTCATTTCGATGCGCTAAGATTAGCAAATCTCTTGCGTATTTGGAGCTGTTGCTTGGCTTATTTCGCACAAATATGCGAGTATTGTGACTTATTTTTTATACTTCTTCTCTGAAATATTTGAGATGCAATATTTTTATTATCTTGCTTGGTCATCGCCGCTCCAGATGACCGGACGCTTCGCCCCTGAGCCATATGATCCCAATCTAACTCTTGCCTTCGTGTAAGTTCAGCGGAAATATATAACTCTCGATTATACTGTACAACAGCTGCTAGACAATCATGTTTTGATTATTTAATATTAGCACTTGTTAAGTTTTTTGGGAGTTTTCTTAAACGTGCCTCTAAATAAGCGTTTGAATACGATTGGACCTCTACCATTTCCATCTGTCAAAAGATACAACTATTTCCGATGATGTATTACTAATATTTCATCCCAAGAATTGATTACGCCCCGTTTCGCATTATCCCGTTTACACGAGAGCGCTGAACTAAGCTTATTACATTTCTTGGATCTGAAGTGACGCATGCGTCAATTGTGGGAAAAGAATTATTACTTTCTTTCACTTCACATCCAATAAATGTAATATAAGCTTAGTTCAGCGCTCTCGTGTAAAGTAAATACTTCTCCTATATGAAAAAATTAGAATGTAGAAATGCTCATGAATGTCGTTGCAGAGTAAGCTTTCCTTTTTCCCACAATTGAAGCATGCTCAGCATTCACCGCATGCGTTCACGAGACCTCTATTCAAGGGCTCCCATGTTCGATTGCCGGTGGAGGCATATAGTTGTTCAGATTCCACTTTAGGTTCAGTCCCGTTTAGCCTATATGCATAAAATGGACTTAAATTGAACTTCAAATAAACAAAGTATTAATCTTCGCAATTACATTTGTAAGTATCAAATGTTTTGTGTGACGTTGTTCTTTTCAGAGTATAATTTAAGGTGAGTAGAGGGGAGAGTAGCTGGAGCGAGTAGGGTCAAGCAACTGGGGAGAGTTCTGGAGCCAGTACTCGCTCCAGTAGTCAGGACAGTCGAGTGGCTCCACTGAGGACAGCCACTCGACCGAGTTGTTTCCTCTCCCATCGATTTTTTTACTCGCGTGTAAACTAGACAGACCACTCGGTAAATGTAAACGCTTTTTGAGGACAGTATAGAGTCTGTGTTGTGTGAGTGTCCAATATCCATGGAATTTGTGACGATTATAGGAACAAACAAAATAAACTACGGGCGTATGAGGCTATAAGTGTAGGAGATGAGACTTGATGTATTTGGAGTAGGAGAAGTAAAATTAAAAATAAGTAATTTACTTTCTACACAACCAAGAACGATCGAAAATTGAAAAATCAAGGAAATTGGTTTTCTTTCCAGACATGTCCTCGTGCATTATTGTATTCATTTCTTGTGGAAAAAAAAAATGTGTAAACAGTTTCAGAACTTTTTTTAAAAATCGCCAACGGTTCATTCTGTCCAAAGAGCACCAAACTGCTGGAATCGAGTAGAAATAGCTACTCGCCATAGAAGGGTCGAGTCGAGCAGACAGGCCAGTAACTCGTCCCAGTAACTCTCCCGTTCACTCGACCAACGTAAACCAGTCTTTCTAGGTGAACAGTCAGTCTGGTCGTCATGCATGTAACTCTTGTAGATGTAAAGCCCCTATCACACGGAACTGGATTTCTAGTAGGAATGCCCTAGTTGGCGCTGAACTAACTTTCTAGGTAGCAATCATGGCCGCCTGACTGACTGCTTGACTGGTTAGGAAAAATAGGACATGTTCTAATTACTACTTGCTTTCCTCGACTGGATTCTGTGGAACAACCAATCAGAGCAATGTTTCGCCATGTGAAGATAATCTGTGAGTGTGGAAAGGAGTGGTTTCCGAGTGTTACTCCAGCAATGTATAACGTATACAGCATGAAAGGCGCGTCGAGTTACACCATCTATGCTGAGTGCACGGTGTTTACATTTGAAACAACTAAAATATTTTTCCATACGTGTATAGTAAACGTTGTAAAGTATGTATTTAAGCAGCGCCATTGTTTTGTACCTAATAACGTTTTATACGAAACGTTATTCCTCTCGGTTGAATAGTTATCGGCTTTTAAAAATGTGAAGTGATACATTGTTTACATCTCACGCGGCCGCCATTGCAACCTCCCGTATGGGAACAAAAGTCTATCGACAAGCATTGATAAGCATTGTGTGAGGCGATAACTAGCAAATTGGTAGCCAGTCCAGCGCCAACTAGGGCATACCTACTGGAAATCCAGTTCCGTGTCATGCGGGCTTAACTCTCGTCATGCATGTAAGTTTGATTGATTGATTTGGTTTACTTTATTTCGTATTTTTCTACTTTCGGCTAATCGCGAAGATGAGGATGAGTGATGATATGATGAAATTGATGAAGGAACACTCACAAAGAACACCCATGACCAGGCGTGGATTCGAACACTTGACGTCGTAGCGCGCTGTGCTAACTAGGGGTGGCCAGATCCGGATCCTGGCGGATCCGAAATCCGGATCCGGTTGGTTCCGGATCCTTAGGATCCGGATCCTAAAATTTTTCGGATCCGGATCTGTGGATCCGGATCCGGATCTGTGGATCCGGATCCGGATCCGCGGATCCGGAATTTTCAGATCCGGATCCGGATCCGCGGATCCGGAATTTTCAGATTCGGATCCGGATCCGGATCCAGAACTTTCGGATCCGGATTCAGAACTTTCGGATCCGGATCCAGAATTTTCGGATCCGGATCCAAAACTTTCGGATCCGGTACTTTCAGATCCGGATCAGGTACTTTCGGATCCGGATCCGTTTTGCCATCCCACATGCGCTTCTTTGGAAAGTAAGAATGTGCTTATAACATATTGTTACCTGCTAATATACATATATATATAATATACATACACACACATATATATATATATAGTGTGTGTGCTCGCGTGCGCGGTTTGTAATTAATTAATACACTTACTTACTAGGGAGGTCTAAGTCTCCCCCTCCGATTTCCATGAAACTTGGCAGGTGTATAGAGCCCCCCCCCCCTCAAATGTCAAGATGAGGAGAAATTGAAGTCCCCGAAACCACGTAAATATGGCATAGGAAGAAACAGGGGGCATACGGCCTCTCTATACACCTGTCAAATTTCATGGGAATCGGAGGGGGACACAGGGGTCAGATGATTCCCACGGCAATTTGTCCTAATCTTGACATTTGAGGCGGGTTTTGCCCCCTAAAACAGTATTTTAGCCGAAACAAAAAAACACGTATTTCTTCCTTTGGGCCCCTCTATACACCTGCGAAGTTTCATGAAAATCGGAGGGGAACACAGGGGTCAGATCCTTACTTCAATTTGTCCTCATCTTGACATTTGAGGGGATTTTGCCCCCTGAAACAGTTTTTAGCTCAAACAAAAAAACACGTAATTCTTCCTTCGGGCCCCTCTATACACCTGCCACGTTTCATGGAAATCGGAGGGGAACTCAGGGGTCAGATCCCCACTTCAATTTGTCCTCATCTTGACATTTGAGAGGAGGTTGCCCTCTAGAACAAATTTTTTTCCGAAACAAAAAAACACGTATTTCTTCTGCCAAGTTTCATGGAAATCTGAGGGGGACACAGGGGTCAGATCCCCACTTCAATTTGTCCTCATCTTGACAATTCAGTGGGTTTCGCCCTGTAAAACCGTTTTTTAGCTGAAACAAAAAAAAACAACATGTATTTCTTCCTTTGGGCCCCACTATACACCTGCCAAGTTTCATGGAAATCGGAGGGGGACACACAAATCAAATGCCCACTTAAATTTGTCCTCATATTGACATTTGAGGGGGGGTTGCCCCCTAAAATCGTTTTTTAGCCGAAACAAAAAAAACACGTATTTCTTCATTTGGGCCCGTTTATACACACACCTACCAAGTATCATGGAAATCGGAGGGGGACACAGGGGTCCGATCCTCACTTCAATTTGTCCTCATCTTGACATTTGAGGGGGTTGTGCCCCCTAAAACCGTTTTTTAGCTGAAACAAAAAAAGCACTTATTTCTTCCATTGGGCCCCACTATACACCTGCCAAGTTTTATGGAAATGGGAGGGACACAGGGGTCAGATCCTCACTTCAATTTGTCCTCATCTTGACATTTGAGGGGGTTTTGCCCCCTAAAACCGTTTTTTATCTGAAACAAAAAAACACGTATTTCTTCCATTGGGCCCCACTATACAGTATACACCTGCCAAGTTTCATGGAAATCGGAAAGACACAGGGGTCAGATCCTCACTTCAATTTGTCCTCATCTTGACATTTGAGGGGGTTTTGCCCCCTAAAACAGTTTTTTAGCTGAAACAAAAAAAAACACGTATTTCTTCATTTGGGCCCGTTTATACACACACCTGCCAAGTATCATGGAAATCGGAGGGGGACACAGGGTCAGATCCTCACTTCAATTTTTCCTCATCTTGACATTTGAGGGGGTTTTGCCCCCTAAAACCGTTTTTTTATCTGAAACAAAAAAACACGTATTTCTTCCATTGGGCCCCACTATACACCTGCCAAGTTTCATGGAAATCGGAAAGACACAGGGGTCAGATCCTCACTTCAATTTGTCCTCATCTTGACATTTGAGGGGGTTTTGCCCCCTAAAACAGTTTTTTAGCTGAAACAAAAAAACACGTATTTCTTCCATTGGGCCCCACTATACAGTATACACCTGCCAAGTTTCATGGAAATCGGAAAGACACAGGGGTCCGATCCTCACTTCAATTTGTCCTCATCTTGACATTTGAGGGGGTTTTGCCCCCTAAAACCGTTTTTTAGCTGAAACAAAAAAAACACGTATTTCTTCATTTGGGCCCGTTTATACACACACCTGCCAAGTATCATGGAAATCGGAGGGGGACACAGGGTCAGATCCTCACTTCAATTTTTCCTCATCTTGACATTTGAGGGGGTTTTGCCCCCTAAAACCGTTTTTTTTATCTGAAACAAAAAAACACGTATTTCTTCCATTGGGCCCCACTATACACCTGCCAAGTTTCATGGAAATCGGAAAGACACAGGGGTCAGATCCTCACTTCAATTTGTCCTCATCTTGACATTTGAGGGGGTTTTGCCACCTAAAACCGTTTCTTAGCTGAAACAAAAAAACACGTAATTCTTCCTTTGGGCCCCACTATACTGCCAAGTTTCATGGAAATCGGAGGGGGACCTTTAGATAACCTCCCTTGTTAGTCTTACACTTTGTAATTATTTAACACTACATATATTATAATGTTTTATTTTAATTTGTAAAACTGTAACTGTAGAACAATTGTATAATTTTTCTATAACATTTCTATCTTGTTATATGTGTTAAAGGTTTCATCCTGGAATGGAATGTCTCACATTTATGTGTGTTTTCATTTCCAATACATTCGAATGAATACATATTCGTTTCAATGGCATTTACAAAATCTCGTCTGACATTTTATGTTTAACATAAACAGGTAAGATTATTTTTGTGCACGACTGTGTTAGCCGATGCGTAGCAAAGTATTTTAGGAACAACACTTGAAAAAAAATCTTGTAGGACTAACTAATGAAAAATTTATTTGTAATCGAAGATCATAATACCTTTTAAGGTGTGGTAATATTATAATGGGATTGAGGTACGAAACTTTCGGACCCGGATCCGGAACTTTCGGACCCGGATCCGGATCCCGAATTTTCGGACCGGATCCGGGATTTTCGGATCCAGATCCGGAATTTTCGGATCCAGATCCGGAATTTTCGGATCCGGATCCGGGATTTTCGGATCCGGATCCGGGATTTTCGGATCCGGATCCGGATTTCTCGGATCCGGATCCGGAATTTACGGATCCAGATCCAAGTAGATCCGGATTTCTCGGATCCGGATCCAAGCAGATCCGGATTTTTCGGATCCGGAACCGTTTGGCCATCCCTAGTGCTAACCACTCCGCCACGGAGCAGGCCGGCGGTCTTGTCGAGAATATAATAGCTTTCAATTACTGCTTGCCAACCTTACTTCAACGTAGTATACCTTGGACTTCATTGATGCAGACTAACGAGGTTATGGCGACTGGACTCGCAACCAGTGGGGCTTGTATTATGTTCTATGCATGTGCTCGGGTTTTGTTCATGTTGTAAGTCTACTTTAGGCAAAACTAGGCTAATCGGGACTGGAGCTACAGTGTAACTTATGATCGAACCAATATGTGCATCTACCAGATATAGAACCCGGGACCTCCTGTTTACAAGACGACAACATTACCACTGCGTGCTTGTGATTGCCCTTTGCATCTATTTCATATTATCATCATTCATCCTCATCGTCGCCATTGACCAGACGACAAGTAAAATAATCAAATTAATCAACAATTACTATTTAACAGTGGCGGCGATTCGGTTCCAAAACCGGGGGCAAGGTGTCAAAACTGGGGTGGGGTGTAGATAAGGTTTTGCATAGTGCGAAGGTAAAAGTGGGGGCAACTGCCCCCCTAATCACCGCCTCTGCTATTTAAAGTAACGGGGTTATATTTCAAAAACATTTCAACCGTAACCGAGTTTAAATTTTGAGAACTTTCTAGGAAGACTGAAAAAATACAATCCTAATGGAAAATAGGTTAACACGAACCGATCTCTTCGTCGCATTTCTGAAACCCTGAACAAGACAAAGGGAACATAGAACAGTGTACAAGAAACGTGTTGACTCACCTCATTGGTAACTAAATGTCCTTCGACGTACTTCGCCGCGCAATATTCCACAGGAAAACTACACAAAAGCACCAAGAATTTCAGGCGCCCGCTTATCATGTTCGAATTCTCGACTGCCTGCCATGCCAGTGCCTGCATGCTTCCCAACAGCTGTAGTCCACAAAGCGTGCGTCCGATCACGTGACTCGTCGCCAAGGCAACGTCCAGCATTACAAAAGGGGCTATGCTCCTTGGTTGGGGAAGTTGCGTGTCAACTTGTGCATGTTCTCCGGGCACCACGAATGATTTTCCTTTTTGACATTTTCGATCGATAAATTCTCGAGATGTGAAATTCATACGCGCCCCAGGTTCGAGGTTGGCCACTCGCTGAACAGGTAATAAATTATCCGCACGCTGCATTCGACTGCACGTGAAAAGTCCACTTTATGCACGTGAATATTAATCGGGACTGGACATACAGTGTTAATTCAGAACCACTGAAATATGTGTCTCCACCGAAGATCGAACCAGGAACCTTTTGTTAAGAAGGCGACAGCTTTACCACTACGCCATTGATGACCCTCCCTTACTATACTCTGTCCCAACTATCTTTGGAGCAAGGTCGCGCATACCGTGCTGTCGCTTTCACCCTCCTACTACTTGCGCAGAGACTTGTTCTCGTTCGCTTGCTCCAGAGGTACCTTTGACAAAGTATATCCCCTAATACAGGCACGTAGCCAGGGGAAGAGCTCGGGGGTTGAACCCCACCGAAAACTAAAAAATCTAAATTAAAAATTGAATAGTGGTAATTAATTTTACTTCCTTAACACGATTAATCATCTTGTATAATAAGTTGTAATAATGTACCGAGAAATTCATCTTCAGGGCTTCTACCTCTTGTTATTGTTTTATTATTGTTTATTTCTTATATTTTTATTATTATTATTCTTGTTATATATGTGTGCGTCCTTCTCAGTTGTTAATTTCTATTTTTCTCGCTGTTGATATCCTGATATAAAATGGATTCTCTCTGTATTCAGGATTTCTCAAATAAATAAATAAATAAATAGATGGAGGCAGCTAAGGGATAACCCCCACCGCAATCAAATAAAAACGGATCTGTCCTAATACTGTGTGGTTTTGCGACCAATAAGATTTCGAGATCGCCGTCACAACTTCAGCAAACAGTAACGACACACCAAACAGTGGATGCCCAAGAGTTGCAGCATCGTGATCCCCCCTCCTTCCCCCTTGCATAGTATAATTTCAGTTGTAACTCTTAGATGAAGCCATGCGAGGTGGTTGGTTACAATATTTATATTTTTACCACATACAGGGTGGGCACAAAGTCGCTTCCCCCAATAAATGAAGAAATACATTTATTGGAGAAAGCGACTTTGTGCCCACCCTGTATATAAAACAGTACTTAATTTTATCGACATTATGGCCCATTTCAAAGCAATTTCCCTCCACCTAGAAAAAGGCCTAGGATTGAAACCCCGCAAACCCCCTCAAATCCGGACGCATTTATGTGAAATTACACATAAACACATACACACATACAACGTGTTTTGTAATCAAGGGTTTCTGATTTCGGCCTATGATGGTTCGGATCCCACTTAGACTGTAGGTCCAGTCCAGATTAGCCTTTCCGTGCATCAAGTGGACTTAAAAGCAAAACTCAAACAATTGTGTGATATTCGGAAAATTTCCAGTTGTAGGGGGGGATTCTAGTAACCATAGGTTTATTAAATACATTGTATATATATAGTTATTCTCAGCACCAAAATTAGCAACCAGAGGGTACCATCATTCCAATAATTCAAATTTGGTTTGATTTTTGTTATTTGGCGTCGCTTTTCTGCCACTTTTGGCTAATCGCGACGATGAGGATGAGTGTTCAAATGATGAAATTGAAGAAAGAGACGCTCACAAAGATCACCCATGCCGAGGTCGGAATTCGAACCCGGGACACCTGGCGTTGTAGTCCGCTAGGGTAACCACTCCGCCACGAAGGTTGGCAAGCCAATTACTTCAAATACCACCGTGTGGGTGTGTGCCGCGCGTCTATTCCATATAATGCAGCAATGACCCTAATGCTTGTATAATGGACCCAATTAGAGCGAAAATACCAAACTACGTTGGTTGAAATTAAAATTTTGGGTTCGTAAGCACTTAGGCGATTTTGAACCCGTCACATTGTACGGGGTCCAGCCCCTTACCGTAATTAAAATATCATAATTGCAATGTCGTGTTACTAAAATATTAAAATATTCTGACTTTCGTTAAAAGCTGAGGCTGTAAAGGAGCCCTCAAAACACAAAAGGGCAAAAAACAAAACACACACAAAATTATACTGCAATAGTGCCAGTCGTCTGAAAAAATTCAGTCCAGGGTGTACTACGTGGAAGTGAGGTTGAAAATTGGGTGTACGTACTCCAGAGGCGTTTCGTGAACGCATGCGGTGCATGCTGCGAATGCGTCAATTGTGGGAAAAAGGACAGCTTGCCAGTAGCGGCTCGTGCCTAAAATAATACAGGTGAAGAAGTACATTTATAGGCAACGAAAAGCAAATAGTAAGTTGAACTGAATCATGCTTGACTCACCTACGTTTTGTAGATCAAATCGATCCTTCTATCTTTCAGGGCTGCAAATCTATCGATAATGTCTTCATGGAAGGGGTGACGTTCAATAAGTTCGTTCAAGAGCTCCTTTTGGATTGAAACGTTCGCCAAAGATGAAAGTCGGTTCTGTGATGTCGAGCTTCTTGAGTAGGTTTTTATTCTCTTGAGGCACGATAAATTCCTTTCCACTGATGCACTGGATGAGGGTATTGTTTCGACCAGGGAGAAGAGTTTGTAAGTTTCCTCGAATACATCTCGATTTGCTCTCAAAGCATGAAGAACTTCTTCAGGTGTGCAATTTTTGTACTTTAAATGATCATTGTAAAAAGAGACAGCTCATTTTTAATGCGCTGAGGCTTATTGAATATTTGGGGATGACACTGTTGTAGCTGGCATAGTGCATCGGAGGAGAAATTAATGGAATGTGTTTGAAATTTCGATGTGTCTACAAGACAAAGGAACTTCAATTTGTCAGTCTTGAAACCGAACACTTATTTGCATCAAAATATTATCAAGTATTTCGAAGTAGAGGATTCTGTAATTAAGGAAAACTTCTGATTGTTCTCTTCCGGTAGTCACACTCGTGAGTTTGGCTGTGTTTTCAAACAATGAACTGAAATATTGTTCGTTCCTTCTTGCCGTTAGAATACCAGTCGTACTGAGCTTGCTCTGCGACGACATTCATGAGCATTTCTACATTCTAAGTTTTTCATATAGGAGAAGTATTTATTTTACACGAGAGCGCTGAACTAAGCTTATATTACATTTCTTGGATCTGAAGTGACGCATGCATCAATTGAGGTAAAATAATTATTATTTTCTTTCACTTCAAATCCAAGAAATGTAATATAAGCTTAGTTCAGCGCTCTCGTGTAAAATAAATACTTCTCCTATATGAAAAACTTAGAATGTAGAATTGCTCATGAATGTCGTCGCAGCTGTCCTTTCTCCCACAATTGACGCATGCGCAGCATGCGTTCAGGAGACGCCTATGACGTACCCCTTACACCCCACTTCGTTGATTGAAATAAATCAACTAATAATACATTCTTGTTATTACTTTATATGATACGGTGGGTAATTTTGCGAGATTTCCGACATATTTCTAGTGAACATGTCTGATGACTAGGGAGCGGAAGTTGATGAAATGTCATATTTTTTCTGACATCTCGGACACGATGCCCATTAAATATACACAATATTACACTTGTTCTAGAACCCAAAAAAGGTAATTTTAAAGTGCATTTTTTTTTGCATTTTTTTGCCAATTTTCAGGTTTTAGGTCATTTTCCCCGATTTTCGGCATATTCCCGTCTTTTTCGTCACATCTTGTTACTTCTTTCATTTTGGTAATATTCTTGAGTCTTTTCACCAAGGTGAACATAGGCCTATATACAGTATATCTCGCAGGATCTCAATTTACGAACAAACAAAAATTGTCTTACGTGGATCCTGATAATTTATTATTATTTACAGTGCCACAGAAACACACCACACTACATCACCAGGCAAAGATGCGGGAAATTAATGCATTTTACACCAATTCATTCAGTGTTTCCAACTTTTTCGTTAGATTGTTTTAAAATTATTCGGTCGTTTCCATTGAAAATCCTCATAGCATCCTCATTGAATGTGCATGTGGTATCATTTGGTGCCTTTTTTAAAGCAAGATTGCATTTTGTTTAATTTCCTTTCCATTTCAATTTTTAACCTGAAACTCACAAATTTAATGGTAATTTTTTGCATATTTTCAATTTTTTAGGACATTCTATAGGTCATATACCTATATTTTTAGGTCATCAACTTTCGCTCCCTACTGATAACAAACTTGATTTCATACATGGAAGAAAACATCTTATACTGGCGCTTTTTTGGAGTTCGTCGTCCTCATGTAAGTACACACGCCTCAATTAGTACTCCGGCAGTTTGTATCTTTATGCATCATATTTGCAATATACGCTGTATAAAACACAACTTATTGCTAACTTCGTTTACGTCCTCGATTATCGGAAATAAGCAATACAACAGAATACATGATTTTTAAAATTTATTACATGAAGCAAATCCTAACTACCATCAAGAACAATAGACGCGGTTGTTATCATCCTTGAAAACATTAGAGAACAATTTTATCTCAGTTGCGGAACGTGACGGCACCCTCTTTAGGCAGAGTAAACTCCAGGATCTGGCCCTTGAGATTGACTTCGATCGGTTGCTCATTCTCCCAATTGTTGTTTCCGATAACGACGCCAATCGTGCCATCAGGGTTGTCGAATGCAACCGAGAACACGTCGTTGTTGATGCCTACCCCGGAAGTGCTATCAATCCTCGTGGAATCCTGATCGCCTGCTTTGATCATGTGACCGATGGCGTGGTACTCGATGCTCCTTTCAAAATGGCTGTCGTCGCTGAATAGAGTGATGATGCCTCTGCAGTTCTTGCAACCCCCGCTGCCCTCGTACACGGGTCCGTAGTTCTCGTCCAACACGAGATTCCAGAGCATAACGTTCTTAGCCCAGTTTCTCGGTTGTCCGACGAACAGGTTATAAAGATTCCATCTGAAGACACGTGGCCAGGTTACGTCGCTTGTCGTCCCAGTGCACTCTGTGAAGTATATGTTGGTGCTGGAAAGAAAAATTGGATTTCTATAAGTCCGGTTTTATACGTGTGAGGGGCTTCCCTATATAAATTTAAGTTATATTCACCATGTTGCCGGCCCTCGTGGCGGAGTGGTTAGCACATCGAATCCTGGCCTGGGCATGGATGTTTGTGAGTGTCCATTCATGAATTTCATCATATCATCACTCATCCCCATCTTTGCAAATTAGTCAAAAGTGGCACAAGAAGCGAGGTACAATAAATCAAATCAATCATATTCACCATGGATTGATGGATTGAATTGGTGTTTTAAGTTCACTATATGCACAGTAAGGTTAATCGAGACTGGATCTACAGATCAAATGGGATACGAACCACTATGTACCTCCACCAGGAATCGAATCCGGCACCCCTTGATTACAAGGCGACGACGCTACCACTGCGCCATCGGGGAGGGTCACCATGTATCAAATCTCTATTTTCCCCCCTAATTTTTGGGCCTCTTTGCAGATGGAGGTTTGGAGCTGTAGCCCTTCAAAGGCCCCCAAAATCAGTGCCTGGATTTGTTTTATGATTTATACGTGCAATCATACGCACATACGCCTATTTGGAAGTATCAAGTTACTTGTAACTCAGTTTTACAAATAACTATTATTATTTTTGGAGTAACAGCAACTTTAACTTCAGTGATTCATTTACACTCCCATTTATACAAACCCTCTAACATTTCCCTAAAATTTTCCCCAAAGGCCCAATTTATGTATAGTCATTTCGGCTCTAAATTTACCGTTACGCTAAATGACACCCTGCATAAGTAGATCCTGTGCATCGTGGTAGAGGACTTCTTTCTTGGTGGGTATATATTTAAAATTGTGCAAATTAGAGTTATGGTAGAAAATGGTTTGGTTGCTTGTCTTAGTTGCTCACATGATATGCGACATGAGCTTTGTGTCAATATTTCAGTTTGACTATTTGTAATTTCCTTTCGTTGCAAGCAGTTGGTGCAAGATCAGGGAATGATGAAATCGAACATTTTTTTAAAATATTTTTTCTTCGATTTTAGGGTTTCCTCTAAAAACATGATCAGATACACTAAAAACAATATATCTTAATTAAATGAAGACTAAAATTGGTAACGCTGTAAGTGCCACAATAATTCAAACACCGTTTTCCACGTTAAACTGTGAAATGTGCCATGCTTTATAATGTGGTAAACGTGAAATGTGGCTGGTAGCCCTGTAAATAGGTCAAAGGGTGTGTAAAGAGGTCACTAGTGTGAACGTTCTTACGGGCTGATGTGCGGAACGATGCGAACGAACGACACTTTCGCTTTTGGCACTTACAACGTTTACCACTTTTAGTCCTCAAATATTGTAAGGCGAGTCTTTCCAGCGCGAAGACTTGCCTATGTCTGCGACATTATCTTTCTGTTGGTGTGAGGAGCTATGTCTTGTTCCAGTCCCGACTTGAAAATGCCTGTCACAGCGCGCTACGTCGCCAGGGGTCTCGAGTTCGAATGGGTTTTCTTTATGAGCATACCTTCATCAATTTCATCATATCATCCATCACTCATCCTCATCTTCACGATTAGCCAAAAGTGGTAGAAAAGCGATGTAAAATAATCAAATTCAATCATTCAATCGATCAGTTGTATATGCCATTATCGTTCTTCATCTCGTCTCGTTTCGGACTTGGAAGGCAAATCTCGCCTACTCTCAAGTCTCGAACTATATAGAAATACGTGCAATTTGTTACTGCACAAGCTTTCACAGCGTATAGAAGACAGTGAGTGAAAATAACTTTCCTTAATAATGTTGTTATGTTTGACGCCTAGTTTCGACGCTACGAACCCCCGAAGCGCGAATATTCTCCCTGAGTATGGGCAACCACGTTGCACAGTTTCACAATGCAACTAATGACACAGGTGGCACAAAAAACATTTCGTTTGGAGTGCAAATAAATTGACAAACAATCAAAAATAGATTGAGTGTATTATTATAAACTTTTGATTCCAACCGGCAGTTTCTCTATCTCATATTTACGAATGCAGGGTATTGAGAGTAAGGTTTAATCCACTTTATGCTCAGATAGGGTAATAAGAACAGCAATCTGAACTGTGCCATGTGCTTCTAACGGGAATGTAACTCCTTGGTTTGAATGCGACGCTATAGAGAACTCCAAGGCATTGAGAGCGAGTAATTAGCAGATAAATTAGGTTAGGTTTGGATCTGTTAGCAAGGAGAGGTAATAACAATGAAACAACTTACTTGAACTCCGAAGCTATCTGGGAAGGTGCATTGAAGTCGCCACCGTAGCAGTGGAAAGCAACCCCATCTATATACTGGGCTGCGTCGCCATCACTGAGAACCTGCCTAGGATAGTCCACAAGGTCCCAGTTATGATCCAGGATCCAGATCTTGGTATTGAGTCCGGCATCCCTCAACTTGGGTCCTAAGTTCTTGGCCAATTCGGCAGCTTGCCCAGTCTCCATGTGCATGGTCGGATACCCGCTTGTCTCATAGTAGGGTTCGTTCTGAAGTGTAAGTGAGTCAATCTCGATCCCATGATCCTTGTAGGCTTGCAAGAACTTGATCCAGTAGTTCCCGTAAATGTCGGTGAAATCAGAGTTGAAATATCCTCCGCTTAGGCTATTGGACGTCTTCATCCAAGCCGGTGCAGACCATGGAGAGGCAAGTATCTTCAGTTTTGGGTTTATGGCTTTTGCAGCGAGGACAGTCGGTATGACGTACTCTTCGTCCTCGGCTATGCTGAACTGGTTCAGGTCAGGATCCTCATTGTCGTCGTATGTGTATGCGTATCCTCGTCCCATAAAGTCGGACGCCCCCATGACCAAACGGATGTAGTTGATTCCTATACCATCGCTTCCGAAGAGTGCCTGAAGGATTTCGTCCCTGTGGCTGCTGTAGTGGATGAGGAAAGCTGCGGAGTTGCTCATGGCCGCACCAAAACCGTCCATGGTCTGGTATCGCTTGCTGCTGTCAATGTTGATGGTTGCAGCCTTAGGGTTTCCACCCCTGCTTGGCGTCAAGCAGCCCTGGCGCTGCCCTGCCTGGTCATTGGTGAAGTGGTCGTTTGGGTCTGTTACCCAATACTCCACTTGCCTGAAAAGAGAATCACGCTTTTAGATTTCCCATAAGCACAAGTTGGAGTTATGTAATATTATGTGGCTGTGAAACTTGGTCCCTTGCATTAAAAGAGAAACATACATTAAGAGCATTTAAAGATAAAATCCTTAGAAAAATATTTGAACCTAAAAGGGATGATGAGACAGGTGAGTGGAAAAGGCTACATAATTTAGAACTGCATAATATGTATTCATGTCCAGATATTAGAATAATTAAATCATGAAGACTTAGGTGGGCAGGCCATGTGGCACGAATGGGAGAGGAAAGAAGAGTTTACAGGATTCTTGTTGGGAAACCTGATGGCAAGGGACGTGTAGGAAGGCCAAGACAAAGTTGGAGGAATAACGTTGAGATGAACCTATAAGAAATCGGTAAGAATGGAAAAGATTGGATTGATATTGCCCAGAGGAAGGCTTATTTGCTGCAGCCATAAACTTTCTGGTTGAACAAGGCTAGAGAGTTAGTTAACTAGTTACAAGTTGGAGTTATAAATATGCTTAGCCATTGGTGTAGAGGTCGTTGGGTTCCTTACCCAATAATGCACTCTCTCGAAACGTAGTGTTAGGGAGTTCTTAACTTTTCTGCTTATACGCGTGAGTAAAGAAGGGGCAGGTTAGCACTGGAATAAACCAGCGGAGATAATAGCACTGCTCTTCCTCTGCCAAGACTGATCTATTGTGAATAACGATAATCCATGAGGTACCACCGCTGAAAGGTCGGTCCCTGGAGACCCCGCTTTGTAGAAAGCAGTTAGTACCGGAGTACCTGAGCCGGTAACCTGGCGTAACGTACTTTCGAAAATACGTAGCAGATGTACGTCGCGTATATACACGATAGTATTTGGGCCGCTTTAGAATAAGTAAAAACACTTGACAATGGATAGTGTTCAATTAACATTGCATGCTAATGGATTGATTGATTTGTTGTTTTAAGTCCACTTTATGCGCAGGAAGGCTAATCGGGATTGGACCTACAGTTTAAAGTGGGATCTGAACCACTGTGCCACGTGCGTCCACTGGGTATCGAACCCGGGACCCTTTGATTAGCATGCTAATGGACATTTGCTTGTTACAGAACTATAAAGTGTATGTTTTAAGTCAGTGTACGCAATGGAACTTCGATTATGCGTTTCAAGAGAACTGTAACCATAGTGTTGAATCGCCTCCAGGGAGGATATCAAACTTCACCGGGAGAAATGTTATAGGCATCAAATTACTTTATAGCACAAATACAAACAAAAAGTATTGTTTTTGTTAGTGTTATAATTTATCAAGACTGGGCACAAGCACGTCACCACCATTATACAGAAACACCGTTAAAATAGCTGCAGGAAGTTGAAATTCGTTGCAACAATAGACGCTCACATTAAACCAGCCTGCCGCTCTACGGCTGTTACGTTTCAATGTAATGGAATTTCATTATATAAAATATTATATATATATCCTTAGCATACCAAAGGACACATTTAGCCCGTTGCTGGTTCGTGAACGCTATTTTAACAATAACGAATCAGTTCAAACTTCAATGTTGCCAACACGCAACAGCAAAACTCCCATGTTTCACGCACGAGAACACTAACACGAAAATTTTCCTACTATCACATTTACGTTTCTATTAATGTTTTATTTTATCCATACCCAAATGGATAACCCGGTATATATATTAGTCATCAAAACGGAACGATACTTAAATTCGTTAATTGTTTTGACTTTTTAATAATAAAGAAGACTGGATCAGTGCTTATTATTACGAAAACCCCAGAAATGTACGTTCTACGTTAAATTAATGTGAATGAAAGAAAGTCGAAGTGAACACGCTTGCCAAATTCCTTAGCTATTTTCCGAATGCTCTGCCAGGTTATTGAAATTTCCTATTTCCGGGCCACCTCCTGAATTCACCACTGGTAGCCAAAGAACAACTTACATTGCGAGAAATGCGTAACCCAAGAAATTTTCTTAATTAATATCGGTCAGACAAAATGTATAAGGCGGGAAAAATAAACCCCTGAACGTTAAATCGGGGTTTAACTGTATTTCAGATAATAAATTAGTGACTACAATTATTCCACTTGTGTACATTGTACCAAATTAGAGCCAGAATACTAACCTGTACGTTGAGTTAAAAATGGAAATAATAGTAACAATAATACACAATCGCTTACCCACTTGGGCATGCACAATACGCAACATGTGCTATGGCTAAGACAAGAAGTAATAGCTTCATTGTACTTCTATCACTTTTCGAACGAAATAAACTTGTATCTTGTTTGCGATATCCTTGGTTCTTCTAGTTCAAGAACAGCTTCTGGATAACACCACCAGATGGAGACAAAGACAGTGACAGTGAAAAAAAATCATGCTTTTATCGACTCCATATCTTATCAAAAGAGGGCGTGCACGTTGATGTACACAATAAGACACTTGTGTTCCATTGTTGCTTCGTCAGGTGGAAGATAAATCGAAGCCAAAACTGATGCAGTTTCATTGTTTTTTGTTGTTGTAAGATTAAATACTGGTGTTTCTAGTGACAAAAAAGTCTTGTGCAAAGGTTGAGACCTACTGTTTCTTTTATCACCTTCTGGCACACTGTTCGTAACTCAATATCAGATAAGAGGAAACAGCATAGGATCTGCAAGCACAAAACAGTTTCAACAACAATGATCTACATCAACAAGGAAAACCAAGCTATCATTTGGGAATGTGACCCCGGGCCATGCATGTGGTATGCGTCGACTTCAAGGTCTAAAACACGAATATGTATATACCAAGGTCATGGGGGGGGGGGGGGGTGTTCAGGGGATTCGGACTCACCCCCCGAAAGACTTACAAAGTACTAAAATGAAATAATGAAAATGTATTTTTATCATTTCATGTACTATATTCGATGGCTATTTATTTCCTATGAACTTGGAAGACGAGGATTGTTATATTGGCATCATATTGCTTTGCATGACAGTACCAAAGAAGATTTATGCACAATAGTACTTATGAAAATATGCAGAAAATGTTAATCAGGAACATCCTTTTCTATTATTCATTCAATTCTTTATCTCTTTGACATTAATTTCCTTGTTTTTATACAAATTTGGCAATCTTAAGTACAAGCAAACTAGATAATAAATATATGCTGTTATATTTATACTTTTATACCATCTTTTTAAGTATTCATGAAGAATAATAAAAATAAATTTATATTAATAAATTTTCATATTTTAATTGATATTTAATTTAATTGTACTTTAATTGTTTTAATTTAATTGTACTTTAATTGTTTGAATTTAAACATTATTATTATTATTATTATTATTATTTCTGGGACACATGGTTCGGACCCTCCCCCCGAAATATATTTCTGGATACGTGCCTGATTTATAAGGGCGCCCTGTCGCCATGGCACCTGAGTTTTTAAGCTTAGTTCTAATTTTCCTTTTTTTTTTGCTTTAGGGTCATTCCATGTCAAATCATCCAGAATTTTGTGAAAATGTCACCCACCATCCCCGATTTTGATGAAATTCGGTATGCTTATAGAACTTATGATGTTGATTACAAAAATGACAACTTTTTAAAAATTGGTCAAGGGGTTCAGAAGTTACGAGCTTTTTAAGAACTCCCTGTACGCCACATGCAGCTCCAATTTGAATGACACGCATTAGGTTATAAACGATCGTATCTTCCCTCGGGTTTGCCGTAGAAACTTCAAGTTTGTTTTCTTTTGTTCAGAATAGTAGAAGCTTTCATTTAAATAACGTTTCAGATGAATGCATCAATAAACATGTATATTTATATATAGTTTTATGTATTTTATTAGAAAAATAAATGACTAACTTCCAGAGAGAATTTCATGCAATGCCCCCCCTTCAATTTCCCCCCAATTTTATATAGCTAGCTCAGAGTGTGTACTAATGCCTGATGGAAAAATTGGGATGGGCGGTTCAGAGACAGGGTGATAAAGAAATAATTTGCATAAAATTACATTAAAAGTAAATCTTATTAAAAATGCTTATGTATTTAGCACAAAGCCTTAAGCACATTATATTTCAAGCTACAATATTCAAAATTTATGTTCACTATGTGTGAATGTAAGCATAGGCGTAACCTGGTGGGGGCAAAGGGAAGCACTTGCCCTATCCCAAATTTATATATTAATTAAAATTTACAAGTTAAATATATTTTGTAATCCTCCTGGCACTTGAGGAACGAACGAATAAAGAGTAATAATTGTGATTTTTCAAATGTATTTATCAAATAATCCTGGACACTATTTTTATGCGATGGAAAACTTTGTGATTATCCCAACCCGAAGATAGTTTCCAAGTGACACCCATTAAGATAGTACTATTTTTGCTCTGACTGTTAAACAACTAGTGTTTCGAAGTAAATAGTTACAAAGTTACAAGTACAGTTACTTTTTATTTAGAAATTCTAACTGTAACTAGCTACTTTTAAAAGTAAGTACCTGTAACGTTAACAATGGTAACAGAGTTACTTTTTGCAGTAGGGAAATAGCTAAATTGGACAATTCTGTTCCAGACTATAAAAATAAAATATGTACCTTCTCCGGATGCTACGTGAAAGGATTTTCTTGGAATTGCTGGCAAGGAAACTATGCTTTGTTGCATGCTAAATTTAGAACATCCCAACGCGACTGACTACCATGCTCAAGGTCCCGGGTTCGATCCCCGGCCGGTTCAAATCCGGGAACATTTCTAACGTTGGAAGCGGCCCCGGCGCCCACCCAGTGTCGAATAACATGGGTACCTAGGGGAAACCCTGGGGGGTAAAGGCGGTCAGGGGCGTGATGCTGAACACATCACCCCCACTCACGACCGGATCAAGAAAGTGTGGGGCGTTACCCCCACACCCCCTATACGCCTTCATGGCGTGGTGCTAAGCACAGGGGAGCACTTTACCTTTACGCTTTACTGTAATTCATTTCTAATTGTATGTGAAAACTCCATTGTTTTTGGTAGACTGCTGCGTTCGTTTGGAATGTGGTTGTCCAGCTAGGAAGAAGTCATTGTCGAGGGAGTGGATCTTTGGATCTGGTTGAACTTGGAATGGAGGAGAAAGAAATAGGTGCAAGTGGAATCAATGACACCATATTCAAAATTCCGTGGTCAGCATACAACTGATTTTTTAATTATAATCGTTCAAGCAAAGATGACTGTGTTTTCCATCATTTATTAGCAGTAATAATGTAAATATATGAATACATATTATGTACCAGAAACATAAGGAAAACACGGAAGTCTTCATGATCATTGATACTGTGTAACGTTTACACAAATCAATGATCATTAACAGTACGTTACTGTTACAGTAACTGTAAAGGAAACTCAGTTACTTTCAAAGTACCAGTAACAATAACTGAGTAACTTTTTTAATGATTGACTGTAACTCAGTTACTTGTAAAAAGTAACTTACGGAACCTGTAAATTCAAATTAGTGCATACTTCCTGGTACTGTTGTAGTACTTTGCAATCACTGACACATTGTACTGTGGGTTGTTGTCATTTCACCCTAGATGATTACTAAGAAATTTATGCCTTGAATACTATTTCTACGGAATTGGTACATAATTGCCGTACTTGTTGCTTCATACTATAGAAGTTTATACAAGTATTTTTACTGTTCCAACCATCCCGTCACAAGGATATTTTCTGTGGTATGTGGCGAAAAAGCTCCATTTCAAAAAACTTCAATCAGTTCAAATGTGTAGTATTAATTCTTACTTCATATTACGTATCCCCATGAAGAGTAGCCAAAAAAGAACTTCCATATTGAGATAAAATGCACAAAAAGAATGTTCTCGTAGATAAATTTGCTAAACTTGGAATGTTAATAATGATGATTATATATATAATTATATAATATATTTTTTTTAAAAAAAAAAATGAAGGCTGTTGAAACTAATTTACAGTGGAACGTTGATTTTAAGTTATCCAGGAGACCAAGCTGAAAAAACTTAATACAAGGGAAAATGTAAAATCTTGGAAAATTTCTAAACAATTTGCTATGTTGGGACCACCACGATTTAATGCAAAATGAAGGAAAATGTAAAATCGAGGAACTTAAATCGGGGTTCCACTGTTAATTATTACTTGCAAATTTTAAATTAATATATAAATTTGGGAGTGGGCAAGAGCTTCCCTTTGCCCCCACCAGGTTACGCCTATGCTTACATTCACACATAGTGAACATAAATTTTGAATATTGTAGCTTGAAATATAATGTGCTTAAGGCTTTGTGCTAAATACATAAGCATTTTTAATAAGATTTACTTTTAATGTCATTTTATGCAAATTATTTCTTTATCACCCTGTCTCTGAACCGCCCATCCCAATTAGTACACACTCTGAGCTAGCTATATAAAATTGGGGGGAAATTGAAGGGGGGGCATTGCATGAAATTCTCTCTGGAAGTTAGTCATTTATTTTTCTAATAAAATACATAAAACTATATATAAATATACATGTTTATTGATGCATTCATCTGAAACGTTATTTAAATGAAAGCTTCTACTATTCTGAACAAAAGAAAACAAACTTGAAGTTTCTACGGCAAACCCGAGGGAAGATACGATCGTTTATAACCTAATGCGTGTCATTCAAATTGGAGCTGCATGTGGCGTACAGGGAGTTCTTAAAAAGCTCGTAACTCCTTGACCAATTTTAAAAAAGTTGTCATTTTTGTAATCAACATCAAAAGTTCTATAAGCATACCGAATTTCATCAAAATCGGGGATGGTGGGTGACATGGCCTGGATGAATTGACGTGGAATGACCCTTTAATATTTCCAGTTCAGTTACGGATATTTATATCACCTGTTTTTAAATAACTAGTACAGTATGTGTTTTTTAATGCTTGTATGTTGTCTGTATCATGTGTGTCATGAAACGAACATCACATTATAATTTTTTTACTGTTGCCAGACAAATTTTAAAATCTGCAGCGTTGTGGTCGAGTAGGATCTTATATTAGAATTAGTGTTGCCCACGAGACGAGACGAGACATTGGTCTCTCTCGTCCCGTCTCGTGAAAATGGAGTCGTGTCTCGTCTCCAAAATATACGTTTGTCTCGTCCCGTGTCTCGTCTCGAAGGGTTCTGTCCCGTCTCGTCTCGTCCCGTCTCGTTTTGTCTCGTCTCGTCTCGTAAAAGTAATGCAGGATATTATGCCAACAAAAGTTAAAACTGGAAGACATCACAAAATATTATTCCCGAAAGTGGGTAAAACCTTAAAATATTTTGTTCATTGTACTCGTATAGTGAGAATAAATAAGGTTCGTTAACCATAAGGACATTAATCTAATATATAAAAATGGATGTGTGTGTGTGTGTGTGGGTGTGTGTGTGTGTGTGTGTGTGTGTGTGTGTATGTTTGTTCCGGCATAACTCTCGAACGCGATTTCAACCAAACTTGGTACGTGTATCACTTGAAATCTCGAAAGAAATACTGTGGGGGTAAGATAGCCTTGGAGGTGGGGGTGGGGAGTGGACGACATGTAAAAATAATCGAAAACGACCGATATTAATGGGTCTCTAAGATGAATAGCGACACTCCCAATGCCGTTCAACTCCAAGCTCATCACCTATCGGGATGGGGGTTAAGAAGTGGTGAAAATTAAAATGTCAAAAATTACCAAGATTAGTGTCGCATCCATAGTTTTTGGAGTCGCTAAGCTAATTGGTGACATTAACGATGACCAAACTTAGTACACATATGAACTACACTCTGGAAAGAAATACTGTGGGGTAAGACACCCCTGGCACTCCTAGGGTCGGGGGTGGGAAGGGGTGACATGTAAAAATAACCGAAAACGACCGATATTAGTGTGGCATCCATAGTTTTCGGGGTCGATAAGATGAATAGGGACACTCCCAATGTCGTTCAACTCCAAGACACCCCTGGCATCCCTGGGATGGGAGTGGGAAGGGGGTGACATTTAAAAATAATCGAAAACGACCGATATTAGTGTGAATTCGTAGTTTTCGGGATCGCTAAGATGAATAGTGACACTCCCAATGTCGTTCAACTCCAAGACACCCCTGGTACCCCTAGGGGTGGGGTGGGAAGTGGGTGACATGTAAAATAATAAAAAAACGACCGATATTAGTGTGGAATCAATAGTTTTCGGGGTCGCTAAGATGAATAGTGACTCCCAATGCCGTTCAACACCAAGACACCTCTGGCACCCCTAGGGGGGGAGATGGGAAGGGGTGACATGTAAAACGACCGATATTAGTGTAGAATCCATAGTTTTCGGGGTCGCTAAGATGAATAGTGACACTCCCAATGCCGTTCAACTCGAAGTTCATTGTACAGTCACGGACACTTCTGGGTTGTAACGACCCTATTGAAGAAGCACTCAAGCAAGCCATCCATGTCTGACCACCAATCGCCTTGTGACTAGACAACCCAAACAACATTGTAATTCTGCGGCTTGTATACCAGTCACGGGTATACATTTCTGTAAATTGAGCAGTGATGTCAAAGAGAAATACGAGATGAAGATTGTCGGAAGTAATGTCTCGTGTTCTCGACATGGAATAATACTCGGTCCAACTTACGTTCCTTTATTTAATGTTGTTTGGTATGTAGCAATCTGAAAATAAACTTTCGTTTTGGTGGACTACTTGCAAAAGTGTTTCGTGTTGTCTCGTTTGGAGTGTTCGCTAGCGTGTCGGACTAGCGTGCGGGCAACCTGAGTTTGAGCCCTCCAGAAGGTAACTTTTTCTTTTGTCTAATTTCATCCAACCTTATTTATAAAAATTGAGGTTTCTTCAAAGCTTTTGAATTACATGCCACTTCGTATGTTAGTAATCTGAAAGCAGCAAAGATGAACATTTCTTGTTCCGAAGCGACGATGCATTTGTGTATACGTTGAAAAAACACAGTTATTTATTAGCGAAAAGCATGCAGCCACGTTATAATTGAGATCGCTTCCTAGTTGTCAGTGCTAATATGGCAGTAGCTACATTATGTCAACACACCAAATTTAACGTTCTCCGTTAAACCTTTCCACGTTTCAAAATCGTGAGTGCTGTCTAAAGTAAATACTTTGATACTTGCGTTTGCATGTTCGAATCCAAAGTAATACGATTTTCTTTCCCAGCAAATGAGATTGAAACCATTACTACTGTTTTTGCAATGTGATATTGATATCATATATTGAAAGATTAAAAATGGAGAATTTCTCTTAAACCAACTTATAAATACCACTGATGTGAATCGTAAGATGCACGATCAGAAAGCCTGAATGTTGCATTGCAAACTGCAGAGAACAATGACTGACTTATGAACAGTGAAAAGTTTTCTATGCTTAAATGGGATTTTAGATATTACTATAAATAAACAAGGGAGAAGAACACAGGTTGGTTTGATGGTTTGATGAACTAATTTGTAAACTAAAAGTTTTAATTAAAGAAACAAAATACGTGCACGATTTAATATGTCATTCAATTTCAGGCACATTCCACCAACTGAAAGAGTATTTTCGAAATTAATAATATTTGGATAACCGACAAATCCAAATTTGACGTTGAGCCCGTAAAGCACTTGATAATTGTAGAAATATACGTAATTTTACTTGAGCATGCCCTTAATTTTGTGTCTTGATTGTGGAAATAATGTGTTGCAACGAGCAGTAGTATTTTTTAGAGAGTGTTTATAATCTATTGTGTACTGCATGAGAATACTGAAGTCATTCTTAGTTTCCTAATCAAATAAAAATTATTTATTGTAATCTTTAAAAAGGAAAGCCTTTGTTTCTTTGCAGCTGTTAATGATAGAAATTCAATTGCAAACAAGTTACCAAATTAACAAATATTTATCTTACATATTTGTGCTATGTGCTCGTATGCTTTATACAGGATGAGGAAGGAAGCAGATTGTATCTTGGGTAACCTGCCCTGCTTTTGTCAGAAAACCTGATCAGCATACTGAACCAAGCCATCACATGATATACGACTGCAATAATAAGATCCGTTTCTATGACCAACTAGCTCCAAAAAGGGTAATAAAATTGATCAGTGTGAGGAGATTGAGAAATAATTGCCTCCCATATTACATTATACTCTGTATGCCTAGTGTGGTTTGCCTGTCCCTAAAGAATAAGCTGAGGACAAACCTCTGTCGATTGTGACGCGTGTAAAGTCTGTTCCAGCTTACAAATCACATGAAATACGTTCGCTCGCTTCAGTGTGCTGCACAAGGCCATGTTCGACTGATAAGAAGATACCACGTGACTCCGCGGCCAACCGACAGCACCCCAGAGAACCTTCTGTAACTTTGCGAGGTTCCTTCGCATCCCTGATAAAGCGCATGCGTGTAGTCCAGGCACATTTTGCATAACTGGGTAACTAGCAGTGAGTTTGGATTCTGGATATTTTTTGAATTCGGAGAAAAGTAATGATGTGCAGAAAAAACATTTTTTCTGTATGTTTCGATTGTGTGCTCAAATGTTGCAGTAAACATATCTCCGTGACACACAACAACAATTGCATTAGTCAGTCACTCCCGAGAAAAAAGCGCTTCAATGTTTAGGAACTTAGCAAGCGTTAGTCACGAGACGAATATATTGTTCATCTGTCAGAAGGCTCGGTGGTGTGGTGGTAGCGTGTTAGTTTGACACGTAGAAGGTACTTGGTTCGATTCCATTTGATTGCCTCCAATTTTTTTCTTAACTCATGCAACGAATTATTTCATTTTATTTATTGCACACATTTTTATTTTATTTGCTGTGCGAATTGTTGAATTTCAAATCGAATTTTGTTTTCCAAACTTTTACGATAATTACCTGCGAATAGAATTATATTTATTCCTGGTTCATTTTCTTGAACGAAATGTATACTTTTCACCAGGTATAACATTTTTTGAATAAAACACGTGGACAATTTAATATGTAAATGTTTGTAAAATGATGAGAAAAGTGGAAAACTATCTTAAAAAAATATTTCCATAAATAAAATTGAAAACGGTAAAATAGAGATTTCCACCCAAAAATAAAGTAAAAATATATTTACCTTTATTTCAATAAATTATTAAATAAAGTGCAAACATTTGTTACTCGAGTTATTAAAATAAAATTGGGCAGTAGAACGGGAATCGAACACATAACCTTCAAGACGTGATACTTATTCGCTATTATGGGACTACCTGGCCAGTTTAAAGTCATACAATAGCATCTCCTCATCAAGGCACTTGGAAAAAATCGAAACCTTCATGCGCTTTTCCTCGGATTTTTTCTTCTTCTAAGTCCACTGTATGCACAGTAAGAGAGCTTATACCGGACTGGATCTACAGTTTAAAGTGGGATCCCAACCACTCGCGTATAAACCGGGTATCAAACTTTTCCTCGGAAATTGCTGGCTAACGTGCGATATTATCAATACTCTTTTCGAGCATGGATGTTTGTGTTTGTCCCAATGAGAATAAAGAGAACATAGAGAAAATTGACATGTTTGACAGCTGAGAAAAATGTGAAGAACTGGGGATACTGACAAGTAGGTGTATTCCTTTAATTCAAACCTGTAGAAAGGCCAAGACGAAGATGGAGGGACTACGTTGAGTAGGACCTAAAGGAAATTGGTAGGGATGGAAAAGAGTATATAGATCTTGCTCAGGATAGGGACACATGGAAGGCCTGTGTTGCTGCAGCCATGAACCTTTCGGTTTAAGAAGGCTAGAGAGTTAGTTAGTTAGTTATCTGCAGTTTAGAATGCAACATTCAGGCTTTCTGATCGTGCATCTTACATCAGGATATGATCATTTATAAGTTGGTTTAAGCGAAATTCTCCATTTTTAGTATTTCAATATATGATATCAATATCACATTGCAAAAACTGTTATTAATGGTTTCATTTTCTGGGAATAATAAAAAAATCGTATTACTTTTCATCTTTGCTGCTTTCAGATTACTAACATACGAAATGGCATGTAATTCAACAGGTTTTCTAAATATGATTGGATGAAATTAGACAAAAACAAAAGTTACCTTCTGGTGGGCTCGAACTCAGGTTGCCCGCACGCTAGTCCGACACGCTAGCCAACACTCCAACCGAGACAACACGAAACAATTTTGCAAGTAGTCCACCAAAACGAAAGTTTATTTTCAGATTGCTAATTCCCAAGGTATAACATGCGTAGCCAGGTGTGTCTTGCGTTTTCTGTACTTTTGTTATTTGAGTAGCTTTGGTCTTTCCCTAAGTTAATCACGGGAATAGTGAGGAATGTTTTTTAGACGAAGATGATAATTAGACACACAGGAATAATCCACCCTCGCAATAAATCCAGAACTCAAACCTGGAACCTTCGATGCGAGGTGTGTTTCTTGTTCTAACTATATCTGTGTGTTTTCGTTAGATTCATGGTATTTCGTGAGTAGATATGAAGAAAGTAAATAAATAAGTGGGTGGAAGGGACTGGAGAATCGTAGCTACGGAACTATTGAGAAAATATCCTTCGCCAAGATAGAGAATCTCTATATCCCTTGTGAAAGAGAACCTATTAGAAGAATGAAAGGACAGATTAAAATATTAAATTTGATGTGTATCCTTTCGTTAAAATGCCTAGAAAACAATATAATAAACTTGTTCACTGCAAGAAAATAATAAAAGAAGTTTGCCCATGGTGGGGATCGAACCCAGGCCTCGCTGATGAAAGCTCTGCACTCTAACCAACACACTATCAATAGCACTACATTTTCATTTTTCCAATCAGTCTGTTTCCTTCCTCAGCACATGAAAAAACAAATGCATCTTAATTTCTGATGATTGTCTCATTCTCTATTAATAGAAACCACGTACGTCAAAAAATAGACGCATTCTTTCTGTGAAATATCACATGTTTCGCACATCATGCTTCTCCGTTTACTGTCATTTGGAGATTCGCTTGGAAGTTAAAACTTAGCTTTGTGTGTGCATTTTCACGTGCATGTGTGTGACAAGAGTGGTGTGAACGTGTGTTGGATGTTGTTCTAGGTCTTATTTTCGTTCAAAGCATTAATTTAACTGTAAAATATAGAACTTAGTGTAATGCAAGGAGTGAAAATATAAACCCAGTCCGTCAGGTTCATTACCAAACAACATTAAATAAAGGAACGTAAGTTGGACCGAGTATTATTCCATGTCGAGAACACGAGACATTACTTCCGACAATCTTCATCTCGTATTTCTCTTTGACATCACTGCTGAATTTACAGAAATGTATACCCGTGACTGGTATACAAGCCGCAGAATTACAATGTTGTTTGGGTTGTCTAGTCACAAGGCGCTTGGTGGTCAGACATGGATGGCTTGCTTGAGTGCTTCTTCAATAGGGTCGTTACAACCCAGAAGTGTTCGTGACTGTACACTATAGTTAGAATTCAATGTTTTCCTGTTTAATAGAAGATCGGGATAAATAAATACCAGAGTTTGCACCGAAGTTACGATCAACACGAGCCCCTTCCGTATATAGGCAAGTATTCACCCCATAGTATGCACTACCAACTAACAGACCGAGTCTACACTATGCACGATATTAAGTTTCAGCGATAAAGAACACGAACACCTTGTCGTGTTACTTCGGTTCGGGAGGTCACATTTACTGAGTGTTCGATTCCAAGCGGTTGCTTGTCGCTTCTCGCTTCTCGCCTGTCGGGTGTCGCTTTGGTCTGCAAGCTCCCTTGAGGGAGCGTTCAGAACAAAGTGACAAGCGACATGGTAGTTCACACGTGACACAGGCAACTTCAGTTTATTAGCAAGCATTCACAGTCCGAGGCAACATGACGCACGGTATTCAGAAAACGGTCTAATCCGTTCAACACGCAAGCGACAATCGACGCCGAACAGTTTGTTGCGTCGCTTCGGTTGCAAGGTTTCATGTAAGGGAGAGTTCAAACCGAAGCGACATGCGACACATGCTGCTTGGGAACTAGCCCATCAACAGCAGTATTGCACACCGTGGCGGCATGAGACGCTGTGCATGCCTGCGTTCGATCGGTGGAATTCCCAAGCGACACAAGGGTTTCGCACCGAAGTGTCAAGCGACAAGCGACACAAGCTCCTTCAGTCTCTAAGCAGGCTTTCCCCACGCATGCACTACATTAGAAAACTGTCAAGTCCGAGCGACACGAAAGTGACAAGCGACACGTCCAGCTCGTCATGTCGCTTCGGTTCTGAAGGTTATATTTATTACTGAGGGTTCATTTCCAAGTGGCAGGCGTCGCTTCTTGCCTCTTGCATGTCGCTTTTTACTCCTTTGACTTCAGGCAATATAGATTCTTTACGTCAACGCAGAGTATCTAACTATATTTTCCTATTACCAGGTTTTTGATGCGAAATCTTTAGAGTTTGCAACCAGTACTGAGGATGGAGCTGTTGATTTTGAGAAGAGGGGTCGCAATGAATGAACTGTTTGTGCTGGCGAGAATTTTATGACGATTGTCCCCAATAAGGCTGGAAGAGGACCTACACCAAACAATGGCAGTGGCTACCTCCACATCGCTTGGCGCAAGGATGAGTGGAAGGAAGCCCTTGGGGTAGCAGTTGTTTAGGAAATTTCAGGATTTTGCAAGTAAAGATATCTGCAACACGAGGCTGTAGTCTGGGCAAATTCGTTACGGGCATCGTGTGGAGAATTACGTTTTGCGAGGGGGAATCTTACAGAAATAACTCGAAAGAGCTTGTAAAAGAATCGAAGAAATGTTGGAACATCCAGAAATATGGAGAAATAAGAGAATGCTTAACCGACGCAAGAAATTAATTAGAAATGAGATATTGATATGGGCAGTGATAAAAAGTACCTTTTCCCAGCGACACGTGCAGCTGGTTGTGCTACTTAGGTTCGGAAATTGACATAGGTTGTTACTTTGGTCTTGTCACTTCTTACTTCGGTCTGACCTATGCGACAAAACACAGGACAGGCGAAAAGCGAGAAGTGTCGCTTGCGAACGAACCAACAGTAATAAATGCAATTCTTCGTGCCGAAGCGCCGCGACAAGCAGGAGAGGATAACGATCACCAAGGGAAGGTATGCCACAAATTGATTACATTTCCTCACAGAATTCAGGTGTTTTCTTGCTCCAATTTTAGTTTCCGTGTCTTCCCTTTTTGCCGAATCCCGTTTCGCCCAATTACCCAGAGGCGCATTATATCATATTTCCATCGAAGTAAAAATTTCGGCGAAAGGGGAATTCCCGTTTCGCCGATTATTTTGAAGGGAGGGAATTCTCCCTCCGCTGGGAAATTTCATGTTTAAACAGACAGAATGCTTAATAAAAAGATAAAAGGTGAAAGATACATAGAGAAAATGATTACTGACCGCGAGGGGGTTTGGATGGGGAAATATTACAATTAGCAAGGAAGGTTACATGTCAAAAATCACATCACTTCCTTCCATGAGAATACTACAAAAATTGCTTTAGGTCAGTTCCTTAGATGGCACGATTTTATGTGGAATATTCCTTATTCCTTGTGCGGGAATAATCGTGTTGTGAAGATAACGACTATTGTATGTCCCACTTAACTGTTCAGTGTGGTGTTTAAGAAATTTCCAGTGGGGGGAAATTCTACTGACTGTCTAGGAACAGCATGAGATAATGACTATATGCCATATAACATTTCCCCATGGATAAAATTTATCAAGCAGAGGGGGGATACAAGTACCCAGAGGGGGGGGAATCTCACCCTGTGCGTTATAGTAGCAGTTTTTACATTAAAGGCATTACATATATTTAAGCTGCTTTAAGAATAAACAAATAATAAATTTCGTTACTATGGAAAAGCAAACAAAGCCCGCAATTTTCGTAATTTTCGTAAGGTTTACAATATTTTTCATAAATTTTCCATTCAAAGAAATTATCGAGAATATTTCTCTCTCACAATATTTTTATACAGATAAATATCTGAATCGATATTTTAGCAGAGTACTTCTATCTGTTGTAGTATTACAGCTTAAGAGCCCGTATCAGCGTCACTCGAAAAACGCAACGGACAGATGTCAAATTTTCTTCCTAGTCTTGCCAATATTGATTCCATTTCCCCCTTCGAACGCAAATCCATTGCATGGTAGACCGTTTGAGACTTTACTGGTGGAAGGGTTGCTGTGTCGATAGAAACAGAAGACAAGGTTCCCTGTCCGCTACTCCCCCCCTCCTCCCCCGCGGGGAAGGTCAGGCTCTGACCATAATAGACCTTTCTTTTGAGCCCGAACGTTTATAACTCCGAGCCGAGAGGGTTTCTGTGACAGGACAACACATGTTCCGAGTGTCTGAAAGAAGAAAAACACACATTGACGAACATCGCAATACAACTTACATGTAATAGAGCCAAGGACTATTTAGGGGAGGCGGGGTGTCCAGGGAGTCCGAATCTTCCACGAGAGACTTACTAAAATTAAATTATGTAAATATGCTTGTTTTGTTTAGCATCTGTCGTGTAATCGAGATAGGTGTATTTCCGTCAAACTTATTGTAAGGGAAGGATTACATTGGGGTCATACAACTTTGGATGACTGTATCAAAGAAGATTTATACACACCACTACCTAAGTAATATGCTTAAATATTAAATTAAGAGCTTTACTTTTCGTCAAATGGATCTAACATCCTTTTTCGTTATTCAATAAATATTCAATTCCTTATCTGTTTCACAATCACCTTGCCAGGTCAGTTGTTTTTATACAAATTGAAGCGATCTTAACTATTCATGAGCTAGATAATGAATACGTGCTGTTATATTCCTATTCTTATGCCATCTTTTCCCATTCATGTGATAACAATATTAATTAATATTTTAATATTATTAATTTAATATTACTGTTATTTTAACTTGTTTTTATTATTAGAAGAAGGTACCAACATCATAGGCGTGCGCAGACCCTCTGATAAGGGGGGGGGAGCAAAAACCTTGAAAATTAAGTCAGATCGGCAAAGAAAAACCTCATTTTATCTCACTGTTTTAGTTTTTGCATTGATGTGACATATATATGTGTGTGTGTTTGCGCGCGCGAGTGTGTATATTATATATATATATATATATATATATATACACCTAGGTATTAACATATTATTTAAATACATTACGTAATCTATTCATCCGCCCCTTAACAAACCAACAGCAAAATTTATATAGATTGTCTCTGAAATGTGAGCGCTCGTTTTCCTCCAAACCAAACTGTTATAGCAGCAACTGTATGAATTACTTATTCGTTCTTACTTTCTTTCTGGTAATTTACAATGTATTGGAGAAAAGAAACTGCGAGCGAAGCGAGCAAGAAAATTTTTCGATCCAAATTTTTGAAAGTTGAAAACAGTATTGATTTAATAGGGCGCAAAAAAATTCATGGGACGGCATGGCATTCTTTTTTACAATTTTTCTCAATCAGATTGTTCGGCGCCCAGTGCCAACTCCCGCTACTTCCTAGCTACGGCTCGGAAGTTGACAAGACTGCAAGAAAAGCAGGTACCCCGAGCGAAGCGAGAAAGAAAATTTTAAGAAATGTATTTTTATTTGTATAAAATTTAAAGTCGAGGGGACAATTGTCCCTCTGTAACCCTCTGCAAGTGATCCTGACCGTCTGGAAGAAATAATGAAGATGGACCTGAAAACTAATTCCGTCTTGAGTATCCTTTTGTCTGCTACTAGTAGATTCTGCTAGTCTTGCTTTCTTTTAATTCAATGATTTCCGTCCAAGGTTGGAAAAAGGCATAAGCAATGCCCCCTGTCCCATTGTGGTTGCGCCATTTCCTTTTAGAGTATAATATTGTTTAATAACATCGACAATATTGCTCTCCACTAAATTTCTAGGTGAAAGTATAATAATATAGGGGCATGGAACGTCTGGAAGGGGGGCAAGGATGACCACACCTTGAAAACGAAGGTCAACCTAAAAGTATATATTTCACAAGTATAATTAGATTTCAGTCATAGTAATTTACATTAATTATTATGTAATGGGGACGCAGGAATGCGATAATTTCAAATTCAAGTGGTGTTTTTTGAGAGGACAGTACTAGTATCGGGGTAATATGCCCAATGAAAAAATACCTTTCTTGTCCCTTTGTGGAAAAATCTGCGAACGTCCGTGATTAGGGGGCATTCAACCCCCCCCCCCCCGTCCGTGCGCACGCCTCTGACCAACATATATGGAATAGTTTATAACATCGAGTAGCAGGATATCTCTCCTGTATGGTGCTGTAAACTAGGGAAATAATGACGATGTTTTGTAGTAGTGCATAGCTATTCACCCTGTTGCGACACATGTGCAGAACAGGCGGAAGACATTCTATTGTGTTTTCTGCAGTTGGTGAATTATCCTAAGTGAGATGATTTTGATGTTCTTTCTTTTCTTAACGTAATAAAAACGTGTCTTACAACCTAAGGCGTCATGCTTTGTGCTCCGCCTGAGGATGAATTGTATGATGAAACTGATGAACGGACACTCACAAAGAGCATCCATGCCGGGATTCGAACTCCCGGATGTGCTAACCACTTCACCACGGAGGCCAGTGCTAATGCACATGAATATCAATCCAAGTTAGCCATTTGGGATCATTGGGAAAGTCGTGTAGTTAGTAAAATGTGTACTTTTAGCATTTTTGATACAATTAAAACTATTTACAGCCAATGCATATTACTCATATTGAACCGGAGCGACGAATTTGTGAATTTACTACAGGACTTTTCAAACATCCGCAGATAAGGCTAATACAGTTTCTTGTTCATATCTATCATAGTTATCCTGAAATACACGTATGTCAGTTTTCACGCAGCTTACTAGTTTCCAGATATGCTTGATTCTGTTAACTGTACACTCCTCTTATTCATAGTTGCGAACTATCTCTCCGGATCCGAGCATGCATGTGAAAAAGAACTGAATCACTCCGCCACGGGGGGCAGCTTTTCTGATTGTAGTTTGTCATTCGAGTATTTGCAATGAACATAATTGTCAGCGATGTTTTCTCAATCCTTTCATCGTTACATCGTTATTGAAAACATCCGAGAGGCAAAAATACGACATTAAGGAATTAAAAGACTAAAGAAACTAACTAACTCTTAAATGTTAATAATTAGAAAGATTATAAGTGAACCTTCCCGCCTCGGTTAGCGGTAATAATGATGCTTTGTAATCGACGGGTCACGAGTTCGATCCACGGTTAGGGACATTTAATTAAGTGGCTCGGATTCCACTATAGGCTGTAGGTTTTGTCCCGATTAGCCTCTGTGCAACTAAACATTGCAATTTAGTGCAAAAATCAGCAAGCTTGGGCAGTTTTATTCATTGTAAGCCTAGGTCTTCATGTTAATAAATTATTATTTATGACGTTGGAAAATAATTTATGCCGAGTGGCCAATTTCTATTCCATGGAGAAGAATCAGATGTGAAACATATATAAAACTATTGGTAGTTATTTTCACTACTAGTCACATCTGCCCAGTGCGAGAGCTGCAACTGTATCCATTTATTTATGTCAATGATATTGATAGTCAATGCTTTTGTCTCCTAGTGTAGGTGAATTTGCACTGAAAATATGTTTGTTCTCTCAGTGTTACCTTCACAATACAATTGGTAACATCCTCCAACTTATAAAAATTAATTTTTAACACTCGCTCCAAAAATAGTGACATGATTTACATAGGATAATAATTGTTATCATTTAACTTCGTAGGCATCGTATTATCATCGTTTTAACCCTCCAACAACCAAACAGCAATCCCACAGCCTCTGAACACATCCACCTACCAGATAGGCAGCAGAGTATCTGTAAATTTTTTTGGCAAGTTTGGAGACTTGTGATTTAACAATTACTTAGTACGTATTAAATAATCAATGTCCGTTGTTGATCCATGCAGATCTGCAGCTGCCACCTCCAACCACGATTTTACGTACAACACGTTGCAATAATCTTGCGATCTTATAAAAGCAGGAAATGTACTTGAACATAGCAATGGCCTTGCCCTAAGGGAAGTTTTATAATGGAAAATATTACGTAAGATAGCTTCTACTTCTTTAATTTTCGATCGAAAGGCGTCTACCGTACTATAAAAATCTGGGGGCTACAGGGAGCTTAGATATGTTGTTGGGGTTTCATCCCCCCTGACCTCCTTGTAGCGCCGTCCCTGGCTGTATGTATTTCGTCCAATGAGTACAAGCTAGCAAAACTGTGAATTTCAACAAGTTTGTAGGTAATTCTGCAGCTGTTCATAAAAACAGACGTATATTATTAGTTTCTTGTTGTGGTTCACTTTCCCATTTCAGCAAAAAAGTATTCACACTCTTTGCATACGGTGAGTAAATTGGGGGGGGGGAGGGAGAAGTTGCCCCTTAATAGCCTCACTTAGAAATTTAGTGCAGAAGAATCTAATAACAGTTCTTAAACAACATTATGCTTTTATAGAAATAAAAGTAAATACTATAACCTACGAAAGTTCCAAGTAACTACGTAAGGAAAGGGTAGTGTATTACTTCCTATGTAATTGGACTCTCCCACTAGCAAATTTCTTATTAACACCTCCACATATTTTATTCTTTAGTTGTATTATCTGTATGTGTCTGCAGAATAAATTGCCCATATATTGCACATGAATAAATTATGTGTAGTTCTTTTGAATTTGCGGTACTAAACCACGTTTATACGTACAATAGTCTTTGAACGGCAGAGATGGAAAATAAAGCGCCAGCAGAGAACAATGGTGCCACTGAAGTTGAAATTCATCTAATAAAGTGATTTTAGATGCGTCGGGACACACACGACCCTGTTTTGTTCCCATCAATGTAATAAAAACAGTGAGATGGAATGAAGGCTTTATTTCGTCAGCTGAACTCTTATCAAGGCCCTTGCTCCCCATAATCGGAGGATCTGAGCACGCCTAAAATTCCTTATACAGAAATAGTGTTATTTGTCGTATATCCAGAAAGTTGATTGATTTGCTTTATTTTACTTAGCTTTTTGTGCCACTTTTAGCCAATTTGCGAAGAAGGGAATAAGTGATGATATGATGAAATTGATGAATGGACACTCACAAACATCCGCGGCCAAGCCGGAATTCGAACCCGGGACCCCTGGCGTCGTAGCGCGATGTGCTAACCACTCCCCCACGGTGGCCGGCCCCAGAAAGTTGAAAGTGAATGAAATTTCTATGGTGTGTTTTGTATGGTCATTATCAATAGTAAGTCTGTCATATTATTCAACTAAATAATGTCTTTGGAAAAGAAAAAACAACATATAATTAATGTATTTTATTTTACATAAGACCTATGCCTAAAAGTATTTTTGTATATGATGACACAGAACTATCTTATGTTGTGACTTCTTTGGGTCTGACTGTAATATATATATATATATGTAATTGGTGATAAAATAACGCAGTAAAGTATTAAGTAAATATATTTTATCCCCCTACTTACAAATCATGAAAGGAGCCAAATTCGAAATTAAGTTGAACGGACGTTCAAAATGTTTAAAAATAGCACTATTTCCATCAAGTATTTTTTACCATTGACCCTCAGAAATATCTCAAACTGACAATGAACGTTCATTGAACTTACTTATGATCGACAGCTAAAAAGTCATTCATTTGCGTGACTGGTTGATAATCCACCACCAGATAGAATTTACACAATATTTACCTAAAAACTTTGAGTAAAGTCACCTTCCCCCTAAAAAAATCCCTTGGTAATGGACTTTCGTGTTCTCACAAAAAAAAAGTTATAATTTGGCACAATTTTTCTTTTGCAGGCAAACATTTTGTAAAGGTGTACTTGAGTCTGTGCAACCAGCCCTTCCCATTTGTGAACAATATACTGGAGAAATCCCCCGTTCTTCACTGTTGTCATTGCACTACAACCCCATCGTGATTTAGTATTAGGATATAGCGTAGTGAAGAACTGTTTACAAGCATCGCCCAAACCATTGATTCTCCCCCAAAACCTTTCCCTGAATTCTTTTTTTCTTTTCCTAGCTCTCAGCATGCGGTTTTCTTGGAAGACCGGCCGATTGTGAAAGAAAAAAGGGCCGTGGAGGGGGGGGGGGGGCGGGGTTGAGCGCGAGCGGTACAGAGGGGGAAACGGCTAGCGCGACCAGCTTAGAAACGTCAAAGTTAAAATTTACATACATTGCTCTGTACGTCGACGAACTACAGACATTCTAAAGAAAATTATGTAAGATCAGTTTCATTTCTTTGCTGTAGAAGAACAGTTGAAGCTTTCTTGCGCTTTAAAATGTTGATTTAAGTTATTACATACAATTGGCGAGCAAGTGAATTTTACGAAATTGAGATAAGGAAAACTACGTAATAAATAATATATTTAAAAAAAGGCTGCGCGACATAACTAACTTCATATTTGATCTTTAACTCAGTAAAATTTAAATGCCACACACTTGACTGTTCGAGCACAGAACGTCGACGCAAGAACCTATTTTTTAGGTATCGTCACCAGCGGTGATACGGGCTCTTAAAATTACTAATCTTGAATACATTGAAAAATGGAAGTAATACTGGATTTCGGAAGAGTATAAAAACTAAATAAGATAGCCTTTTTTATGCAATAGACGCTGATTTGGGTTTCCAAAGAATATCCCTTACTCCCAGTAAATAAATATTAGCAACTGATTAATTGTTTTGTTTGTATTTTTTTCGAGACTTTCGAGACGAGACGAGACTTTTCACGAGCCGTCTCGTCCCGTCCTGTGTCTAGTATCGAGGTGGTGAGGTGAGGTGGTCAGTCTCTTCTCGTCTCGAATTTTGAAACACTTGTCCCGTCTCGTGGGCAACACTAATTAGAATGTATTTCATAGTTCTTCTTCTTCTTTTTTAGGAAGGTCACTCCGATGAATAAAATAATTACTTCTAATCCAATTTTATTTTCAGTAATAAATCAAATATTTTAAGATCACATTTCATATCTTAGTTGAACTCATGGCTCCCTTAGCCCGTATTTGCAAGAAAGAAAATGTTAGCTTCTGAGAAAAAGGGGCTGGCATCTGAATTATTTTAGTTTCGTTATATATATATATATATATATATATTTAGGCATTTAGACATTTAGACTCTCCACCAACATTCTCGGGTTCGAATCCCGATCTGGGCATGGGGTGTCTAATTATCTTTCTGTTTCGATTCCCGGTGGAGGCACATTTGTAAACAGTACTAGTCAATTTGAGCGCAAATTGAATTAGAAACAAACTTTGTCTCATGAAAATGATAATTTATAAATATGTTCCGATGTGCAAAATTGTGCACTATTTTTTTTAAGGCAGTAACATATCATTGTCACTTTTTGTGTATGTATTCAGACAGGCATAGAAGATATGATGAAAAGTGTATGCAAATGCATACTGTGGACACATCCGCTGATTGATAAATAACATTTCAACTTTTTTTTGTGAACATTATTAGAGATTGTATAGCAAACACACGCGTTGCAAAGCATCAGGATGTAAAGAGTAGCATAAAATTCATATATCGTTAGCCATAAACACAGTACTTGCCTCTCAAATGCGATTCATATTTCACCCCGGATTGAAAAAATCACGCCATCTTAACCACCGACGAACTGTATGAACGAAATTACGATGTTCTCTCACAATTAATACATCAGGGGCGTGAGGTGTCCACGACATTAAGGTAGGCTCTGAACCAGTGGCGGCGATTAGAGGGGAGTAACTGCCCCCCACTGCACTATGCTAAACCTTATTATCAAGGGAAAGTAAACTGCCCTTGTCCCCCCAACCAGTTTTGGAACCGCCACTGCCTGAGCTGTAACTGAACAAGTGAACGCAAATGACTCTGAGATCAGGCGCGTATATTCTAGGCTACCTAGGCTATCGCCGAAGCCCAGATTAAATACACAAAATAATCGACTATTAAATGTGACTGATGCTTCACTCTCAAAGAACGACCGCGGGAAAAAATGATAGTATAAAACCCTCGACTCCTGTGCACCGTATTCCCGCGAGGGGAGGAGAGTGGACCATGCTTCCTTATGGCCCGAGCTGAACGGAAGAAAAGGCTGCGCGGGGATTTTTCGTCCAAGGTTTGTTTTCCTTGTGCTCGCTCTATACAAGGGGATGGACTCCTTTCCTTTAAAACTACCGCCAGACTTCAGCGGTTAAATTCAGTGGTCAGAAGTAGCGAGCTACTTGTAGCGTCGCTACTGTAGCTAGCTACAAAATTTGTAGCGGTAGCTGTAGCGACGCTACATTTTGAAAATTGTAGTTGTAGCGGTAGCGAAGCTACAAAATTCCTGTAGTTGTAGCGAAAATTTCGCTACAGCTACATTTTTTCTCAGCATTTTGAGATGAATTTTGAATGGCAACAGCGTCAGAAAAGATCGACAGTAACCCTTAATTTTGCAGGAGGTTCATAAGGACAGTCTATTACATGGAGATACAGATTATCTAGATTGTAGATTATAGATATCTGAGTAATTTATTTAATTAGTATCTGAATAATTCAGATATCCAGATAACTAACTGACATATATGAATATATTCCTACTAACAGCTACGTTTTTTTAGCTGCATCGTTATTTTGGGGAGAAACATGCCTCGTTTGCTGCACCACTGGAAAAAAGTGCCTCGTTTGCGTCACCCCCGGAACAAATCCTGTGGATATTCATGGTGTAAGAGACACCAAAATGTCATTAATTGCTGTGTAAGACACAACTTGCAGTGCAAAAACGAGCGATGGATTTTCCACTGCACTGACAAGGGAATAGTGCCAGCAATAAATGGCTAAGTACGTTAACAACATTGATCATCGTCAGTATATAGGATCTCACCAGCAAGAAATTATTGTTACATGAATGATAGAGTTTCTGGAATTACAATTATTTTCGCGATAGTATTTGTTCACAAATTTTAAAATTACAATATGTTTAGACACTCAGGTTTACACGACAGTTTCCTCAATAATTTTATCATATTGTAAAAAGTATGTATGAGTTATTGACTTTCCTGCAGAAACGACAATTTTCTTTAGTTAATATACATAGTTTTCAAATTTATGTATTTCTCCTACTTTTGCTTCACTTTTCTGTAACTTTTGCTAATCATTACATCATCATCATCATCCTTTGCCGTTTCCTGTCTCTGACTGGGTCGGCATAGAAGTCAAACCTCTCCATTTTTTCCTGGTGTTTCACCACTCCTCTCTTTCCAAGGTGTTCCAATCTTGTCCTCTTCTCCTAACACTCTCAGCTATCTGCTCTTTCCACCGACATCTTGGTCTCCCCCTTGGCCTTATTCCCACTCCTTGTGCATTGTAAGCTCTTACTGGTAGTTTTTCTGCATCCATCCTCTTCATGTGTCTGAACCATCTCATATGTGCCTGATCTATTCTGTCCTGAAGCTTCACTACACCCACTGTCTGTCGGATCTCCTCATTTCTTATTCTATCCCTTCTAGTCTTCCTCAAAAGACTCCTTAAAAATTTAATCTCCACTGATTGCATATTTTCTTTGTCTCTCTATGTCATTGTCCAAGTCTCTGCTCCATATGTAATTATTGGCACATAGTATGTGTTATATATTACCTTCATGCATTTCATAGGTACATCCCTGTTCCATATTAATCTTCGAATGCTTTGATATAGTCCACCACCCATTTGTCTTCTTCTGTTTACCTCCTCATCTATTCTTCAACATTTCTCAATCATGACAATGAGGATGAATGGTTTATTTAATTATTCTCTTATCTATATTCTCTTTCTGCCACTTTCGGCTAATTGTGAGAACGAGGAAGAATGATGAGTGAAGATCAGTGTGGGGAATGGAGGAGCAGGAGGATCCCATCCTCCCAACTTGGCGTCTTTCCTAGTTTTTGTTTTGAGTCCATTTTATGCATAGATAAGCTGATCGAGACTGGATCCTAACCACTATGTGCCTCCGCTGGGTATCGAACCTGGGGCCCCTTTTGTAGTCAAAGGGCTCCAGGTACTTTTCATTCAAAATGCTGACTTCATATCAGTCTATAAAAAATGAAATATTTATTCTCAAGAAAAATATGTTGATGTGAACATAAATACATAATCCTACCAAATTTTGTGTATAATTGTAATAATTAATTTGGGTAACACCCTAATTGCAATATTCATATATCAAATTTGAATTGATATGCCACTTGCATAGGTATGGTATTCTCAAAAACTATAGTAAAAATAAGTAACTGAAGTAACACTGCTATCAAAATTATCGAAAGACGGGAATCATGATAACAAATAACAGAATCTATTTACCAGTAGTAGGGGATTTTTTTAATACCCATATGGTTGTTTTCATTTTTTTATGCAGAAGTAGCGCAAAAAGTAGCGAAGTAGCGAGTAGCGAACAGGAGTAGCGTAGCGAACTACATTTTGGTAAATGTAGCTGTAGCTGTAGCGAAGCTACATTTTGGAAGAGTAGCTGTAGCTGTAGCGAAGCTACTTTAAAAATGTAGCGTTCTGATCACTGGTTAAATTCTTCCCCGACCAGCGCCTGGAGGCGGTCGGTGACGTATGTGTAGTGGCTTCTTAGACAGGGAACTCTTCGTTTTACAACGGCGGTAAAACCTTACAGCCATGCCAATGCGCTAAGCAGCATGGGATTTTCCCAGGTAAGGGAAATTTTGAAACTAAACTACTATTACAGGAACGGGAAAAGAGTGGCTGGCATGTGATAGGGAATTTGTTTTCTAGGTCAAAACAACACTGTCCCATCGAACACATGCAGAACTCACAGGCCGCTTACCTTCAACCAAACACTTCTTCTTCTTCTTCTTCTTCATGCCCCTCGCCGCTTGTATGGTAGCAGTCCTGGGCAAAGATCTAAAAACATTGATGGCTTGAAAAGTCGCGCACTATTATTAACATCACACTATTTTGTTACACTTCACTTCACTGTCACTATAACACTGCAATGTTGAGGAATGATATCAAAAGCGAAGTTCACACTGTCGAACAAAACCATAGAGGATCCACATAGAAAAGGGGGAAGGGGATGAAAGTAAAGAGTGCAAGGATAGAGGAATAGAGACCTGCCCAAGACCCGGACAAAACCCGTCTGCGAGGAGGCGCGCCTACAATAATATGCAACACGCACGTCAAGCCCAGGTGTTCGAAATCGCGCAAGCGAGCTTCACGTCACAGCTGTGCACAGGCATCTATGCCTGCCAGGTTTTTCTATTACCCGGGTCTTAAGACTGTATATCATGGAAAGGCCTTTTCCGAATTCGCCTTCCTTCTGCCGATAGAGCGCGCACAGCGTTTACACCACCAGATGTTTTGTCCAGGCCCGCTTCGCGAGGCTCCTCAAGAACACGCCTCCTCCGGTACAAGGGCAGTTAGTGATTGACAGGTCGTAAAACCCTTGGCATTTCTTTCCGCAGACATGTCCTAGGTTTTGCTGTTCGGGTCTTCATTGCCAAAAGCTGATCTTACCATTTCGTGTCAAAATTCCAGACGATAATATAGAGTCCTGCAGCAACAATATGTGGCTTGTAATATACATAATTGTGGAAGCTTCTCTTCAACGAATAAGGAGTCACAGTAGTCTACTACAGGGAGGTTATTTCAGTCGTTCACCGCCAGCGTGGCGGCCGGTCGGCGGACTCTTCATGCAACAGGTCCCGGCAAATTGCGTTCAGGAAGTCCGTAACAGAAACCGCTTGTTTTGTAATGTTTCCACTTTTCACAATTACAATTGAAATAAGCACGTACCTTGTCGCAAGGATGCTGGAAAAGGTGTCCTCCCACATACAAATATTTCTGGCACCTTATTTCTGACATCTAATCTTAGATTAGACATCGCTACTTAACCTCAGTTGACAGAAAGGAAGACAGCATCCCGGCGCATAAAGCAAACCGAAAGCGTAAAATGATATTTAAAAGTAATAATAATGATGATCACTAACCTCCTGTGTTATGAGAGATGTTGAAAATGACCTACTTCAACAGCAATACAACACGTTTCTTAGGTTCAAGAGATCCTGTGTCTCGTAATTGCCTGACCACTTTTCTGCAAGAATTCGTTTTCACGTAATTATCGTACATAAAAACTCTCTGTTCAAGACTATATTTGTTTAACGACATAAGTAATGAATGAATAACAATTAACACACAATAAAGCACTGGCCATGAGTAGCACATTACAATAACACAGTATAAGCAACACGCATACTGTTGAACGCAAACAGAATTGAACATGAACGAACACTGACGTCTGGTAGCCGACAGTGTTGCTAACCATTTTTCAGCAATGTCCCTACAGACGTAGTCAAAATGTCCCTACAACTGACCAAATGTCCCTACGCCAAGTAAAGTAACTAAAAAAACAACACCTCATTAGCATGCAAAACAGAAGATAAAATATACACATTTACTTACCAAATCTTTCTGCTCGGTGCTTCCACAATTAATGAAGGAGCGAATTTACAATACATGACCCCTCCCCGATTTTTGTAATATTTTGCATACTCACTAATTGAGGCCTCCTAATCACGAATTTCAAGTTAAGATTTGGGGGGTCACGTGTAGAAATTGCAAAATAAGTGACATTGAGTGGTCCGCGATCGGCACGATTGCTTATTATTTACCGGAAGATTTTGTGTTTCCAATACTTAAAAAACGAAATATACATTCCTGATATTACTACGACCCCAAATTTTAACTATGTTTGCCTATCCTAACCTAACCTAACCGTACCTGAATGGTTCGTGGGGCTATCCGTCAATGGTTTGTTGGGCTACCCGTGCATGTTTTTTTCGAGCCCAAATTTTAACTATGTTTGCCTAACCTAACTTAACCTAAACTTACCGAGAATGGTCAGTGGGGCTATTCCTGAATGGTTTTGCGGTAATTGTGATTACGAACCGATAAAAAATATTATTTTCGTAGCACTTTAACGGGAAACGTTCATCATCGAAGACGCTATTTTCGTATCCTGCAATTTTATGATTGATGTACTGTTGCCAAATTTACCTGTAATCAAATCAGTTCTTCTACATCGTGATTGTCGCTGTCACATGTAAGCACGTTCTTTGGGCAATATACTGAAATCCATAAGTTTATTAATTAGCCCACAGCCATCCTCCTGCACACTCCACCTAACAATCTGTACAACACTAACAACTTTTTTACTGTTCTCTTCCGCCATTCTTACACGATCCATGCTCTCCAAGTATGAAATCAACAGTGTGGCAACGCTGTAGACAGCGTAACTAATTGTAATTTGTTCATATCAACAAATATGGCTACCATACTTGTATACGGAGAATCATTGCAAGAATTGAAAAGCTTATTTTACAACTTCTACACGTTAATGAACATTTTTCCCCCTCACCCCAACATGTTAATTTGAGATAAATCATCACGAATAATTATTTCGTGAGTATAAGACGTAGCATAGAAATTACAGAAGGGTCCGGTATTGTAAATTCTTGCCTTAATGAATAATAGGGTTGTGCGGGACAGAATTTTTTGGGTCGGGACGGGATCGGGACGGTAATTTTTTTAAATCCCGACATTCGGGACTGAAAAATTTGCAATTTCCCGACCAAGTCGGAAAATTTTCTGGACGGGAAATGTTCGAAATTTCCCGAAGCACTGGAAATCTCGAATTTTACAAGTCATTTTCACTTTAAGTGATTGTTTTTGCATTTCTAGAATAAAAACTTACAACTTTCGATAAGTTCCAGAAACTTAGAAGGCAGAAAACGTCGAGAATTAACGACTTTTTAAAGTAAAGAATCCAGCACACCCCTAATGAATAATGTTGAGTCGTTTACTGTTGATTATGTTATTTGAAGTCATACATGCTGCTGCTGTGAAGAGATAGATGTTGGTTGGTGATGCTGTATTTCCTGCATTCTTTAACAATTTTGGTCCCATTTTATTTCCCTTTTTTGTTTTTGTATCACTTAACATTGAAAATATTCTTTCCGTTTCCGCGTTAGAATGCGGCAATGTTAGCACTATTTTCGCGAGAGTGGAAATGTTTTCAAAAAGGAACTTGCCTTGAAAGTTTTTGGTAACCGATAACATGTTCCAAAATTCTGATGGAGATCTGTTAGTTAGTTCTTTTTTCTCCTCCTCGCTAAAGTATCCAGATAAACAAATTCATAAAATGTAATTTACCAAGATTGAAAAAAGTACCTACGTTTTCCCTCATTTGGCAAAATCTGTCCCTACGTTCCTACGCGGGCGAAATTTAGTGAAAAGTCCCTATGCGTAGGGACATGTCCCTACGGTTGGCATCACTGCCGACACGTGCAGTATGAAGCGCCCTCTCGCGGCTGACAACTCACCCAACCTCCGATAAGCTGCCGGCGCTGTCGCGACAACTGAGGATAAAGTAGCGATGACTAATCTAAGATTAGATGTCAGAAATAATGTGCTAGAAATATTTGTAATTGCGAGGACACCTTTTCCAGCATCCTTGCGACAAGGTACGTGCTTATTTCAATTGTAATTGTAACTGTAATTGTGAAAAGTGGAAACATTAGAAAACAAGCGGTTTCTGTTACGGACTTCCTGTAATGCAATTTGCCGGGACCTGTTGCATGAAGAGTCCGCTGAACGGCCGCCACGCTGGCGGTGAACGACTGAAATAACCTCCCTGTATTTGACCTCCGGGGCGAGGTAGTTAGCACAGCGCGCTACGACAGCAGGGGTCCCGGGTTCGAATCCCGAGTAAGACATGGATGTTTATGTTCTGAATGTGAATGTTAAAAAATATATAACTGAGTAAATACTGATATATGAGAAAAGCAGATAAAATATGACATCAGACTGCCACGTAGTAAACCCAGGTTCGATTCTCAGTGTGAATGATTTCAAGCGGAAAATTTTCCAACATTATCCTTGCGTAAAACCAACACTGTGAATGTATTTGATCTATTTTTATAAAACTTTCACTGATACACAATATATGCACTAATTTAATCAAACTTGCATATTTTAATTAATATTAGGTCTAAAGCAAAATATGGCCAATTTAATCAAACTTGCATATTTTAATTAATATTAGGTCTAAAGCAAAATATGGCCATTTAATACCATGTGGTCCAAAAAGATAATAATTGAGAAAATGGTCAACTTTTTCTATTTATATAGCCTATATTTTTGTTGTTGTAACCCCTATGCAAGGGTAGTATTTTCCTAACATGACTTCGTTTAAAAATTGCGGCCCTGTTTGACTTATGATTTGCGGCATTTTTAGCCTTTCTAGACAGTTGCGATAATTATGATAACTCATCTAAGAAAAATGATAGCTTGGGTAAAAAACATTGTTTTCAGTACATTTCAAGCTACATTGTATGTTTCGCGTATTTTTTCAACATATTGATTTTGACCAAAATTCAAAGTTTAGGATATTTTTGTTTGGGAAATTATGCAATATCAGAGTATTTCGGCTGAATTACTGTTATAGCTCTTTGATAGTGTTGCCCACGAGACGAGACGAGACGAGACTTTGGTCTGTCTCGTCCCGTCTCGTGAAAACGCTGTCTCGTCTCTTGTCTCGTCTCGAAAATATTCGTTTGTCCCGTCTCGTGTCCCGTCTCGAAGGGTTCTGTCTCGTCTCGTCTCGTCCCGTCTCGTTTTGTCCCGTCTCGTCTCGTAAAAGTGATCCGGGATATCATGCCAACAAAAGTCAAAAGTAGCAGAAACACGAAATATTTTTCCGGAAAGTGGGATAAAGCTCCAAATATTTTACCCATTGCGTGGTGAGAATAAATAAGGTTCGTTAATCATGAGGACATTAATATTAAAAATGCAGTTTCTTGGTTATTGATTGCTAGGTATCTTATGAAATCTACCTTTTTTTTCTCGCTTTCTTACAACTGTCTATCCATCGTACATTTAAGTGAGTCTCTTTTTTCATTACTGCGATATGTTTTGGAAGTTTTGAAATGTTTTCCTCTGGACCTTCTTTCTTTCTGAATGTCGAACTTCCGTGCACTATGAAAATTTACATTTTTTCTTTAAATTCTATGCTTGACGCTGGGAGCAACAAAAAAGTTTTTAAATGTGTAGTACGAACACAAAAGACTATTCAAAATTGCAATACGTAGTACATTACAAATATGAAAGCATTTATTGTTCTTAATATTGTTAAACATCCCCTTCTATGACATAAGTTTCATAAAGTGTTTCTTTGTGATATTGTGCTGTTTCTTATTTTCAGCTTACGACGCACATACTTGTTTGTTTTCCCTTTAGCCTCTAAGCCCGGTACCACCACCGCTTGATAAAATTTATCCTTCGGCAGGCACGCATCTAGAAATACATATATTTCGGGGGAAGGTGTCTGAGCCAAGTGTTTCAGAAAAAAGGATAATATAACATTAACGACAACAATGAAGCAAATGTTTAAATTAATACATTAATATAATTCATAGGTCTATTCACTTGAATATGTAAATTAATAAATTCTACATATTATTATTATTACATGAAATGTTACAAAGATTGTACAAGAATAGTAATATAACAGCACGAATATTAGCTAATATCTGGCTTACGTGTACTTATGATCGCCAAAATTTGCATAAAAACAGCTGTCCTGGCAAGGAAATTAATGTCAAAAAAGGAGATGAATTAAATATTTGCTGAATAATTAAAAAGGATGTTAAATCCAGTTGACGAAAAAGAAAGTTCCTAATTAATATTTTATGCTCATTATTATAAGTGGTAGTGTACACAAATCTTCATTGATAGCTACTGTCATTCAAAGCCGTATGATCCCAATAGAATCCTTGTTTTCTACAACCTTAGTGACAATGAAGTTCGACCAGTCACAAATATAGGAGTGCGTTGTGAAAGAAGGAGAACACATGCATATGCTGAACATATTTTATTCAACAGGCTACATGGAACAAAGGAAAACATAAATTTCCGCTGCAACGCAGCAATGTATGGTGTCCACACAAAATAAAACATTTTCGTCCATCTACACGTGACATTGAAGTTCGACCACTGTTAGAGGGGATCCTGTTTACCATGGTGTGACGCCGCCCCGTCGGCGAATAACTGTGGCAATGCGTCGGGGCATGCTGCGGACGAGTCGTTCAAGATATTCCACATCGATGCGGTGCCATTCCTCCTGCAGGCAGGCGATAAGAGCAGCCACTGTCGTGGGTCCCCTCTGTTGCACACGTCGCTTAAGAACACGCCACACATTCTCAATGGGCGAGAGGTCGGGACTCGATGGTGGCCATGGCAGAGTTCGCACGTGATGGCGAGTCAACCATTCTCTTGTCAGCCGCGCTGTATGAGGCCTGGCATTGTCGTGTTGAAAGATGAGACGCCGCCTGTGGAACAGGTGCCTTCGCACTGTGGGAAGATGCCGCTCCAGTATGCGTGTATAGGCGTGTGCATTCACAATGCCCTCACAGACGTGTAGTGGGCCAACCCCAGATGCCGTCATGCATCCCCATACCATCACTGACGCAGGTTTCTGTACCCGACGTGCATAACATTTTGCTTCATTCTGTTCCTCCTTCCGACAAATGACTGTTTTCCGTATTTTCCCGTACACAACATTGAGAATGGATTCGTCCGTTCACAAAACCCTGTTCCACTGCCGAAATGTCCATCCCCGGTACATTCGTGCCCACCGTAGTCGATTGCCTTTGTTCAACATGGAAAGGAAGGGTTTACGTTTCGCCTTGTACACTCGGTAACCGCATCGCTGTAGGTAACGGCGAATGGTTCTAGTTGACACTTCAATGTGAAAGCGTTCTCGAGTTCACAGTCGTAATTCGGCCACAGAAACATGATTGTTGGACTGGATATAGCGCCTAAATATCCGTAGGTCACGCAAGCTCAGCAGGCGTTTTCGACCGGGGGCCTTACCTGGCTCTGTAGTACCCGTATTTTGGTGGTGTTTGATGATGCAGTGGACGGTTGACTTGGGTAAGTTCAGTTGGCGCCCTTTTTCCGTTCACTGAGTCCATCCCGTTGCAACTCCACCACTCTTCTCCTCACGGTGTTGTCAATAGGTTTGCCCCTGGCCATGGTGATGATGCACTGCGGTTCCTCGGTGCACAGCACGCGCTTATATACGGCGGACTCCCTTATCGTGTCCGTGACGTCATGCTTCCGTCGAATGCGCCACTATCTGGAATTTCCGTATGGGTCTGGTGCCTGGTCGAAGTTTAATGTCACGCGTATTGTTGCCCGTTTTCGTTCTTTACGTGACCTTGGGTGCAACATGCTGGGATCACGATTCTTGCCTGCTCACACACCTCCTCTTACACACATGCGTCACTTCTGCGGGTCAACCATTCCACCGCCTATGCCTCTGTGCATTTAATCACGTATTCCTTTCTGGTCGAACTTCATTGTCACCAAGGTTGTAGTATGTTCGGCAGGAATAAGTAACCCTCGATTATGCTAAACAAATATATTTTATGTTTAGCTAGAGCAAAGCCCCAGGCGGATGCAAGATGCCGTTCCTGCAAAAGGGTATGTTTCACGAAGCGAAAAAACGTGACAAAACCACCACGTATTGAAGGCAAACCCATTTATTTTATATCGCACATTTAAGAGCCATGCCTCCTGAAGTTATAAAAATCCCAACTTCAAGGATTATTTTATACATGCTATAGTTGAAAAAATATGCAAATAAGTGCATTATTATCAGATTATGCATATAACGTGTTATTGGAATCAACATATTTGTGTACATTGGATGCCTCCCCGATGGCGTAGTAATAACGTCGAGGTCTTGTAATCAAGTGTCCCCGCATTCGATACCCAATGTTGTCACAAAGTGGATCGGATCGCACATTAATCAAAGTTCACATTTTCCTCTTCATCCTCGTTCATAGACTTCCTGCAATACTCTTGTGCGTGTGTGTTGCATCCCACCAGGTGCGAGAAATGTGAAGAGTTATTCTTTCCCTGTCGTACGTTATTTCTTTTCATAACAGTAAAGCTAAATTCTCGTTTTATCTGAATGCGCAAAATACGTCTCTATCTTTAAACAACCACCCTTTCTCATGTATGTGTAAAATAATCCCACTATGTCTCAGAAAACCTCTTCCTACGATCAAATGACCGAAATATCTCCCAAGTCCCAACAATTATAAATTTATGCTTAATTTTCCTATCGTTTATACAAACAGCAGCACATACGTTTCACATCCTTTGGTGTAACACTGTCAACAGCTGATGTTACTTTCCACGTTCTAATAAATTTACTTCCAACCAGTGTTTTACAATGATATTTTTGCCTTCGACTTTTCTGTAAAGTCACGTAAAAAGAAACAATATACGTCCCGACCCCCGTCTCGACCCCCTCTGACTGAAGAAAGCCAATAGTCAAGGAGCATCCTCATCTATCAGTCAGAGGACCCACCTGAGCCCGGCAAGCTTCGGCGAGCTGCTGTGGTCGAGCGGATCCAGGTTGGCGCCCTGGGGGGTGGGTAGCCGTCCCTCCTACTTTTTAAATTGTATGTGGTTGTATACTGTCAGCACCAGAGGAGGGATTTTAGAGTGTGTGTCACGAAGACAATCAAGATGATATTAAGAATTTTAATTGTACTGTTCATTTGCACTTGTTGTGTTTGATTGGGATATGGACTCTGAACGGAAAAGACCAAGAGAAAGCTTCGACTCACATACACCAAAAAGAAGAGTCGAGAGAAATGAGGGTGATAATAACCAGCTTAATATGGAGGAACCAACTATGGAAGGAGCCCAGCAAGAGGAAGATAACATGAGTATGATTCGTTTCCACATAAAGGAACTTCACGCGGGAATAGCCCGGGAAAAGATATCTATCACCTCAAAGACCTTGATGACAGACATTATTAGCAAAATACTTGCGGAATATGAAGATCTGAAGACTAAGCTAGAGGTTACCCTCGCAGTTAACGATGAAATTAAGAAAGATAAGAATTATCTTCAAGAGATACTGAGATCAAGAGAAACATTAAATACACAAAATGAAAACAACGAGAATCCAACTTATGCTGGAAAATTAAAGATGAATATTATACCAGAAGTACCTAAACCCTCAAAAGTTGTTAAACCAACTTTATTCATCAAAGCGAAAGAAAAAACACCGAAAGACATTCTAAGGGTAATTACGTCGAACATCAAGCCTGCAGAAGATAAGATACGCATCACCAACATGCGTCCAACCAAAGAACATTTAATAGTTGAACTGGAATCTGACCAGGAACTCAAGCGTATGAAAGATAACCCTAAACTTCTTGAATGCGGACTACAGATGGAACCCATAAGGAAGAAAAATCCTATGGTAATTCTGTACGATATATCCAAGTCGTACAAGGATGAGGAACTAATGGATGAGCTGTATCATATGAACTTTAGCGAAATTATGACTGATGAGGAAATGTACAACAACCTGAGGTTTAGGTTTCGGACTGGTAGGCGGAATCAGGTCTTATCTCATGTAGTTTTAGAAGCATCACCAAACATGAGAAACCTAATCCTAAGTAAAGGTAGACTGTTCTTAAACTTTTCAGTGGCTATTGTTAGGGATTTTATTTCGGTGCCAAGATGCTTTAAATGTAAAGATCTAGGTCACATTAGTAAGTTTTGCAAAAAAGAGACAGTGTGTGGGAAATGTGGAGAATCCCATGCAGAGGAAAACTGTCCGTCAGCAAACATATGGGTTTGTATACCCTGTAAAATACGAGAAAGAAACTGCGCTAAAGAAGAATGTCCAACCTACAGAGAGATAAGAGATAGAATCATTTCTAAAATTAATTATGGATAGCCCTTCTCCAGATGTACATAGCAAAACTCTTGATGAAATTAAAGTGATTCAAATCAATGCGCAGGGTTCTAAGATAGCAACCCAAGAAGTGATAAATCATATTATTACTCATAATATAGACATTGCTCTCATCCAGGAGCCTTACCACCTGAAAGGAAAACCAGTTGGCATTCCGAGTCGAATGCAAGTCTACTCAATATCTGATAAACCAATGTCATTTACTATAATCGCCAATAGTGACTTACAAATATTCTGGTTACACAATTACTCAACATCTCACTGTATAGTAACGAAAATCTGCTTAGGAGATGATAGCTGGGTTTTAGTAAATATGTACTGCCAGTTTAAAGATCCTATACAAACTTATTTGGATCAACTGGAAAGAATTGTTACTGACCTATCCATGAATAACATCTTAATTGGAATGGACTCGAATGCTAAATCAAAGCATTGGTTTAGCAAGGTCACAGATAACCGTGGCTTGGAACTGGAAGACCTACTGGCTAGTAAAAACTTACATGTTTTAAATAGAAGATCTGATATTCCAACATACTCTAATAGAGCAGGAGCAACATCGAATATTGACTTGACAATTTCAAACATGAATGGGCGGTTATCGATAGATAACTGGTGGGTTGCTGAGAAGCTGACAGTTAGTGACCACAACTTGATTAGCTACTGTATCAAACTTAAAAGACGACACACCCCAGTCAACAAGAGATTAACCAAAAGAAAATGGAATATGCGTGACCAAGAAATGCTACGCACTCTTGTGGCAAATGAATTAAGGCACAATCCGATAACCTTGGATAACACGATCTCTGGAAATGTAGCTACAGTTGCGCACATATTGGGGACTGCGCCAGGCCATATTCCTAAGATGAAGGAGCAGAAACCTAAACAAGCCTGGCCAGAGTATATCATGAGAAGACGGAACATTACGCGGAGACTCAGAAAGCTCTATCAAAAATCCAAGACGGATAGAGACAGAACATTCTATCTAGAGAAGTACCGAAACTCCAAATGGAAATACGGTAAGCTTATTGAACAGTACAAGATCAAATCCTGGGCCTGTCTAGTACAACGGGAGATCCTTAAAAATCCTTGGAGCATGTCATACAAAATAGCTGCCCAAAACAATTCACAGAAATTCGTCCCTGTACCATTTAAGAAGAGTGACAATACATACACCAGCTCATGGCAGGAGGCAGTAAGCTTCATAATGGATGGACTACTACCATTGGACGATTCTGAAGAGGACACACCAATCCAGAACAACATAAGATCTACAGTTGATGTAACCTATGAAAATCCTACACTGGTGATACCGTTTGCACAGGAAAAAATCGCCGCGGTGATCGACAGATTGAAAAATGGCAAAGCCCCGGGTCCTGATGGAACTCTAAACGAGTTAATCAAAATTACTAAAAACCAACTTCTCGGAGGTTTACAGACAATCTATAACCAATGTCTAGCAGAAGGGATTTTTCCTGAAGACTGGAAATTAGCAACGTTAGTGCTTTTCTTAAAGGATACCAAAAGAGATCCATCCAATGTAAAATCCTACAGGCCAATTTGCCTCTTGGATGTCTTAGGCAAAGTTTTTGAGAGGCTGATTACAAAGAGACTAAACGAAAGACTAACACTAATAAGGAATTCCAGCAAACAGTATGGGTTTATTAAAGGACGCTCTACTGAGGATGCGGTCAATCGTGTGATAACATCTATAAACCAAACTCATTATAAGTATGTTACTGGAATTACAATTGACATTAGCGGAGCGTTCAATAATGTATGGTGGCCATACTTACTACGAGAACTAAGGAGGTTGCAGATTCCCAAGCCTCTATACAGCTTAATCTGTGATTACCTGAAAGACAGGAGAATACAGTTCGTTTGGGGACATGAGACGATCTGCAGGAGTGTCAACAAAGGCTGTCCTCAGGGCTCTGTCCTGGGGCCAGTCCTTTGGAATATAACCTTGGAACCACTACTGCTGGCTCTCAGCAGGATGGATGAGATCATAGATAGTGTTGCTTATGCAGATGATCTATTAATCATAACCGGATCGAATAATCGCAAAGGTTTGGAGTTCAATGCTAACAAGATCTTGAATCAAGTGGCCATTTGGTCTGAGGAATCTAAGTTGACCATAGCTAAGGAGAAGACATATCAAATCCTCCTTAAGGGAAAACTGGCTCGGGCGCCTATATTCAAGTTTCAGAACTCTTCAATTAAAAATGTTCAAGTCATCAAATACCTTGGAATTCACATGGAAGCTCAAATGAGCCTAAGAGCTCATGTGAACAGTGTTACAGCTAAGGCCAAGTCAGCTTTACACAATATCTTAAACATGGGTAATACTGCATTTAAGATACCATTCAAGATCGCAATGCTGTATTATAAAGCGATATTTGTTACAACTATATGTTATGCAGCGTCTACTTGGGCTTTCCTTTCTAGGAAGAAAGTTGTCCGGGACCGTCTGAGATCGGCACAGCGCAACGTCTTGTTGAGAATTCTTGGGGCCTTTCGCACAACGTCAACTATGTCAACTATAGTGCTAGCTGGTGTCTTGCCTCTTGATTTTGAGGTTCAAAGACACGCTTCTAGATATTGGTTTCGGAAGGGAGACCAAGCTAAGATATTCATGCTGTTGGGAATTAATGTGAATACCATGCAGGACATTGACCAGGTTCTACAAAGCAAATGGCAACAAGAGTGGAGACAATACTCGGGATCAGTACACACGAAGCTATATATGCCTGACGTTAAATTCTGGACAATGAACTCACTCTTTAAACCAACAAAAGGGTTGATACATCTTATTACAGGGCATGGCCCTTATAAGGCATATTTGAAACGCTTTGGCCTCAGTCTAGATGACCAGTGCCAAGTATGTAAGACTACTGATACTCCAGAACACGCTGTGTTTTATTGCAATAAATTTCAAGACCCCAAAATAAGGGAACTTAGAGCTAAGCTAGAACCAGACCTTGTAAGACAACAACTTACTTGTCAACGAATCTTTCCTACAATTAATGCTTTGGCTGAGCTGATATCTACGCTTGAGGAAATGAATTCAAACACCATCAAGAGTCACGAGCCCGACAAGTGGTTCCAATATCATCATTTATTGAAAACATGGAACCCACTGCAACTAAGACTAGATCGAGCATGAGACTTGCTGCCCAATTAATGGGAGAAAGCAGCTGTGCACAAAATAATTGCTTAAATGAAATAAGATAGTATGAAGAAGGACCGGCTTCCCTGAATAGAAGAAAACACTACATTACATCCCTCAGAAGAGAACCTGACATACCAGAATTGGATGACTGAAACCAATATACACATTTCCAGTATCCAGATGCTGTCTACCAGTTGAGGACTGCGAGTAGAAGATTGAAGACAGAAGAGGAGGCTTGAGAACTCCCTATTCTTCAGGGATGTCTCTTCAATATAACTCTTATGAATATCTACTTGTCTTCTGATCTAAGGATTCCTCATCAAGTGCCATTATTATTCTCTTATTTATGGGATCTAAGGGTTCCTCGAATATCTTATTCTATATTCTCATTCTTATATTGTATTCTTATATATTCATTATTTTATTTCTATGTTATAAGTATCTTTATATTTCATATCTTGCTTATTGTTTGGAGCTACTCAATTTCACAATATTAATTTTTCAAAAACGTCTTGGTTTAAATCTTAGGTACCAAGACTCGGAGCACTTGCCTCTTCTCTCTTACGTACCTTCTGACCTCTCCACTTACCAAGTTAATCCTTATATCCTATTCCGGGATACGGATACCACACTCAGATAAGATCAAGAAAGAAGATCTGAGTGAGAGGGTACCAAAAGTGAGAGTGGCGAGTGGAGGCGGAGGATCGCCGCTCCGTATCCCATCCTGTACGTAGATGCACCTCATGCAGTGGGAGAGGCCACTTTCCTCACCCTCTCCTCCGGGAATCGAACGTCCGGGCAGTCAAGCTCTCCTATCGACTGTCTTTATCCTCCCCAAAATAATTTCCGAAATAAATTATGACCGATTTTGAATCAGGTGCAACGCAAACAACATTGGAGATATTGAATTTGTTGAATCGGTAGAGAAAACCCGATTTGCAAGTTGTTAACTTATATTGGCTCCCGAGCGTTCGTGTATATAAATACAACCCCCCCTCCCCATTTTTTTATAATTCTCTAGGCATTGAATTAATAATGGAGGTTAGTATATTGAATCTTTTACCCGAAATTCATTATAAAATTTTAAAATTAATTCTTAATGATTTATTGATTTGGTGTTTTAAGTCCACTTTATGCACAGTAAGGCTAATCGGGACTGAGCCAGGCATGGAACCCGGGATCCCTTGATTACAAGGCGATGACGCTACCACTGCGCCATCGAGGATGCTCAGTTTTTAATGGGGAAGTAATTCAAATTATTAATATTACAAAAGCCTCCCCGCTATTTATTCCATCCTGTTTAATGATTACGAAAGATTGTTGTTTCATTTTAGCATGTAGAAGGGTTCGAACAGGTGCACCAGCCAGATTAAATCGGCGTTATCTTCCAACGTTTCGAGCACATACATAGCAACAACATCTCCTACCTGAAGACGAGAGCAATGTATACGATGGAAGCTAACGTCGATTGACGTCGCCAGGAAAGCTACAACTCTTATGTAGAAGGGTGGAAATACAAACGAGTTGGATGAGATAATTGAGGAAATTAATGAATGATAAGTCTGATGAGATGGAGGCCAAAAAAAATATATACATAAGAAGATAAAGTGTCTACTGGCAAGAGCTAAATATAATAAGATATTAGATGGAAAATACAAAAATTGATTTAGTAATAATTAGAGGTTATTGTAAGCGTAAAAAATTGATGAATGAAAAATATGTTTTGATATGTTTAATAAGTTATTATTAGGGTGCGGATTTATAGGCAATTTTTTCTATCTATCTATCAATCAATCAATCAATCAATCATATGTTTTGTCACTGCTGTTTACCTACTAACTATTCATACTGTGCTTCAAAACCTGCTTACTTTTAGGGATATTTGATATCGAAGCAACACGCGAGAAGCGACACGTGTCTCTTGGTAACTGGCTCTCAGTAATAAACGCAATCAACCATTCAGCTTGTGTTGTCTGTTGCTTGTGTGTCCCTAGGACTGAGTTCTTTTTCATACCGTCCATCGTGTCGCCCTGGCCTGTTGTTCGCGGATGCACAGTGAATATTTTGCTTTAGACGGTGTGAAATATCCGTGTCGCTTGAGGATTTCACCAATTGAACGCAGGCTTGTGTGACATGTTATTCTACAGCTGTGTGAGACGTTGCTGTTGATTGGATTGTTCTCTAGAGGTACGTGTCGCTTGTCACTTCGGTCTGCAGCTACAGTGAGAAACGTTGCTGTTGACTGGCTCGTTCCCAAGCGACACGGAACATTCACATCAAACAACACGAGCGTATTCAGTCTAAAGCAAAACATGCACGAACAACAAACCGAGGGGACACGATACACGATATTGAGAGAAAGGCCCAGTACGAGCGACATGCGACACGAGTAGCTTCTTTCAGTCATGAACAAGCTATGAAGATGTAATTGAATTCATTGTCACTCGCCCTCTTAGGGAGAACTCACACCGAAGCGACAAGCAACATATGTCGCTTGGGAACGAGCCAATCAGCAGCAACGTTTCACACCGTAGCGGCATGACAGGGACAGGCAGCACATGCCTACGCTCGATTGGTGAAATTCTCAAGCTACACGTGTCGCCGGTCACTTGTCGTTCCGGTGTGTTTTCTCCCTCCATCACGATTAATGTATTCACATAATATCCAAAGTAAAATATTAATGAAACTAGAATTAAAAAAAATTGCAAGATGTATTATTATAACATAACATAACATTACATATAGTATAATTGAATGTGCAGTGAATTATATTTAAAAATTAAAAATCTACCTTCAGCATAGTTGTCTTACCTCTTTATGAAATACATCGGTGTACTCTAAATGTGAATGTATTGCCCAAGCGTGTTCTTTGTATAGACACAAATTGTATTTTTAAAATGCGTTGAAGTTAATGTGACTATAATTGAAATTATGTTCAGAGAACGAGACGAAAACGAGAGAGCGTTTACATAACTTGGGACAAGAACAAGATTTAGAATTTGAAAGAGGACCCGACTGTCTCACTTCCTTTCACTGTACTTTCTGTAGGGCCTCCCAAGGCACTTATCTAGAAATACACAGAACCAATTGTGTCAGGAATAATAATAATAATATGATGTTTAAGTTAAAATTATATTATTATCACATAAATAGGTAAAAAGATCGGATAACAGCAAGTATTCATTAACTAGCTTACCTGTAGTTAAGATCGGCATAATTTGCATAAAAAACAAGTGCCCTGGCAAAGAAATTCATTTCAAATTGATGAAGAATTGAATATTTATTGAATAAAAGAGAATGTTAGATCCGGTTAGCGAAAAGTAAAGTTCCTGATTAATATTTTATGCATATTGTTATAAATAGTAGCGTGCAAGCATAAATCTTTGGTAATTGGTACTGTCCTTCTAAGCCCCCTAATTCCAATCTTTCTTCCAATAAGTTCAAAGAGTGGGCCTCCTCGATGGCGCAGTGGTATCGTCGTTGCCTTGTAATCAAGGAATCCCGGGTTGGATACCCGGTGGATGCAAGTAGTGGTTCGAATCTCACTTTAAGCTGTAAGTCCAGTCCCGATTAGCCTTTCTGTGTAAAAAGTGGACTTAAAAACAACAAATCAATCAATAAGTTCAAAGGAAATTATAACCATCGATTATGTAATAAATGAATGCTACACAAATATATTTTCATTATTTAATTTTTGCACTTGGAAAGTCTTTCTTGGGGAGGGGTCCGGACCCCTCCCCAAATAAGTCCTTGAGTTTCCTCGATGAAATTAGTAGTAATTATCTCGCCTTGTATTCAAGGGGTCTCAGGTTCGATCCCCGGTAGAACTACACAGTGGTCTGGATCCCACTGTATCCTGTAGCCCCAGCTCCGATTACCCTATTTGAGCATGTAATTGACTTAAAACAAATTTAATTTTGCTACAATTTATGTAAGATTCAATTGGGACAGTCTCTGTATTAATGTATTTATTCTTTTGGAAAATAGAAATAAGACAAATGAAACACAATGAAAAAACAGCCGGGTGAAGGGAATCAACTTTGGATTTTCCGAAATGGTCGTAGCACGGTCAAAAGCTGCCCCCAAGGGAAAAGACTATGCCAAGGGTAGAAGAAGAAGTAATCCAAGCCACGCCCACAGTAGTAAAACCTGGTCAGAGTCATCTATCGGCAGACGGCTGAACTTGTAGGACTTGAACATAACACCGCCAGCCGATGGCCAGCCCCCCTACGGCCCGAATAAAGCCATTCTCAAAGGTGTTTGAAAATGCATATCAATGTTTGCAATGGCGTATTGTCACAATAGGCCTCTCAATTTGAAAAATAAAAAAATCAGTTTACTCAGGAAGGATGCAAGAAAGCCTTGCAAGGTTAAATTTTTACAGTAACTTAGAATCGGGCTCTATACGCCGATCCAAAAACTGAGATATTTGACAGCTAATATCTATTAAAATATGGAAGTGATAAAAAAATTTCGATAATCACTGTTAAGATTCATCCTTTCTGATCAATTCACCACAAAGCTCATTCAAATGCCTCAAATAGTTTTCGAGTAAAGGTGTTCTGAATGAAGGTCTGTTTTTCCGCTGCCCATGATATGGCCTCTTAAGAAGACCCGTGAGACTCGATGTAGTTCTTGCAGGTAGACGGCGAGCGCTACTGTCAGTGTTGCCAACGGCCATTATATTTCACTACGCATGGAAATATTTGAATTTCTGCTAGGCGCGGGTGCCTTGAGGTTGTATAACAATTGGCGTAGCAAGGGGTGAGCGAAGTGGGCGACCACCCTGGGCCTCGCGCATATAGGGGCCTCGCATCCTATGAGGTTGATACGAAAAACGTAATAAATGGAAGTGAGAAAGATAGAAAAGGCTAATTTTTTTGGGCAATAAAATTAAAACATTTTTTTTTATCTGGCTTTATATTCTAGTTTAACGTTATAATTTGAACGAATACGTCAAATCAGAGGCGGGCGGGAGCTCTAAGCCTAAGGGGTCCCAAAAAAGTCAAAACAATTCTCATTTCTCATGTGAAACATTAACGCAAAAATTGCTTGGACAATTTTATCCAATTATTATTTTCTTGAATAGAAAGCGCTTTGTCTTGGCTTTTCTTCTGTCTCGTGACCTTGCATAGCCTACACGATTTTAATATGTTAATGATAAGGCACTTCAAACCGCCACGGAGCAAAGTATGGGGCATTTAAATGCTCCCGGTGTTTTAAACTGAGGAAGGGTATGGATAATATTAGTAGTTCTTCCTTCCTTCCTACAGATGCAGCTATTGCCCTCTGTAACGGGCACGAAGATGATTTATCTTCAGAATATCCTGATAAAGTTTTACGTTTCAGGAATGTGCTTAAATCTGAAATCAAGTGCTTTGGCAAAGTTTCTTCTCCTGATAGCTCTACACTAGCGTCCAGTGTTCTCTGTATCCTGTACCGCCTTTTGTTTTTTTTCCTACTCTTCAAGTAACAACCACGAAAAAAGAACTTTCTCAAAATTGAAACTTAGGAAAAACTTCTGGAAGGTAGTGTCGAATGGTATGATTCAGCCCAAATTTACCGGACTCAGTAATCTCACTCTTGAACGAGAAAGGGCAAGATCTAATGTAAAAGTATCATTCGCTGCCCAGAAGCCAGCTTTCTGTTAAGCAAGGTGGTTTGATTTAAATCAAAATTTAAATTGGGGAATTCTATTTTAAAAAAAAATCACTTATTGAAATCACTTTAAATAAAATTACAGAATAATGTACACAAGAAATTTGTAGATATCAGAATTGGCAAAATTACACCAGAGAGAAAATCTGTTTGATTGATTGATTAATTTCTTTGGTCAATTTATGCACAATAAGGCTAATCGGGACTGGACCTACAGTTTAAAGTGGGATCCGAACCACCATGTGCCTCCACCGGGTATCGAACCCCTTACCACAACTAGCGATCGTAAATAATACACTGAGGGCATCTGTCAGAATTAAAGTTTTCGTGTAGTGTGCTTCACGAGGTGGAGCAAAGCCTGATAAATGGCATAGCACTCTGCCAAGTAAATAGACGCCTCTGACGATAAAGAAAATTGACGTACAACATTGTATCGAGGGACATAAAAGGCACAGCCTACTCGGTCGGCATCTTTGGAACCGCCTGTGTAAATAAAAGTGTATTCGGGCCATAATTCTTTGTAGTATTCGTATCTACCGAAATCGGTATAATTAATATTAGGAAGAGGTGCGGTGAGGATCGGTAAAGTGTAAATCGAAGGGGATGAAAATGTGAAGCTGAGATGGTAAGCGTCTCGATCAATATTGTAACAAGACAAGAAGAAAAGTCGAGGGCGAAAACGATCGAGGGTTAAAGTTTCGTTCAGTTGTCTTTGAATAGCAAATACGGTATTGAAGGGGTGAGGGTGTCGTTCCCATGTTTTCAATATGTATTTCATGGTAGAGTATTGGTATCTGATGGAGAGAGGCGGTTCAGTACTCTCTCCATAAACACTAACATTGGGACTCGATGCCATTAAGCCGAGACAAAGACGGAGTGCCTGACGTTGTAAAATATCCATTTTTTGTAGCCATCGATCAGACGAATACGGGAGCCGAATAATGAAAAAGTGAACGAAAACAATTCTTATAAAAGAGTAACATAATGGAGGGGTGACCGCCCCCCATTTGGTATTGGCAAGCCCTTTCAAAATGTTTAACAATTTTTTCCCTCTTGTGAGCAAATATGTAAGATGTGGTTGCCAAGTTAATTTACGGTCAAAATGGATTCCTAAGTATTTACAGGTTTGAACCACCGGAATTTGTTGTTGTTGAGTTAAATTGTTAGGATAACGAGTAATCATATACGGATTGTAAATAATGATCTTGAGATCTTTCCTGGGAAATTGATAACCACTTAGCGATAATTGATTTCGTAATTGAAGAATAATGTTGCGTAAGTCTAAGATGCCTCGAGGCTTCGAGTGGCATCTGATGTACTATTATAGAAACAAAAATCGTCTGCATATTGAATGATATGAAGATTAGAATTTAATGTTTGATGTAAGTATTGTGTATATATATCGTTACGTATCCCTCATTTTCATTTTCGAGTTACGTGTAGCTAGGCAGCCTGACAGGAAGTATAGGAAAGTGTTAACTTCAGCACCAGCTCAGCGAAAAGCATTCGCCAATATTTGCAAAGGAAAATTGATGAGAGAGAAAAAGGGGAGGAGTTTTGATTAGGAGGAAGGCAAGTTGGATCTGGCTCGGGAGAGACAGGGGAGTTGGTCCTTGGGTTTTGAAGAGAACAGGAGAGTGGTTCGGGAGGAAGAGAAGGGGATTTTGAGTTTTGGAGAGAGGAGAGTGAGTTTGATTTTGGAGGAGATTGAGGCTGGATGCATACTTTGAGAAACTGGTTTGGAAGTGGAGTGCAGCGAAGCTGAGTGAGAATTTAAGAGGCGAACTTCAGCAAGCGAGTGAGAGGTAATTTAGAAACTCTTCGGTCTACGCTTCTAAAGAGAGACAGGTAATATGCTTTTCTAATGCCATCCTTTGCCAATGCAGACTTAAGGTCATTGTAACCCAAATCATGAGAGTTGCCATTTCATAAAGGGTTCTGTATATTTAAGTTTATTCAGGTACCTCCTGCAGTTAGCAGATGCAGCCAAGCGAGAGCTTACGAGCTACCGCTCACCCCCAATAGAATAATTGCTTTCATCTAAAAGGCTCCAGGTTTGATCCCCGTACCTTCCTTCTGTTCACCTGTGTCTCAAGACGTTGTGCAGGTGCGGAATTTCATCAATTTCTATACAAAATGTGATGAAAATTAACGTCATTTAGCCCCCCTCCCTAACACAACGATTTGGCTTTTCTTTTGACACAAAGGGATGTGATGAAAATGTGTGAAATAACAGTCAACAGCGAACCCCTTTAACAACAGGAGACTCACCCTTTCTTCCAAATTACAGTAATTAGTGCACTATCAACGATAACTAATGTTATTTCAAATTGCATGTATTCGAGCTATCTAAACTTACATTGGTGAACGTGAAAGTCTTATATAGAAATTGGCAGCGACGATACGAATGTTAATTATGTAAGATGTTGAAATTTGAGTCACTTCCCACCCTGATAGGCTAATCACCGCTGCAGTCACGCGCAATACAATGCGGAGGAAAATAAAATAGAATGTTTTCTTCCATAGCCGCGGGCGATCTGGTTACAGCCCTGCGCCCTAGCTTCGTCGCGGTTGTCCGCGTCGGGCAGGAACTATGGTATCGGGAGCGTCCGTCATTCCGCTTCGCGGAAGGTTTGTTGTCGGACTTTAGGGAGGCCCGTTTTGCCAAAAATGCGGCCTGCACAGGGACGTCCTTGGACGTTTCCCTATCGCTTCGCTCCTGGTAGACCTGTGGTTCGCTCGCGAACCCGGTACTCTGGCTATGACAGATCTCCCATCTGGAAACTTTTAATCATTTCCAGGATTTAATCTACTCTTGAAAAGTGCAAATTCAAATTTGATGATCCTTTGACGCAAAATTTGGAATGAATTTTTTACATTACTTTTGTACGTGATTTATGTGATAAGTGATATAACAGTGCAGTAAGCTACTGAAATTATGTGAACGATTTTTTTACATTTTATGTTCGCGATAATTTTGCTCAGATCATGTTTCAGTTTTACCTTTCATGTCTTTTAATTAATTATATCCTTAACTAAAAGTGAATAGTGAGATTATCGCTAAGGAGGAAAATAATTTAGTCTTGACTCCGACTCATTTGCATTATGTATTCACTGAGTCCAGCGGCGAGTATGCTGAGTCGATTTGTTTTTGTTGTTTATTAATTAAAGTTCTTTAAAGTTAAAATTTTATTTTCGTTCAAAACTGACCGTAACTTGTCGATGATCAAAAATGCATGAGCTATAAACTGTTCAGATTATTGCCAAGAGGATATTAATTTTAAATAAATGTAGTTTTGGGAACGAACAAGGTTCCGCGGTCGACTCATTTATATTCGTAATGACACAATGCTCCTAGCTCCTCAAAGAAGGATGCTTAGCTTCAGGAGATAGTCGAGGAATTCACGAGTCAGTCGTTTTGCCTTACGTTACCTTAATTAAGGACTAAATTGTTTTTATCTAACTATGTGTTGACATGTGAAGAAATGAAACGCTTATTATACTTCTGGCAATGAAGCAGCAATTATGTCCGCTACTGTACGCCGGTCGTACGTAGTTAGAGTGACGCTACCATTAGTTCAGAGTATAAACCGCTCGATTAATTAGTGGATTCTGGTTTAGAAATAAAAGGTGCTTTAGTTATATGCATAAATAGGCCGAGAAATGAATAATGGTGAATAAAGCGCATATATAGATAAATAAAGCAGTCTGCTATGGCAGAGTGTAAGATGTTTTAAGCCAATGAATAGGCTTTAGTGATATGAACAGTACGTACACATATTATATATATATATATTTCTGTTTCAAGCACCCAAAAGTTAGGCAAAGCCAACTTATAATGATTTAACTGGACACAATTAAGAGAGCACGGCGCGGATGTTTCTCACATGTTAGCGAGATTTTTTTGTTGATGTTATATTTTTTACCCTCTCTGAGCTATTGCTTTGATGGACAGTTGAATATTCCTCCAACGCATTCATTTTATAGCTCATGACAAATTTTAATACCTTAAATTTCATGTGTATTTATATTATATATATTGTTCAAACTTGACGCGCAATTACGATATTTATATTTCGAGTTACGGCATTCATCAATATCAACGTTCCTTAGCGTTAATTAACAGATTTGTGCTTCCCTAATCACGACGTTAATCACTTACTCACTGAATAACAGATACACGTTAGAGATTGTTTAAATTAAGGTAAAATTGATTATCAATTTTCATTAAATAATGTTAAAGTTTTGCGAATTTGTACCTATATTTAGAATTAATAAAGCAGAATCTTGTACGCCTTCCGGCTTAAGACCTCATCGTGTTTACATTCAGTCAGACCCTAAACAAGCGGAGAATACGTAGGAATTTGAGCAACCACTAACACATGAGAACGCGTTTTAGCAGTCACAGAGGTTTTGTAACATAATCTCTGTCCATCACAAGAACACGAATAACAGGCAACAGCTATTTGGGCGATTTTACGAAAAGTATTTATTTTATATGTGAATATTTATTGGTTATTAAACACATGGATGTACTTTACTCAATTTATTTGCCAATTATGCACACTAGTTAGGCGGAAGAGTGTGTCGTTCACAGGGCGACGTTAGAAGTTTATGAAATGCGCATTTATACAGTGAGATTTATCAAGTAGGTTCACATAATGAAGAAATGGTGAAAAATACGAAATAATATGTAAATGCGCTTAGTGAATACCATTTTCTCCAGTTGCCCAGGGATCCCAAATAACTGGTGAAAGTACCTTCTGCTATCGGCAGAATGGCGATAATGTAAAGTCTGAATAAAGACTTTAGTAAATGTTACGTATATATAAATATGCAAAGCATATTTTAATAGTGGCCCGTGAACAAAATGTTTTCTTGACCCTTCGTGTGATATAAAACTAGTAATGGCTGAACTATATTCACATAATTAAGGCATTATATTTTTTCCCCCTTTTTGCCCACCCACCCTACATATGTTTAGTTCCAAAGAGAATAGTTGTAATTTGCATTAATATAAAAGAATAGGAAACGCATAGCTACGATATCCTTTTAAATATGTCAATATAGAGCTCATAGCACGCCTACTTACAGAGAATTCAGCGCACTAAGTGGTCCAAAAAGGATTGCAACCTTTTTCACTTAGCATAGTTTGTTAGTGAATATAATATTATATCTTAATTTCCCGTCAGTTCAGGTGTTATCATTTTCGGAAATATTTTTCGCAGCGTTTCAGTATCCGTATGTACTTTGCATAAGATATTAATAATAGCGATCTTTGCCATATGTTTTCTTAATACGATTATTGTGTTCTCGTTTCCCGTGCTCCAAGCCTGTAAAAGAAAAGTTTGAAATACAAGATTAGCATAGGACTGAATGACCCAGATAACGATTTCATTTCATACGGAATCATTGTTATGATCAAGTTGCATAGAACTCGAACAAGATACATTCACAAATGTGTAGTCACGTTTGTTACGTAACGACACGCGCTTGGATCTTTGGCGCATGTATGTTGCGCATCCACTATTCTTTCTGTCCAGAGCGCCACGATGAATCCGAGCTGCAAATAAAGAATTTATCGCCCCCCCCCCCTTTCCTTTTCCACTCCAGATTTCCAGTGAAGCTTCGTCCCACCCGGCGACTCAAATTTCTTGCAAGTTAATTTCCTCCATTCCGTTTTACCAGCGTTAGTTAATTCTAGCAAACTCTGACGGCTGCGATTCAGCGTTCCCATACACCCAGTAACCTTGGACAGTTCCGGCCGAAGGTGAAAATTGATACAATGACAGGATTGCAATATGACAATGCACAATGGCTAACTCCGCTCCTTTTCCAAGGAACTGACTATGAGCAGAACAATACATCTCTTGTTACCTTTTCCTGACTTCGCATAATCTGTTGCCTAGCGGCGACTCTATTGCTCTCACAGCCGGGCAAGATCGAACCATGTTCCAGCATGCTTAGCTTTTAGAATTTCCCCACCCCAGAATTTTCCCCCGAGAGTTATTCTGACGTCAGGACTTTCTTGCACTTCGGATAATAACTCGATCCAGCGTTCGACGTCGAAACATCAATTCCAAGTTGGCACTTCGAAATCTTCATACATCTAAGACAAAAATTCAGTACTAATAATGGTGAACTGTTGGAGTTATTTAAATAAAGCATTCAGATATATAATGTAGTATGGATGTGACAAGTACCTTGACAATTTATTTTTGCTGATGAGATTGTTCATATTCGTCGATCAATGGACACGACAATTGAGATGAGGCATGTTCAATTACATTTTTAGTTTGTTTACAAATTTCTCTTCAACTAGTACCTAAGGGATACTACGTCATTATTGCGTCACTTCAATTCCTTTTACGTCACCTACATAATTAACATTTGAAGATAAATTCAAAGAATTTGGTTCCTCTCATTTACTTTTGTTTATTATCACCTCTTTAGATTTAGAGGCAATTATAGCAATTTTGTTAGCCTTCAATCAATATTTTCACCACGTTTACACTCCCGTTATGGTAAAATAATGTCTCACATCGTGAACCTTCACATTTTTAGCATACAGTTATTTAAAATTGATTTACATTCTGTATTGCTTTTTATTATTAGTTATTATATTTTATTTGACATTAGGCCCCATTTTTAGTGATTTTGTACCTTTATTTGAATGGCATACTCTGGGTTATTGTGATTTTAAAGACTGTATTTTGAAACCTTTCCCTGTTCCTTTTTTAATTGGCCACCTCATTCCTATCCTCACCTAATAATGTCTCGTATCTCCATGACGTCTACATCGCATAGCAGAGATTACCTGAGACGCCTTCAACATTGGAATTCTACGCGCCGGTGACCTTCAGAGAGCAGCTCCATTTACCATCGCCTCTCAGTTCGTGGAGTCAACAATTTCAGTTTTCACCCGGCATACATAAACCCGCCGAGTACTTCGCATTACCTCCTCGAACTCAGGACTGCACTGCGACCGTCGGCCGATGGGATTTGTGCTAGCCACCAGAGCACACCTTCAGTTTTCTCCCATTTCTACGCTCCGGCCCTCAAGATGCAGCGGATACACGCCCCCTTTTCCCAAGAAGTACTTTATTCCTTTCCGTTAGAATTCCAGTCAGAACTACATTCCAGCTCAAAGTGATGCAGTGAATGAACATTTTTCCCGTCATGTGTCCCAGCCTACAAGTTTCAAGTGGCCAGAAGAAAACATGACACCTTTTACCCCATCTTCAGTCTCCTTCGATTTGTTTACCATTCAGACGCCCGTACGCAGCAAGACCAGCTTTACTTTCATGTACGGTCCCCACCACAAGTGGGTTACCATCTTCGAGTGCAGGCATATGCAACCCGCCAAGCACACCTACTTTAGCTGTTACTTCTACAGCATGGCAGACTTTACGAGACTAGGTTCCCTAGTCTGGTGAACAGCATTCTCCTCTGAATGATTAATTCTACAGTACAGTTAGCAGCACAAATTAATCCAACTGTTTCTTCCTTCTGTTCACCCGCCGATCTTCAAGAATAACCCCCCCCCCTCATCAAACGTCCCTCACCCAGAATTTTACATCCAGTGGTACAATCATGAACACTTCTCGTTCCTTAAGCTACAAAAGGACCGATATTCTCACGTGATGATTGGGATGTAAATTTGACACCCTCGTTCCGGTTTTCGCAGTTGCAAACACTTTTGCACGGACTCCATGGAATGCAGTGGATACTACACGCAAGTGCTTTCGCGTGTCTTCAGAACATTTCGAACCTTACATAGGAACTTTACGCCATACAGCAAGGACTGTAGGATTTTCATTTTTTTTTATTAACCAAGATATACACATATAATGGACATTTGATTTTAATATTCCACTCATTATGTATTTGTAGTGGCCTAAGTTGGGTTTCTTTACTTATCACGTGTGTATTCAAATATCTACTCATATTTAATGGACGGTGTTGGACAATTTTGGTATTTTAATACGTAATGCAGTATAGCATTATTCACTATAATATGATATATTTTCAACAATCTTTTTTTTCTCTCATTTTTATTGGAAGATGGTACTTATATCTTCTATACATATATTATTCTCTCAGAGAGATTCAATGGAAGGAGAAACTTGCGTGTGCTTCGATACAATATACATTCACCAGGATCCTCTTATATTAGTGCAAATTGCCTTGCAATTTATTGTGTCGTGAGCTGTTGCTCCCATATTCCTAATAATGTTGAAGCAAAGGAAGAGAAGGGGGGAGAGAAAGGAGAGAATGTGGAATATTTTCATGTATACGTAGATAGTAACACCTCGTTGTGTTGGGGGGAAAGGAGGACCATAGGAGATAAAATGTGGTAATCGGCAGTTCTCATATCGCGTGCCTTTCACCTCTTGTAAACTAAGAATATGGGGTTTATAATCCGCCAGAGGTCGCTGTAATTCACATTTTCTGGCCGAAAAACTACGGACGTTTAATTGAATAATGACAGGAAATAACATGGAGGAGGAGGAGAAAAAAAGGAAAAAACACATGAAGGTGGTCTATACCGGGACAGGCTAACGACCGATATAATAGAAAGTAAATGTTACGTGAGATCTTGAATTTTGCGAAGTAAGTGTTTTTGTTCTTTGAAGTCGTGAATTTTAATAGCCAAATTCCAGAGGTGTGGGATAAGGTCCAGGAGAGAATGATAAAGAATTTGGTGATCACTAGATAATGTCTGATGGTCATAACGGGTTCGATGGATGTCTTGGGACGGGAGACTTGTTTCTGGCATAGGGTTGTTTAGCGGAAGCTGAGGGTTCCGCGGCCTTGGAGCCACTGGGGGAACTGCCCGTTTTCCTACGGGCAAAGAAGGACAAATTTCATCCTCCGAAGTGGGGCTACTGTATGATGATAAACAAGATTGATCACCCAGTGGTTTAGAATTTTTTGTTTTATGTCGTCGATGAGAGATATGTTCCCGGCGTTCCTAGGTCGTTTGGGGAACAGGCCTATGGGGATTGTTGTGTGGAGGACAGACCGGTTCCACAGGTCTTCGATTAGCATGATTTCCTGGAGAGGATTGCAAAGTTTCGAGCTGATTAAAGGAACTTAATGGATAAAAGGGATTATCCCAGACACTATTATGAGAAACACCAGGCTGGTTTGCCTGTATAGAATTACGATGAGTCAATGTGGGGAAGTCCCGTTTGTTTAAATGAGGATTGAGGATATCGTCCCTCGTGAAGGGAGGGGTATAGGTTCCAGCAATTTTATCTTTAGCCGCATGATAAGAAATATTCTCCTCCGCCATTCTAGTTTGGATGTTTTGTTCTCGTTGCCAAATGGCACAGGTGCGGTCAAGTGCCCCATGTGGGCCCTTACAATTTATACATAAAGGAGTGTTAGTACAACCTTCCCCATGACGTTCCTGTCCACAAGTGGGACACAGGGATTTTGACCTGCATTGGACGTGCGAATAACTATAACGGAAACAAGATTTGCACTGAAGTACAGCCCGCACATGCGGTTTGACCGTGAATAGTTCGCTATTAATAAGTACTTTGTCCGGTAAAAATTTGCCATGAAAAGTCAAACAAACCAGTTTAGTGTCGACTAAGGTGGAGGAACCATCTCCTTTCCAGATTTTTTTTTTTTCAATCGTTTGGCACATAGGCTATGACACGAAATGGAGAATCAATACCATCTAAAATATCCTGTTCTGAGACGTCAAATTCAATTCCATAGACCAAGCCCTCCCTTTCAATTAGACTTTGTGGGATTTTTGCTCTGACACCTAGTGAGTCTAAGAAGGTAGTATTTCGGATGAGATTATTTGCGTGGTCAGCTGTTTGTAACGTAACCCGCACCCGATTCCGTCCACATTGTTCTACTAAACTTATGGGAATTTCAGCCTTTCGAAACTTATTGCAAATGCTGCCTCCAGACAGTTTGCCAATGTTTTGGTTAATTCCGTCCAAAAGGACTACATAGGGTCCTGGTATCTCTGAGGAATACCATAGGGTTGGTTGGCGTCTTTCAGGTTGTGAGGGGCGAAACATTTTGTCTTGGATATTGTCTTCAGTACTCACCTCGTCCAGAGTCCTTTTCTTTTACCTTTTCTTTTGTCTATATCAACCATGGAGATATCATCGTCTTGAAGTTGGGTATTTAACTAAGTTGTCGCTAGATTTACCAATCCTTCTGCCGCTGTTCGTTCCCGTTCTTCGAACATGTCGACGTTGTTGGACTGCGGTCGAATGGGGATTGCTCCAAATGAAGGATATCAGAAAAAATAAAAAGAAGTAAACGAAGCACTGCACACGAGTAGTAACGGTAGAGAAATTATGTGTAACAAGAAATGGTTAATCCTATCACTCGCGGTAAACTTCTCCTGAGGCTAGCACGATCACTGTCCCTGTTGATCCTATCGCCTGTAGAGCTCGATCGCGAATCCTCAACCAAACACGCTTTACGATGTTTTCAACCCCTCTGCTGCTTTGTTTATGACTGGCTGGGGTAGACTGACTGGCCGGAGACGACAAAGGGCATTTTGCGAGTGGAAATCGCGTTGAAGGAAGTTTAAGAAAATTAGGTTTCTTACTGTGTGGATTTTCTTAACTGTATTGAGTGAGTGAATTACGTATATATGTTTTGAATGATCTGTGCTGCGTCGTGTAGTGAACGAAAATGAATGACATAATTAACGAACTATTGCCGAAACAATTTACTCTGCTTTTGCATGAGGATAAACTTCAAATCGTGAAGATATGCAGGCCTCTGGCATCGCAAAGAACAGAAGAATGGATTTGATTTGTTATTTTGCGTTGCTCTTCTGCCACTTTAGCTATTCGCGACGATGAGAATGAGTGACGATACGATGAAATTCATGAAGGGCCATTCAAAAAGAATACCCATGTCCATGCCTGGATTTGAACCCGGGTCCCCTGGCGTCATAGTGCGCTGTGCTAATAACCATTTTACCACAGAGGTTGCTAAGAGAAGAATGGAGTTCCTGTCCAAATTAAATATTCAGGTAAGAAGATTATTATATGCGTATATTTTATTCTCGCACGTAGGTCTACATAAATATTTCACAATATGGGCCTCTATATTAGGGTGGAGTGAAAATGGGCTAAAAAATTATTTTTTTGAATTTCAATTAGCTAGATATGTCAAAAGGTGCCAATAGATCAATAGAACACTGTGAAAAAATTTCAAGACTTTTGAACAATATTTTGATCGCCCTTCGCAACCTTTTATTTTGCAATACTAAGCGACATTACAACAATATATCGATATAGTCAGTCAATAGTGACTATTAGTCAGTTTAGTTACCTTAAAACTCAGTTAATGCAATCAAATGCCACAGACAGTTACAAGGTAAAATGAGAGAAGTCACGTTTCGACTCGAAACGACATTAGCTGTCGAGAAGCGATGCGTTCACGGATGAAGCCATCACGCGATTTCTGTCCAGAAACAGCTTTCGCCACCTCGGTCACAATCTTCACGTGTCTTTCCACAGCCTGTGTGTGGTTGGGGAATTTTTAGAAGGTGAGAGTTGGAGTCATCACCGTCGTGATGAGATCCCTGAGCTCAGTGTCCGTCATTGCCTTGATTACGGGATGGTCCGAGATAGGGCAGATGGCCCAGTCGATCACGTCGAAGTATTCCACAGCGTCGAAGATGAGTTTTGCGGGAACCTTAAACCTCCGTATTTGTCCACTGGGGTCTCCTGCAGCTCTGGCCTTCATCACTCGTCGCCGGACCAGCTCACGTATGTGTGGTCGATGGTCCGTCATCATGGCCAGGAGCAGATTCTCCGGGTGAGCGAAGTATGCATTGCGATGAATGACGGGTTCAACGATCTTCTTGTGCTTAGGGATGAGGTATCGTCACTTGACGAGCATCTGGTGAAGGTGCCTAGCTCCATCTTTGCGTCACCAGTGGGCTTTTACGGCGAACCACGTTAAAGCATATACGCGAATGATGAACGTCACCAGCTTCTTCAGATTCTGTGACGGTTACATGTCGCTTACATATAATCGGAGGATTCGATTGGCTGTCGTTATCCATCGTGAGTGATTCAGGAAACCTGGGTTTCGCATTGCCAGATTGACGCTACATTCCCCTATTGCACGTTTTTAATAGATAGCGCTGATCTGTGCTCAACTACTTCGGGTCAACATTGGACAGTTGCTCGGTCGCTAGCACTGGTGCAAATGAGGAGACAGGCTGTTCGCTACACGTCACTATCCGCTTTTTGATATCTCCACAGAATCCGTGCGGACCTGTAGTCGTGCCATCGAGTGCCTGGAATAGATGGCGAAGGGGCAGCTCATTGGCATGGAGCAGACATACCAGCCACTGCAGATGACGCTCCAAGGTTTCTCCCTGTCGGAGGATAACGTCCGCTGTGTGTCTCGTGTTCACATTTGTGTCGTGACACCCTACAATTTTAATGTTCTCTGTCTGCGCATTCCTCTCTTTGAAACTAGCTACTATTGACTCAGCTATATCTTTGCTGGAGCCTGATGGCGGAGTCGTGTGGCTGAAGTACGAAGCCACACGATGTGGCTGTGATGATGCTTATGTCTTCTTCCGTGAGGGTTTTTCTGTGTTACTTGTTGTCGTCGCCGAGACCTTGTGTCAAAGTTTGATCCTTGTGACCATCAAAGAATACTGCATTATGCCAGTGTGAGTGTGGTGAAACTGGTCATCATTCTGCTGGAGTTCCTTACGAGTTTTGATGCGTTCTCGGCGGATCTTGCTTCGATCGATTACTTTAGATCGGTCGATTGGCGACACGAGACCAAGATCACGAAGAACTAACGTTGCTAATACAGCAGCCTATCCATCCGAGACTCGGATCCGATCGTAAGCTTTAGCGAGTGAAGGTATTTTCTTACATTGGCGATTCTGCTTTGGCTTAGTCTTGACCGATTCTGTATCTTAAATGTACTCATCGCCAGTGGCACCGACCGACAGGGTACATGTCATCTTCGGCACTGTCGGCATAATCGGCTTGACTTTTACTCTCAACGGTCCTCTGCTTCTTGAATCGTTCGAGATTGGCTTCCTCTCTTTCAGCTTTCTTCTTCAATTTTGACGTCTCCTCTTGATCTAACCTGCCGATTATCATGTTTTTCGGTCCTCTGTGGTCTTCAAGGAAATGACGTTCCTTTGCCGGAACTTTGAATTCTTTCGCGCATTTGCAGTTGGAAACCATGTCGAAGCACTTGCATTTGCTGAGATCGAACAGACTGTTACCTCTGTCGCGAAAGTCCGAGAGTCTCCGTTGGTAGTTGGGTTGATCCCTTTTTCCCTTTGTAGACTTTTAGGATTGTGTTGTATTGTCGTGGAACCATCTGAGTTTTTCAATCGCTTGTGCGTGACTTACTGTTGGAAGTGAGGTCCTTTCCCAGATCTCGACTTCATAGCACAGTTTGTGAGATATGTCCAAAAATTATGGGTATTTTCCATTGTCCGTCCTCAGGTCTGGTCGCAATTGAATATATTTCTTCATGAGTACTGGTCGGTAGGTTTCGTGGAGCGCGAAATATCTCTTGTAACTGCCATCTCTCTGAAAATGGAAGTTCTGGGGATGGGGATATCCTGAGGATAACATGATGTTCCCAGGATATCCCAAAGACATCCTGGGGATAACGTGTGTTGTATAGGTAAGCACATTTTCCATAGTCTAGCTTCCAAAGATAAAAAAATAAAAATTTTCACTCCACCCTACTATACAACACACGCTATCCCCAGGATGTCCTGGGGACATAATGTTATCCTCACGATATCCCCATACGTTGTATAGGTAAGCTTAAGATGGCCAAAACCTTTTCAATAAGCAGCTCGCTTAGATTCGCTACTTAAGAAGCCGTGCTGAAATCAAATTGAATCAGGCTACAAAGTCATAAAAAGGGTTAAAATGCCAATTATTTCAAAAAGGTGAAGGGCGATCGAGGAGTTGACAGAAAATAATATGATTTTGCAGGATTCTTACTATGGGCAAATGGCACATTTTCCCTAGTCTAGCTTATAAAAATAAAAATAAAAGTTTTTTCACTCCACCCTACTCTATATTTTATAAATAACCATGAAATATTTGAAATGTTTTCCTTATTGTTTTTATATTAATGAAACAGTGATATTTTTATAATTATTAGTAAATTGTAATGTATGTATTTTAATCGCAATGTTACATCACCAAAAGATCCAAGAAATTGAACGAAAAAGAGCCTCCCATTTGAACATTATGATAAAAAGAGATAGCCCAGGTTTTAAACCCAGCATACGCCACTGTCTGAGATATTTCGTGTTTTGTGATGGACGTCCGCAGAATTTTTCCATGGAGGGGCAAGCAAGTTTCAGTCTGAAATTATCATGTTTCTTCAACGCTCATATAATAATTAATAATATATATTACTGTGACTGAAATTAAATTATGTGTGAAATATAGACTTTTTAGGTAGACATTCATTTTCCGGGGGGGGGGGGGGCGTGGCCCGCCCTTGACCCCCTTCCGGACGTTCATGGTGATAGCATTGCTTGGTGAGATTATTCAAGTTTTAGCCTTCCTTACTCTACACTCTCCGTTCATTAGAAAGCAATAAGCATGGCCAGCAAAATAATCTACTCAGTTTACAGCTACCCACGAAGGAACCAATCAGCCATTTCATATTGATGTGATGAAAATTAAAATAGCGAAAGTATTCCCTTCCCTTTTCTTTACGTAAAAATTTCAAATTCGGAAGCGTTGGCACAGTAAACTGTCCTTCTCTATATTTATATCACGTTTCTCACTAAAAGTGCGACACATCATCAATTACAAAAGCACTTTCTGCCATTGCAATACAATATATTTCCTTGTAAATACACAAAGAGAGCAATACACAAAACAAGAGCGGGGTATCCCGTCGCACTACGGCCAGTAGGCTGCGCCTACTGTTGTCTACAATGCATTCAATGGAGAAGCACAGTGAGTCCACAACGTATGCACCAACTGGCCAATGCAACTAGGTAAAGCATGTTCGTACGCTCCCTACAGGGCCAGTAGGCGCCGGGTTCGATACAGGCTGCGCTTCCAAGGCTTGCGAGCCGAAGCGAAAAGGATGGAAATGTTTTATTTCCATCACTCGCGCGTGTTACAATTTTACATACACTTATCGTTATTTTACCTGGGTAGGCGGAGCTTACCTAGCCTACCCAGAATGCACGCCACTGTAATACATAAATAATGGCATAAACACAACGCAGTAATTCATCAAAATGAATCTGCATTTGCAAATCTCCAATAATACAATTAAAAGTGTTGAACAGCTGGTCATTTTCATGCACGCAGCATTTGCTTCACTTCGTGCCGGACCGCGTGTCGTTTCCGCCAGATTTCCCATCATGCTCTGTGTCGATGACGTCATATTGAACATCATCCTTTATATTCCAGTTACTTTCTTAGAGTAAGTATGTAACTGAGTTAACTAACTAACTCCCTAGCCTTCTTAAACCCGAAGGTTCATGGCTGCAGCAACACAGGCCTTCCATCTTTCCCTATCTTGAGCAAGATCTATATACTCTTTTCCATCCCTACCGATTTCCCTTAGGTCCATCTCAACGTTGTCCCTCCATCTTCGTCTTGGCCTTCCTATAGGTCTCTTACCATCAGGTTTCCCAACAAGAATCCTGTAAACTCCTCTTTCCTCTCCCATTCGTGCCACATGGCCTGCCCACCTAAGTCTTCTTGATTTAATCATTCTAATAATATCTGGACATGAATACAAATTATGTAGTTCTAAATTATGTAACCTTCTCCACTCACCTGTCTCCTCATCCCTTTTAGGTCCAAAGATTTTCCTAAGGATCTTATTTTCAAATACTCTCAATTTATGTTCCTCTTTCAATGTAAGGGACCAAGTTTCACATCCATATAATACTACAGGCAAAATTACGGTTTTGTATATTTTAACTTTTAGTTTCTTAGATATTAAACGAGAAGACAAAAGTTTATGAAGAGAGAAGTAACATGCATTTCCTGAATTAAGCCTACTTTTTATTTCCTCTTTAATATAATTTTCATTTGTTAATATTACTCCTAAGTATTTGAATTTGGAAACTGGTTCAAACGAGTTGTTATCAATAATTAGATTTTATTATTACCTAACACTTGGTTTCGGCCTGTAAGCATATATTTAGTTTTCTCTTTGTTAACTTCCAAACCTATCTCTTTAGCAGTTTTGAAAAATATTTTAGCATTATATTAATTGTATTCACATCATCCCCCAGTAAGTCTACATCATCTACATATGCTAACAACTGAGTCACACCATTTAATTTTAGTCCTTCTTGAGTTTATTTTACCTTCCTTACAGCATATTCTAAGGCAAAATTAAAGAGCAATGGAGATAATGCATCTCCTTGTTTTAACCCATCATGAATTGTAAATTTGTCAGACATATTAATACCCACATTAATTTTACTTTCTGTTTCAATGGTGCATATTTTTATCATACTAACAAGCTTCTTAGGTATTCCAAACTCTACTAATATATTATATAATTTATCTCTTTTGACCGAATCATATGCTTTTTTGAAATCAATGAATAGCTGATGGACATTTTGATTATATTCCCACTTTTTTTCAAGTGTCTGACTGATGTGAAAAATTTGATCTGTAGTTGATCTGTTACGTTTAAATCCACATTGATAATCACCTATAATTTCATTAGCATATGGGGTTAGTCTTGTTAAAAGAATGTTAGATAATATTTTATATGTTGTTGAGAGTAGAGAAATTCCACGATAATTATTGCAATTCATTTTATCACCTTTTTTAAACACAGGAACAATTATGGATTCTTTCCACTGTTGAGGGATTTCTTCTTTATTCCATATTAAACAAATTAATTTATGAATTTGACATATTAATGAATTTCCACCATATTTAATTAACTCAGCTGGTATTAAATCAATGCCAGGTGCTTTGTTATTCTTTAGCCTTTTAATAGCATCTTTAACTTCAGTCAAGTTAGGTTCTGGAACTAAAGGTTCTGCTGTGTGTACTTCATTTACTTCTGATTTATCTCCTACATGAACATTTAAAAGGTCATTAAAGTAGTTCTTCCATCTATTTAGAATATCGCTTGGGTCAGCTAGAAAATTACCGTCTTTATCTTTTATCAAGTTTACTTTAGGTTGCCACCCCTTTCTAAACTCATTTACACCTTTATATAAATCTCTGATATTTTTATTTTTGCTGTTATTTAACCACCTAAGTCTAGCCTGATTTCTTATTTCTATTAGATTATGACATTCATTATCAAACCATGGCTTACTTCTTCTCGGTTTATGGTATCCTAAACTTTCTTTAGCTGCTGATTCTATTGCATTACGTATGTGCCCCCAATTCTTATTTACGTCTGTTTCATTTATATTTTCATCATCATTTAAATCCTGCAAAACATCAAATCTATTTGACAGTTTAATTTGGTAATCTTTCTTAATTCTTTCATCAGTAAACTTTCTTGTATCAAATTTTAGAACTTTTAGATTTTGTTGCTTATGATTTATCACTGAGAGTCTTTCTCTTAATTTAGCAATTACTAAATAATGGTCACTGGCACAGTCAGCACCTCAATGTGTACGAACGTCAATTATACTAGTATGCCTTCTGTTATCAATGAGATTATGATTTATCTGATTATGAGTTTTACCATCTGGAGAAGACCAGGTATATTTATGGATATCTTTATGTTTAAAAGTGGTACTTTTCACAATTAAATTCTTTGAGGTTGCAAAAGTAATCAATCTTATACCATTATCATTACTTAATTCATGAAGACTTTCTTTACCAATCTGTGCATTACAGTCACCTAACAGAATTTTCATATCATACTGAGAGAATTTATCAAAGACCTGTTCTAACTCTGTATAAAAATCATCTTTAGTATTATCATCTTTATCTTCCGTTGGTGCATGTATGTTTATTAAAATAATTTTACACCACCTACCCTGTAAAACTGCATATGATATCCTATCATTAATAAATTCTACTGTTTTAAGAGCCGAGATAATTCTATTATTTATGAAAAAGCCTGTTCCAAAATTATGATTTTCAGTACCACCATAGAAAAAAGTATAATTTTTAGTTTTACAATTCCCTTCTCCTGGCCACCTAACTTCCTGGACAGCTACTACATCTAATTTATACTTAACTGAGTTATATTTCAAAATGATTAACTATAACTGTATCCGAGTTACTTTTCTGGGAAAGTAAATGTAACTACGTATAACACAGTTACTTTTGTAGAAAGTAACTACCCAACGGACTGATTGACTGACATTATTCAGTTTTCGGCTATCTTAAGCAATGAAGAGATTTGCTTTCTTCATTAGCAGCAAAGGAGTTTTGCAATATTATGATTGATTTGATTTATTTTATTTCGCTTCTTGTGCCACTTTTGGCTAATTTGCGAAGATGGGGATGAGTGATGATATGATGAAATTCATAAATGGACACTCACAAGCATCCATGTACACTTTGCCACGTGGGTCGGCTTTGGCAATATGAGATTATGTCAGTTTGTTCAAGTGGATATCCAACATTTCACTTCAATATGTACTACAAGATAAGGCAATTTATCGATGCCAGTTTTGCAGATAACGCCACATTATTAACTAAACCGTTCCCTGGAAGAAATGAGGCGGTTGAATTAAAGGGAGTGAAATTGGAGCTTCAGAAGAATCATACATGTTGCAGTGCTACGGTGTAAAGGTAAGCAAATTATTTTGTCACACATAATTTAACCTTTTTGCTTTATTAGTATAAGGGGTGTTGGTCATTTCCTACAAGGGCTGGAACCTTACAATGCGTCGTGTATGTTTTAAGTGTTACTTTTCTCAGATAGAGTTTGACCTTTCCAATGGTTTATTGTTGGGAGATGAGGACTGTTTTAGCAAAATGTTTTTAGCTTTCTGAGAATAGCGTGTGTCTTTCAGTGTCTGTGAGAATTTTTTTAGCGTGTCCTTACCTTTTTAATGTGTCGTGTCCAGGCACGTAGCCAGAATTTTATTTCGGGGAGGGGGCTCATCTCTTATCAGCACGGGCGTAACCAGATATATTTGTAGAGGGAGTCAGGCCATAGATAAAACTTGATTAGTACAAATAATAATGAGAATAATAATTATTGTTATTTCACAATAATAACTATTATAAGTTATTAAAATATACCAATTTCAATACAAATGTATTGTTATTATTACATAAATGGAGATACTTGGCTATTCGATCTACCGTAGCAGTGAATATCTAACACAATTGTTGTCCATTATTTTTCTTATATTTTGTAGTTAGTGTAATGAAACTCATAGTTATTGTATTTTGTTATTAACATTTACACAATTGTTCAAAATAAGGCTAACAGTTAGTAGTAAATTTTATTCATAAATTTTATATTCTGTGACCTCTCACGAAGAAAACTATAAGTTTTGGAAGCTGTGGATCCATTTATTCTTTGGATTAAATGGTAGAATATGAAAATGTAACCTGGTTTCTCTATTATACACTAAACATTTTTCGATGTAATGCAGTTTTTACTGTGGTTTTAACTTTATTCTGTTATTAACGATAAACATAATATTTAAGTTAGATATTTGTAGGATTTTGGGGGCGCTTCGTCCCCCTTAGCCATCCCCCTGGCTACGTGGCGAAGCGTCCTATGAGGCCAGGCCTACCCACGCCATTACTCTTTTAAAGTTATATTTACTTATTTCGTCAAAACATATGCAATGAAATGAAAAAGTTTGGAATTTTCATTTATGATAATTACAAAAAAATTCTAACCCTGTCTAGTATACGAACTTTCCACGGAGTGAGGCACATTTGCTGGGGCCTCTTCTCTTCACATTCTGTCGTACGGTCGTATATGCGGGAAGCCTAATCTTACGAGTACTGTACGTATGGTACTCCTGAGGCCGGCCTCGCGGTGTTACCCACTAGGACGAACAGAATGTCAGCAACGCTGCATTTCCGCCAGGGTTGGAAATTTGTGGTGTACCAGCATTTTTTATAAACATTAGCCTGTATTCGTGCAGAGAGATTTCTATTTCATTGTACATTCTCCATATTTTGTACGAAACTTAGGATTTTCCTTCCTTTCATCGACAAGAGTAAGTGAAATTGAAAATTACGGAGTACTGTAGTTCTGACTTCGTTGTCTGGTCAGAGTGCTGATGGTCTTGTCGATTCACCCAACACCGTAGCGTAAACAGAAAGTCTAAAGAACTTATATTTCTAAAGGAAGTCTTCATACCAAATTATGTAAATTAAAATGCTAGTTACGCCTTATATTTACAAAGTAGTTTTACTTTCTCTGGAAATAGAATAATTTACCTTTATCGTGAACGGGGATTCCCTCGCTTGTTTGTTCCCTCTTTGTGAAAACTTGCCTCCTGCTCAGGACTCTACAAGGGAGCGTGACTCGGAGCGCGAGGTTCGTGGCGGTAGAGTTTTGTTTGTGATTCGTGTCGTGTGCAGCGATCAGATTTATGCAAGGAAGTGCTGGACTAAAATGCAAGAACAATTGAGTTCTTAATTGAGTGAAGATGTAGTCATCACTTTTGGTCTTTCATGTTTCCTCTTATAAGAATAACTTCTAAAATGTTTTCAACTCTATTTTCCTTTGCAAGTAGCAGTGGCAAGTGACAGCAATTTTTTTTTAAAAAAGTAAAAGTTGTTGAAACGTTATTTAATGCGTTAACACTGTCGTCGAATAGATATTACAAGCAGACATTTTTTTATGCAGCCGATACAAGCGAAAAGGTAGGCAGTTTCGTTTACCCTGGAGGGATAACAAGAGAAGAGAGCGGTCAATGAGAGTACAATGCAAGTGAAGTATTTTTTTTTTTGTGTTTAGGACAAAGAGTGTTGTGGGGTTATCGCGGGGTCTGTTTCAAGTCTAGCGGAACAGGCCAGTGTTGTCACATTTGGATTGGCAGAAAAGCGCTAAATTGCGCCTAAAAATTGGGATTCTATTCTCTCAAGCAACTACATTTATTATATAACCTGTTTATATGTTACATAGTAACCTTTCGTGTTGCCACCATGGAAGGGTCCCAAATAAGGATCCTATGTTCTATTATCACGTAAAGGTAGATAGAACAAACTAGGATGCGAAGTATTCACACTGAATGAGATAGGTCATCTTTACGTATGTTTTTTCTTGAAAGCGCCGTAGTGGTCATCCTAACACGTTACGAAGCCAGGTGACCTAATTGTGGTCATGTCAATGTTTCCTGATCCTCTTGATTTCCAGTGGCGTAGCGTTATAGTACGCCCATACGCCCGGCGTTCCCAGATTTAAAATTTCAAAAATGCTTAAATGCTGTGATCATAAAGTAAAACGTGACTAATTTCATAAATGTTTGACCTTCATGGCATTATAATAGCTATTTTTCGCGATCCGCTTGCAACGCTCCACTCTCAACACTCGTTCTAGCATCTCTTTTCAATGCCTTTCCAGGCCGGACGCCGAGCAGATTCGGCGTACAGGATTCTATATTCCTTGCTGCCTTTCTGGAGGGAAAGCTTCGATTTCTACAGCACGGAGCAGAGAGGTCTACCGTGATTGGTTCATGTGACCCTTCCTGCCTTCTGAAGCAGACGACAGCGGTAGAATTCCTACCCGGTTCTTTGCTCTTCGCGCTCATGCAACTCGTGCTATGTGATGCTATACGCAATATTGACTGACGTAACTTTACCAATCTCAAATATACTGTTTCTTATTGGCAACTGCATTTATAATTTATCGCACGAACAGCGATGTGCATTAGAAACTAAAAGATCAACACAGTTTTTGTCAAGTAAGTTGGTGAAGTCCTCGTGGTAGAAATTCAGTCTGTGGCTGCTCTACCACTTAACCCGCAAAACTATTAATTTTTTTATTGTATTTTTTCGTTATTATCTAACTACTTAATATTGTGTCAATGGAAATGTTTAGCATTCATTTGAAAACTCTTAACATTGAATGGTCTCTGGACAAAATTATTTTAAAATGTTTATCAGCATTCTCAAGATGTAATAAACAGTGGTCTGAATTACTAATCGGCACTGTTACGTCAGTAGAGTGTACGATATTTGGATCATCCACTCTGTTTTGCACAGTGCGCCAGGACGACAGAGGTCCCTTGTTCGAATCCCGGCGTGAGCACGGGTGTTCTTTGTCAGTGTCCCTTCATCAATATCATCACTCATATTCATATTCGCAATTAACCAAAAGTGGTAGAAAAGCGAAATAAAATAAACCAAATCAATCAGTAGTTGGATCATCCACAACAATGACGTCTACTGTTGTGCAGAGGCACTTATGATTCAGGTAGGTTTTTAATGACTTGCGTCATGCAGATAGGTATTAAAAAAAGTATAAAACACCAGAGTTCAAAACATTTGTGGCATAGTGAGGCATCTAATTTTCTAGCTAAAACCATAGAAAAGTTAGGTTTTCTATGCTAAAACATGCATTTAAAAAATCCGTCGCGCAACAGCTCATGAAGGGCCTAGGCATACCTACCGACTGCCGATGTCCCTCCCACGTCACCACTAAGCGTAGAGATCTTCAACAAGTATTGGAATAGTCGGGGGGGCAGCCCGACGTATCCCCAGCCGTTATAGTAGGTCTGAAAACCCAGCTGACTTCAGGCAAATAAACAATACCTGTGGCTAATAATACCATAATTAAATTATTAAGCAAGAAAGGGCCGACCCTTCCTTCGGACTTGGCGTTCCCACCCGAAATGTCCATGCTACGCCACTGTTGATTTCATTCTCCATATATTCTCATTGTCACGATTAACATAGAGCAGAACAACCGAGACGAAAATATCCAAAATTGAAATTATGTTTACTTGCACATACAGGTGTCAGAAATTCATTTATCTAGAAAACCAAGACTGGAATTAATTACAACCATTCCTTTAGTTAGACAACAGATATATGGTGCGAGGAAGTCTTGCTAAAAAAAAACTAAGTTGGCAACAGTAGAACGTACCAAACTGACAGTCGCTGAAAGTGCGGAATAATGTCATCTGCTCACGCCATAAACGTCATACTGACCCGAAAATTATGGGGTTCTTCTAGCCCTTTTCACCTCATTGCAAAATAAATAAATAAATTTATAAAAAAGTGATGAAGAATTGACAACAGGGCTCGAGCACTATTCGTTGGATTTCCGCTATGTCTTATGATTGGTAGTTCTTTCTGGAGGTGCGTGCATAAATCAGGGGTTGAAAAAATACAAAAAAAAAAAAAAAAACTAAATTGAGAAAAATCTAGATCGATGGCATCTGGTGGGCGGGAGAAGAACGTCTAAGACATAATTATCGTACTGATAGTCAGTAACAACACTTTTGAAAACGTCACACCACTGGCAAGTAAAGAAGCGCCTGGAGAGACATTGAACCACTCTGCATGACATAGCCCTCCTCCCTTTCTTTTTACAGATTTAAGCAAGTAATGGATATTATCACACTTTTGTGCCTACCCTGCTAGCAACTCTACGCTTCGCCACTGCACGTGTCTGGTTGTGTTTGCCGTGTGCACGCTCTCTTCACAACCTTGTACTTTTAACGTGTCTCAAGGAGTTCTTGACACTCCTAATTAAACTCTAAGTTAAGGGTTTAGACGAGAGATTTTTATGAACAGAGAGGAAAAAAAATCTATTCTTCTTTTGAATGATGGAAATACATTGCATTTTAATAATTTTTATAGTTGTTCTATCTGTGTTTCCTATTTGTTGTTGATGTTTCCTTTCTACTGATATAACTAGCTTCTTATCGAGGTATTGCTTCAGGGCGCGAAATCATAAGAAAATGGTAGTGGGGGAGGAAGGTTCATTTATACACACACGTGCAAGTGTGTGCACGTGTGGAATGGAATTATATTGTATGTATTTATTAAGTATTACGTTTTATTTATTTAATTTTTATTTTATCATTATTCATCAATGAGATTTCATATTTATTTATCTTGCATTCGGGCTTTACTTTTATTGTATGTATATATTATAATGCTACCGGTGTGCATTTTTTGGTGGTCTCTTATAAAAGAAATGATTTCCTTGTCAGTTCAGCTTGATGATTCTCTTAAATCTACCCTGACTATAGAGCTTCATTTTGTGTGTTCTTATCAGTAAAAAAGAGAAAGGGTATATATGTAAGAAAGCAACACGATTAAACACACAAGCACACATACACAGATCGATAAGCCTACTTATTTACTCGATATTTGCCAATCGATACCTGGAATCCCTAACGTGGGCGCTCCCTTTTTACATGAGGTCTGTCCGAAAAATTCTAACCAACATTTGTATGGATATTAAAATTTTCATCCTAATCCTTTAAGCCTACACATATCTATACTTCCGTTTTCTGTTCAAACATAATATATAATATTAATAATTTGATTTATTTTACTTGGTTTTTCTACCACTTTTGGCCAATTGCGAAGATGAAGATGAAATAGATGAAGGAACAATCACAAACACACATGGGCAGAACACAATTCAAACCTCACAGAGGCTACAGGCGGCAAACCCTCGTTAGTCTGCTAATGCAGTTCAGAGTGAACTACGTGCAAGTGAGGTTGACATTTTGGGTGCTTTAAAAAATCTTCACCCCTTGCAATCCTCACACATATTTAACACTATATTTATCTTTATTTTACCCTCATACTATATAACACTCTTTGCATTCATGTTAATTTATTTGCAATTCATCTCATTTTCCTTACTGTCTTTCTGTTTCAGGCCATTATTTGCATTAATAAAGGAAATACTGTATGGATTAATTGTAACCCTATTAAGATAGATAATAATAATAATAAGCAATTGGCAATTTCACTGTAGTTTCTACTGCTTTGGTTTTCTTTATAGTTTAACGCTCAGAAGCTGGGGTGTAGAACTTCCATTGTCATGCATAGACGTTGCAGAGTTGCCATGTGTACAATATGTTGCTGCTTCACATTTCTGCTAGCAACAACCTTCTACTCCAATTCACTCAGCTCATTACAGACGGAGACTGCATATGTGCCAATCAATAAAACAACTCCATTTCTGGTCCCTTGTCCTAAAAGAGGAGTGGTAACTGTCGTGGATCATGGGCGCCTAGGTAACAAGATATGGGAATATGCCTCACTTTGGGCCGTGGGGAAGAAACTCGACCTAGATCCCTATGCACCAGACTCACTCTTCAAAGCCTTGCAGAAAGTCTTTCAAAATCTAACTGTCCCCTCCATAGACACTGTAAAGCATTGCGAGAAAGATTTTGTGCTTTTGTACGGGAACATGTTGTTGAAAGAATACATTGCCCTCGTGAGGGAAGTTTTGTATTACCAGAAAGACCTGAAGAAAGAATTCGTATATCGTCAAGAGTATATTGAAGCCGCTGTTGAACAGTTTGACCACGTAAGGTCGTTAATTCTTAAGAAAACAAATGAGGAAGTGACCTTTATTGGAGTTCACGTCAGGAGGACGGACTACATCAAGCAGATCGACGTTCTTTACAGCTCCAAATCAGCTGGAAGCATGTTCTATCTAAACGGTATGGAGTGGTTTCGTTCGAGATTTCGCAATGTGGCATTTATGGTGACAAGTGATGACGTGAAGTGGTGCAAGGAAAACCTCAAAGGTGACCACGGTGATGTTTTCTTTGTGAATCATTCTGGACCCGATGATCATATTTACGATCTGACCCTTCTCTCCATGTGCAACCATTCTCTGTTCGATTACGGGACGTATGGTTTGTGGGCTGCAATCATGGCTGGTGGCGAAACGGTGGTTTATGATACAATGAACGACTTGTACCTTACAGAAGCTGTACGAAACTTTCCTGGGTGGCATTTCATGACATAGTAGAAGCTGTTAAGATTAATTGAAGATAATGTGAGATCACAGGAGTATGTGACTAGAGCACATTGTTTATTGAAATACCTCACGAGGTTTATTTGTTGATTCGTTTTGGGGAAATAGTGATGTTTACTATCTTTGGTATTGTGTTGTTACTGTTATCCGGGTTAACAATATTTATAGCTGGGGTTGGTGTTAATTTTGAGTATGATTTAAGGAAAATTATTGCTTTATCTACACTAAGACAACTCGGGTTAATAATATTAACATTGCCTGTGGGATTAAAGAAGTTAGCATTTTTTTAGTTAAAGTACCGACAGCGTTATTTCCTATCCCCTGTGACTGACCCAAAGATGTTCATTTATTTAATTTATTATGTTTTGTTTAATTTTGTGTTTAATACGCACGATGATATATATATATATATATATTATCAATTTCTGCATTAATATGATGTATAATTAATTATTATCACATTCTTGATAATGTAAAATTACAATGTATACATTTCTATATACATTTTTGACCATAGCAACGATAAAGAAACAAAACACAGTAGATCAATAAGTGATAAAGTATATGGAAATTTTAAATAGTGACGTCCGAGTTTCATTGAAGCTATAAAAATCCTAATTGCTATTTCGTAAAGTGAATACTAGGATGTTTCGTTGAAGTTCAAGTAAAAGGCTTGCTTCAATAATTTGGAGCCTACAGCCATGATTCAAGAAAAAATGACGATCTTGTGATGCGTGGTTTGAAGTTTGCGCAATGGTAGTTATAGACTTTTAAAAATGTATTTTGTCTTCGAGTTGCAATTTGTTGAACATGTTGCGAAGGCAAAATTGGCAACCCTAAATATTTTATTTCTTAAGTTTATTATTATTCTGTGCAATCATGGCAGATAAATCTAAAGAAACGGAGCCTAGACATTCACGTAAGCTAAAATCTAATGTTGCATACTTAAATAGTAAGTAATTCTCACGATGGTGACATTTGTGATCTACAGTCAGGTAAGATTGAAGGAGTGGCGTGTTGAGATAAACTTGAAAATGACCTGAGGTATGTGCAATGTTTTAATTGTCATTCGTGATATCATGTTTCATGTTTGAAGCTTTCCATCACACATTGGACAATTTATTCTACCACTAAGGAAAAATACTGTTTTAACAAATGTGATTATAGTTACGATCCTTACCAATTGCCGTTGTATTTGGAAAGTATAAATCCTAATTTAAATAACATACTAAGCAGCATTAGAAGCATACAATTAGCTGTCGTAAGTTCTAACCAAGAACTTAAGACTGAGTTTGAACAGTCTAATCAGGAACTTACGACTCAGTTTTAACAGTCTAATCAGGAACTTAAGACTCAGTTTGAACAGTCTAATCAGGAATTTAAACAGTCTAATCTAAAACTCAAACAGACTAATCAGGAACTTAGATCAGAATTAAATCTGTCTAATGAAAATATTCAGGTTAAACTTGACGTTATATCTTTAAAACAAGCTGAATTATCTAGTGCACATACACAGCTATCTTCACAGCTTGATGTTAAATTTGAAGTTTTTAATCATGATATTAGTCATGTTAACAATCGGCTCAATATTTTAATGTTTGAATTTAAGGACAAAATAGATGCTGTTGGTACAGCGTGTTTACAATCAACTACACGTCTTGAATCTGTGTTTGATAATAAATGTCGTAATGTTGATGTCAAACTATCTGAATTTGAAAATGTGAAAGAATAATTGAAAGAACACGTTCTTGATTATGAGCAACGTTTAGATAATTTCAATTCAAACTATAATGACTGCTCTGCTAATATAGTTGATCTTATGTCTAGAGTCACTATTTTAGAAAGTAAAAGCGATGTTAATGCCGATGTACATAAGCATATTTCTCATAAAAGTTGCAACAGTTTAATTCCCATATTGAAGGTATAGAACAAAATATCAAAAAGTTCCAAGCTGATGGCAAGGATTTAACAGTCAAAGTTAATTCTAACGATAATGATGAAGGTAGCGTAGCCCTTGCACATAATTCCTCTGCTCGTAATTCAGCTGTTACAAATAGTAATAGTAAAACAAAATCAATTGTTGTGGATAATACAGAATCTAATACATGTCGGAATGGAAGAACCCAGCGTGATGTTGGACTCAGTACTTCGTCTAGTGATGTATCAGATGATTCTTTTAGGACAGTTTCCGGTAAGAATAATGTTTCTAACACTCGTGCTCGTAAACATGTCCGTTGGAAGCACAAAGTATAATAAATCTGTAAGATCTAGCTCTGAAGAAACGTCCGTAAAGAAATTCCGAAGCGACGACGCAGAAGGTCCATTCCAAAAACGAGAGTTAGGTGCTGAGAAATATAACTACACTGATGCTTGCTATCAACTGTTTGGTACAAATGCACATCCTACTTCTAGTTCTGTGTTTACTACGAATAATGACAATGTTAGTAATGTACATAATAATCCACATTGTCATCTGGATCAAAGCTTTAATTCTCCTTGTATGTGGTGTGATTTTAACCCACAAATATCGGAACCTAACCCACAAAATAATTGTATTGGTAATCAGTGGCGTAGCATGGACATTTCGGGTGGGAACGCTAAGTCCGAAGGAAGGGTCGGCCCTTTCTTGCTTAATAATTTACGTATGGTATTAGTCGCCACAGGTATTGTTTATTTTTCTGAAGTCAGCTGGGTTTTCAGACCTATTATAACGGCTGGGGATACGTCGGGCTGACCCCCCGACTATTCCAATACTTGTTGAAGATCTACACGCTTAGAGGTGACGAAGGAAAGCGTGGGAGGGAGACCGGCAGTCGGTAGGTATGCCTAGGCCCTTCATGAGCTGTTGCGCGACGGATTTTTTTAATGCATGTTTTAGCATAGAAAACCTAACTTTTCTATGGTTTTAGCTAGAAAATTAGATGCCTCACTATGCCACAAATGTTTTGAACTCTGGTGTTTTATACTTTTTTTAATACCTATCTGCATGACGCAAGTCATTAAAAACCTACCTGAATCATAAGTGCCTCTGCACAACAGTAGACGTCATTGTTGTGGATGATCCAACTACTGATTGATTTGGTTTATTTTATTTCGCTTTTCTACCACTTTTGGTTAATTGCGAATATGAATATGAGTGATGATATTGATGAAGGGACACTGACAAAGAACACCCGTGCTCACGCCGGGATTCGAACAAGGGACCTCTGTCGTCCTGGCGCACTGTGCAAAACAGAGTGGATGATCCAAATATCGTACACTCTACTGACGTAACAGTGCCGATTAGTAATTCAGACCACTGTTTATTACATCTTGAGAATGCTGATAAACATTTTAAAATAATTTTGTCCAGAGACCATTCAATGTTAAGAGTTTTCAAATGAATGCTAAACATTTCCATTGACACAATATTAAGTAGTTAGATAATAACGAAAAAATACAATAAAAAAATTAATAGTTTTGCGGGTTAAGTGGTAGAGCAGCCACAGACTGAATTTCTACCACGAGGACTTCACCAACTTACTTGACAAAAACTGTGTTGATCTTTTAGTTTCTAATGCACATCGCTGTTCGTGCGATAAATTATAAATGCAGTTGCCAATAAGAAACAGTATATTTGAGATTGGTAAAGTTACGTCAGTCAATATTGCGTATAGCATCACATAGCACGAGTTGCATGAGCGCGAAGAGCAAAGAACCGGGTAGGAATTCTACCGCTGTCGTCTGCTTCAGAAGGCAGGAAGGGTCACATGAACCAATCACGGTAGACCTCTCTGCTCCGTGCTGTAGAAATCGAAGCTTTCCCTCCAGAAAGGCAGCAAGGAATATAGAATCCTGTACGCCGAATCTGCTCGGCGTCCGGCCTGGAAAGGCATTGAAAAGAGATGCTAGAACGAGTGTTGAGAGTGGAGCGTTGCAAGCGGATCGCGAAAAATAGCTATTATAATGCCATGAAGGTCAAACATTTATGAAATTAGTCACGTTTTACTTTATGATCACAGCATTTAAGCATTTTTGAAATTTTAAATCTGGGAACGCCGGGCGTATGGGCGTACTATAACGCTACGCCACTGTTGGTAATATCTATCGTGATGCAAGTGTACCATGTTCAGTTTCGAACAATCACGATGATCCTCATTCTTCTGGAAATGGTTCGAGATTGCATAACTGTAGTAACACAGTGTTAAATGGAGCAAATCATATTTGCTGTAATCGACCGTATAATTTGAGAGGAAGAAATGATCATCCTATAACTAGAAATACATGCCATGGAGAAGGAAATGTAAGAAGTGGACGTTTAAAATTAAATGAATTATTTCAATTGCCTATGTTCTCTGACAAGATAGAGCAACAATCAGCGAGAGAATATATTGAACAGCTAGATGATTTATTAAGTGTTGTAGGAGTGCCAACAGAAATTAAATTGCGAAGTATTCAACAATGCTTCATTGGGAGAGCTGGTTATTGGTTTCGTACTCATAAATATTTCTTTATTTCCTATGACCAGTTTGTACAAGAATTCATCACTCAGTTTGCTTCTTCGGAAGTTATTCAATCACAGCTTTCCGTATTGAGAAATCGCAAATACGATCCCAGTTTACATGGCACTTTAGAGACTTTTGCTTTAAAAACTCACTCCAGTTATTGCAATTTGGTTGAAAATCATCAAGATATAGATGCTGTGCAGTTAATACTTAGCCAGTTACCTGATAATATTGCCAATCACAATACTTGTCACGAAATTCGTTCAGTAGTTCAACTGATTAGCATGTTAAGAAGGTTAGATGTAATAAAATTTAGTAGAAAGGGGCTTGTTGCTCTTCCTAACGAAGACAACGAACGTGAAATTATTCTAAAGGTTTTTTTTTTTAAGAACTCTGAACAAAATAGAGGCAAGTTAAATGTCCGGCAAGTTAATGTTCGACGCTCAAAGACCACTAGTGTTTGTACTCAGACTCCAACTAGTAGTGAGTTAGAAGTCAATTCTGTTATCAATCAAGGTTACGAAAATCGGCAGGGAAACAATCTTCGAGGTCGATATTTCAACAATTTTAGGCGAACCTCTAATAATTATGGATATCATGGAAATTTTATTGCACGAAACAATTATAATGGCTTGAGAGCTAGAAACGGAGGAGAATTCCGAAATAATTACAGGCAAGATAATTATCGTTTATTAAATCAGAGACTAAACAGATGGTCCTTAAAACTAGAAGGATTTGATTATTCCGTGCATCATATACCTGGAACTTGTAACCAAGCTGCCGATACTCTTAGTAGGTATCCTGATTTATCTACAGGCATTCCTCTCATCAATGAATTATACATTAATTATTTGAATTTAGATATTGTTGATGAGGACACAGTTGAGTTTTGGAAGGAGAGTCAAAGACTGGATCTATTCTGTTCTGAAATTATATGGCATTTAAAGGAAGGCAATATTCCGAAAGGATCCAAAGAGATTTGCACATTCCATGACGGTCTTCTGTTTCTAAAACACTTTCCAGAAGATAAGTGGAAACTCATAGTTCCAAGGGAGTTGGTACCTAAAATTCTACATCGGCTTCACGATAAGCAAGTGCATTTTGGATATTTTAAGGTTCATAATAAATGCAAAGATTGTTTTTATTGGCCAAAAATGAAAGATACTATTATGGAATATCTCAGAAACTGCTTAACACGTGCAAAGACTAAGCAGGCAGTCTTAAAAATTGATAAAGGACTCTTGCATGTACATACTACAACCCCTCAGAGTATGCTTTCTAAAGATCTTATTGGACCTTTACCGAAGTCACAGGGTCACAGCTTTATTTTAACAATTGTGGACGTTATGTCGAAATTTAAAATGGCCTACCCTTTGAGAAAAGCTACAACCAAGGAAATTATAAATAAGTTCCAACTGCAATATTTTTAACACTATCCACTTTCTAAAGTAATTTTGTCTGACAATGGATCTCAATTTCGATCAGTTGAATGGAAGAGTTTTGAAGAATCGAATGGAATAAAACATGTTACAACATCAGTGTATTCACCTTTCGCCAACCCAATTGAGCGATACAATAAGGAAATAATCAGGCTACTAAGACTGTACACAAAGGATAATCATCAGCAATGGTTTAAACACTTCAGTGTAATTATTGAACTTCTAAACAATTCAGTATCTGAGGTTACAGGATTTACGCCGAATGAATTGTTTCTTCATGATAAGTAGTGTCAAAAATACAGTATTTCATCAAATTAAATGGCCATCTGAACTGGAGAAGGTGACATGGCAGAATAAATGTCTAATGGCAAAAACAATTGATTGATTGAATTGATTGATTGATTGAATTAAAATTTCTGGGTGCGTCGGCACTTAAGACCATTTCGCACCCTTCTATGTTTACGGGGAAATATCCCCCTATCTAAAATTATGACTGAAAAATTAAAAAAGGGGTGTAGATAGCTCCTTGAGAAAAACTAAAAGTGCGAGGTTGTAAACAGACCTGCACGAGACAAACACGACAAGTAGTAGATGGTATCCGAGATGGAAGCAATTAATCATCATTTTAATTGACATTAATGGCTTTTTTATTCATTTTCGAGGGGTGACGCTATTGTTAATTAATCAAGCGCCACGTGTCGTGGGTGGAGGAGGAGATGAGTCATCGATGACTCATGCACACGTGTGAGTTTGAAATTAATGGTTTTCCATTAGTGCACAAAAGATACTATTATGTATTCCGTTTTCGGCCTAAGCTAACCTATTGTTGTATTTTATATGTGAGTTTCATCCGGATATGAGTCACAGATGATTTATACAAACGTTGGAGTTTGGAATTAATGGTTTTTCCATTAATGTACAAAAGACACTATTGTGGAGTTCGTTTTTTTACTCTAATCTAAGCCTATTGATGTACTTTATATATGAGTTTCAGCCGGATATGAGTCATGGGTGCTTTATGCATACGTTGGAGTTTGGAATTAATGGTTTTTCCATTAATGTACAAAAGACACTTTCGGCCTATTCTAAGGCGTCACGTCCGGCCATTTTGGCGTCGGTGGTGAGTCATATTTGGTATAATTAAGGATCCGTATTTACCCGAATTCAACCGGTGCCGACGCGTTCGATCGGAGGTAGAAGATATTATAACACATGTTCGCTTTAAAGGCGAAGAAATTGAACGATGTAGCCTATATGAAAACGAAGTATGCGAGCAGAAGATATGTTATTAATATTAACCTGTTACGCAAGAACCTGCTTCGAGTTTGCATTCTTCGTCACCCCAAACTGCGAGCGTTCATGGACACGTGAGGGGGAAGAAAGGTTCTCCATTGTTACGGCCCCCATCGCTCTTCTTCCGGAGTTGAATGGAAGCCTGGTCCCGCCAATTCTTTTACACACGAGTATTGATTTTCTTTGAGGTTCCAATTTTATTTGGCAGAAGTAATATACGCGTTCTTTTTTCTTCTGCCTTTCGTAACATTGCAAAGATTATTTAACCTAAGGCGTAAGGAATTTGGCTGAACTAGGAACAATCAGTTCCTGTATCTACAGGTTAAAGTGGATGCGAACCACTATTTGCCCTTATTTCTAGCTTGCGAACCACGGACCCTTTGATTATTGGGTTATAAACATCAGGATTCACGTAAAATTGACCAGATGTTTTTACTGCTAGGGCCAATATTTCGCATTTTTTGTGTATTTTTACTCAGAAAACGCTATTTGAACGATTCAAGCAAGAGTTCGCATGGCAATTTAGACACACAAACTGTGTTTGTTCAACTTTAGCTCAAGTTTAGGTTTATTTTTACTCTAATATCACAATTTCATCTATTCTGGCAGGAGTGTTTATTGCAGTTTAGACTTGCAAAGATAATTTTTTCAACTTTTAACTTGCTATTTTAAAAGTTTATTTCCATTTTTTACTCTAATATCACAATTTCATCTATTCAGGCAACATTTTTATTAAATTTTGGACTCGCAAAGACATTTTTCAACTTTTAACTTGTTATTTTAAAAGTTTATTTCCATTTTTTACTCTAATATCACAATTTCTTCTATTCAGGCAACATTTTTTATTAAATTTTGGACTCATAAAGACATTTTTCAACTTTTAACTTGTTATTTTAAAAGTTTATTTCCATTTTTTACTCTAATATCACAATTTCTTCTATTCAGGCAACTTTTTTTATTAAATTTTGGACTCACAAAGACATTTTTCAACTTTTAACTTGCTATTTTAAAAGTTTAGATTCAGTAAACAAATAAACACAAATAAGGAAATAAACAAAAAAAGGAATCAACAATAAAGTTAAAAAAGGAAAGCACTGAAGTCAAACAACCTAACTCAGATAACAAGCAGCAACAAGGATAAACAGAAACGAACATGGAATTCAGAAAGGGACATCAATACCCACAGCCATAGCAAAAATAATAGCTAGTCAAACAAGCTAACTCAGATATGAACCAGCAACATACCTCAGATATCTAGCAGCAACAAGGCATAGAATAGAGTAAAACAGGGCATGCTTATGGAGAAACTCAACAACATAAGAATAAAAGGGACAGCCAAGTTTATTTTCAGTACAGAATTATAATTACCCAAATACGCTACATCATACATAGCACCTGCGAATAGGAAATTAACAACATCAGCAGTGACTACTTATACCTGCTAGAACAACTAAGCGACTATAGTTAATCAGAAAAAGACATATTTTCACGAACTAATTTACCTCTACGTTAATAATACTGTACTAGCAGAATGCTAAGGCTTCAAAAGATAGCTCCCAGAACAAAGTACAGCGTGGAGTATAGGGCCGCATGCAAATGATTATTCAAAGGAGCTTCGTAGATCAATAAGACAATAGCGATTATTCTAAGTACTGCAACTTGACCGAAAATAGGAAACCTACACAAGAACATCAACACAAGAAGGAAAGATACTTACTACCATTACAACAGCCACTCAATATCACAAAAGACTATGCAAAATATTCTACAACAATCTGCTTCATAACATAAAAAACTGCTAAGTTCCCAAAAAGTATCCAATGCATGAAATAAAACTGCTTGAAAAGGGAGAACTCTCTACAGTCTCGCAGAATTATAGGAAAATAACAGCAAAACTTGGAAGGATACACACTCAATAATGCTCAATATGCATACACTTCACATGCAATCCACTGCAAAAGGCACATAGCAGACTCTCATCTGAACTTGGACTCCCAAAAAACAGCACTTTGGGATTAATAATGCTCATAAGTACTACATTGCATGCCCTTGTTTGAATAGCGTCGATGCAAACTTCATAGCAAAATATTGAAAAACGTCAGATGTATGTTCGTATAAGTGTGTAAATGTGTGTGTGTGTGTGGCGTGCGTGTGTATAAAAGAGAATATATGTGTATTTACCAGAGTGTGGTCTTACATAAATTGATAAAAACAGCAATATAGAACCTGATAGAATAGGAAATAGTAAAAAATAAGGTTTTTAACATGCCAAAGTAATTAGTTTAGTTTGTTAATTATAAGAAACATAAGTTAATTACAAGAAATATAAATGAAATGCTCTAAATAAGTACAATTGTTTGGTTTGAAGGTAGTGAATATATCGAATTTGTGCAAAAGTTTGCATTATAACCAGTGAATTAAACAACGTTTGCGTTAGAATAGCACAAAATAGCATACTTATTAGATTAATAACAAACTTTCTGATGCAGTAAAGTATTGACTAGGGCTGAATGATTCAATTACTGTAAAATATTAGTTTCAGATTGAAGTAAATAAAGTGTAAACAATACCATTTGTTTGTAAAATAGGGTTGTTAATTCCTCAGATAGCAGAAATATCAACTTGTACACAGTAAATTTGAGAGTTTTAGCAATATTTGTCCTGAAATGGATATAAGTGTAACGTGTCAAATACAAAATATTTAAGAAACAGTACAGTATAACCTCAATTTTGAAAGCTAACAGTACTCTAGTCTTTCTACATAGGCGTCTGTAGTGGTAAAATACATCCAGTTTTTAAGATTTTTGGCCATCCATTCATCCTCAGCGTCACGATTAGTCACAAAAGCAAAAAAAGCGAAATCTTGTGGTTGTTATAATTTCTACTTTTCATGCAATCACCTACACTATAGTACTAAGTTTAGTGAATTTTGTCGTCTTCCTGATTGGTCTGTTAAAGTTAGTAATCAATAAAAATATACTTACCTAGAAAAAATCCTGATATAGTTGGATTCTCAAAAGTATGTACAATCAGTGCTCTTGCTACATTTAGCACCTAATAAAGTATAAATTGAAGTCTAGTTAGTGTTGGGCTGTAAAATGTTCTGGTACATGTATTAGTTCATTCAAATGAAAAGGTCCATTTTATTTTTTCTGAAAAAGCGCTTTATACGAGACAGTAATTCCATGTGTTTTGTATACCCACAGGTATATGTGACGTTTTGGTAATGAGGCATCTGCGCATGCGCAAGTGTGTCCAGGTAGCACGTGTCCGTTATCTAATCACCTTCACTTTCTTCCCCCCAGGTAGAACGCTGTGCTGAAAAATGGAGCTGGCATTAAGGGACGTGTCCAAGGAAGAACAGCGGGGTGTCATTCGGTTTCTTCATGCCGAAGGAGTACATCCAGCGGACGTTCATAGGAGAATGAAAGTTGTGTATGAAAAATGTGTATCGGACAAAAGAGTGAGAAAATGGTGCAGGACATTGAAGGACGATGCTCGGCCGGGACAGTTGAAAAATCGCATTCCTGATTGGACAGTGGCTGCTATTGACAACCTTATTCAAGAAGACAGACGAATATCCCTGGCAACCATTAGCGAACGAGTAAACGTGTCATTGGGTAGTGTGCATGACATTGTGAGGCACAGACTGGGTTACAGAAAAGTGTGCGCACAATGGGTGCCAAAGTGTTTGTCAGAGGAACAAAAAATGTGCAGAATGGGAATGTCATTGGCTCATTTGATGCGATACAGGAATGAAGGTGAGGACTTTATCAGCAAAATCATTTCTGGAGATGAATCCATCTGCCCGTATTACCAGCCAGAATCAAAGAGCGACAGTATGGAATGGAAGCATACAGGATCACCAAAACCAAAGAAAAGCAAGTCACTACCTAAAGTCGGCAAACTTATGATGACAGTATTTTTCGATGACCAAGGGCCACAGCTAGTGGAGTTCCTTCCGGAGGGACACACAAATAACGCAAACACGTACTGTGAAACACTGCATCGTCTACGGACATCAATCAAGAATAAGCGTCGAGGAAAACTCAGCAAAGGCATCATTTTACTCCAGGACAATGCTCGTCCCCATACAGCCAGACAGACACAGGATATGTTGCAATCATTCAATTGGGAAGTGCTAGACCACCTTGCCTACAGTCCTGACTTGAGTCCATGTGATTATCACATTTTCGGACCTATGAAGAAACACCTCAGAGGACGACGCTTTGCCTCGAGTCCTGAGCTGCAGGAAGCTGTCAGGGAATGGTTTCATTCCCAGCACAAGGACTTCTTCTACCAAGGAATTCATAACCTTGTTTCAAAGTGGGACCGGTGTCTTACCTCATACGGTAAAGTAGCCAACTACTTTAATAAAGTTCTGCAAGGAAATGGACCTTTTCATTTGAATGCACCTAATAGTTACTTGAAATAGGAAATATTGGCTGTGTAACTGGTAAAGCACTCAAAAAAATCAACTTCGTTTCCTCGTAGTACTCCCTGAAAGTGCTTCTTGCACGCTAATAAGGCTCTGGCGTGTGTTCCTATGCCTCCTACTAGCCTCTGTAAAATTCATATTGACCAGTGCTTAACCATTCAACATGCTGTAGAGCCTAAGCTTTAAGCTTCAGTCAGTGGAATTTAGTTCTCAGGGACATATAGTGATTGTAGAATAAAAAATAGAAGCCTCGAATAATACAGCATAACAGATACAAATAACCCCTGGTATTAATCAAACACTCAAAAAAGTCAATAGTACTTGAAACGTACCCCGAATAAAAGACTATAAGGCTAAATAGCATGGTAAGAAAAGTTTGGCAGGTGGACTTAAGAGCCACGTAGTCATCTGCTAACATCGACTTGTCCTGTGATTTGTCATTATATTGTTAAATTGTTATATTTAAGGGATGAAAGAAACAATATTAATAAACATTCAGTTATAGTACTCTTGGTAAAGGGGTTTCAGTGCTTAGAGACATAATAATTTTAGTTACAGTAAAAGTTTGGCCTCTTATAAGTGCAAAAAAAGTACAAATATTAAACATTTCATACAGTTTATCTAGTAAGCAAAAGCAAAAATACAATAACTGCGCAACATACTTAAAAATTAAGCAAGCCGTGATATTCTAGTGGCCCATAAAAAGTATAAAATATACTCGAAAATACTCTGACATAAGGTTGATGGTTATCTGAGATCGAAATTTTCAAGCTTTCTCTCATGCATAAAGTAGCTCTAGGAATCACTAAGCCTCAATAAAAATGGAAACATGCAGTAAAAGCACTTGGAGAGTTGTTGTGATCACATCATATGGAAAAACATGCAAGAACAAGAATATATGGAACCCTACTCATATATTTAAGAAACTTTACCTACCCTAACAGTAAGAAAATACCGAGGAAACTCTAAAATAAACAAACTTTCCTACGAAGCAAACCAAAAATAGCGTAGTGGAAGTCAATAAACCCTAACAACAACAACAAGATTCAACAACTACATCAAAACAAAAACAATAATAATAATAATAATAATACTAATAATACTAGTAATAATAAAGTTTGTGGGTACAGTTTTACTTAAAAGTACTTCTTCCTTAGTGATTATAGAAATTTTTGAAAAAAAGAACAAAATTCAAAGTTAAAAATTAAAAAAAATATAAGATACAAAAGGCAATAAATAGAAAAAATAATAAAAGAAGTTGAAAAAATTATCTTTGCAAGTCTAAACTGCAATAAACACTCCTGCCAGAATAGATGAAATTGTGATATTAGAGTAAAAAATGAAAATAAACTTTTAAAATAGCAAGTTAAAAGTTGAAAAATGTCTTTGTGAGTCCAAAATTTAATAAAAAATGTTGCCTGAATAGAAGAAATTGTGATATTAGAGTAAAAGATGGAAATAAACTTTTAAAATAACAAGTTAAAAGTTGAAAAATGTCTTTGTGAGTCCAAAATTTAATAAAAAATGTTGCCTGAATAGATGAAATTGTGATATTAGAGTAAAAAATGGAAATAAACTTTTAAAATAGCAAGTTAAAAGTTGAAAAAATTATCTTTGCAAGTCTAAACTGCAATAAACACTCCTGCCAGAATAGATGAAATTGTGATATTAGAGTAAAAATAAACCTAAACTTGAGCTAAAGTTGAACAAACACAGTTTGTGTGTCTAAATTGCCATGCGAACTCTTGCTTGAATCGTTCAAATAGCGTTTTCTGAGTAAAAATACACAAAAAATGCGAAATATTGGCCCTAGCAGTAAAAACATCTGGTCAATTTTACGTGAATCCTGATGTTTATAACCCAATAATCAAAGGGTCCGTGGTTCGCAAGCTAGAAATAAGGGCAAATAGTGGTTCGCATCCACTTTAACCTGTAGATACAGGAACTGATTGTTCCTAGTTCAGCCAAATTCCTTACGCCTTAGGTTAAATAATCTTTGCAATGTTACGAAAGGCAGAAGAAAAAAGAACGCGTATATTACTTCTGCCAAATAAAATTGGAACCTCAAAGAAAATCAATACTCGTGTGTAAAAGAATTGGCGGGACCAGGCTTCCATTCAACTCCGGAAGAAGAGCGATGGGGGCCGTAACAATGGAGAACCTTTCTTCCCCCTCACGTGTCCATGAACGCTCGCAGTTTGGGGTGACGAAGAATGCAAACTCGAAGCAGGTTCTTGCGTAACAGGTTAATATTAATAACATATCTTCTGCTCGCATACTTCGTTTTCATATAGGCTACATCGTTCAATTGCTTCGCCTTTAAAGCGAACATGTGTTATAATATCTTCTACCTCCGATCGAACGCGTCAGCACCGGTTGAATTCGGGTAAATACGGATCCTTAATTATACCAAATATGACTCACCACCGACGCCAAAATGGCCGGACGTGACGCCTTAGAATAGGCCGAAAGTGTCTTTTGTACATTAATGGAAAAACCATTAATTCCAAACTCCAACGTATGCATAAAGCACCCATGACTCATATCCGGCTGAAACTCATATATAAAGTACATCAATAGGCTTAGATTAGAGTAAAAAAACGAACTCCACAATAGTGTCTTTTGTACATTAATGGAAAAACCATTAATTCCAAACTCCAACGTTTGTATAAATCATCTGTGACTCATATCCGGATGAAACTCATATATAAAATACAACAATAGGTTAGCTTAGGCCGAAAACGGAATACATAATAGTATCTTTTGTGCACTAATGGAAAACCATTAATTTCAAACTCACACGTGTGCATGAGTCATCGATGACTCATCTCCTCCACCCACGACACGTGGCGCTTGATTAATTAACAATAGCGTCACCCCTCGAAAATGAATAAAAAAGCCATTAATGTCAATTAAAATGAAGATTAATTGCTTCCATCTCGGATACCATCTACTACGACACATTAAAAAGTCAGAAAAAACAAACTAAAAACCTCCTTACAGACGGTGGAAAAGTCCAGCACTTCGCAAAAAACTAAAAACATTTGTTAAAATACTGCTGTCATCACCCAAGAGGGATGACAAACAGCCAGGAAGGTTAAAAGTCTGCCGGAGGTAAGCAAGATCGACACATTCAACGAGAATGTGTCGAATGGTTAATAAAACATTGCAAACACGACACAACGGAGGGTCCAGCCCTTGGAGCAGGTGACCATGCGTTAGACGGCTGTGTCCTAGACGCACGCGGGTAAGAATAACTTCTTCTCGCCGAGAGGGACGGGACGAGGAACGCCAAGCACCTATTATGATGGGCTTAACAGCGTGAAGCTTGTTCCCCGTTTCCGTATCCCACTCGGCCTGCCAAGTGTCAAGAAGGCAACAACGGAACACATTCCGCAGGTCGCTAGCTGGCAAAAGGTGGACGAGATCGTCGCCATCTGCATCAGCAGACTTGGCGGCAGCATCTGCTGCTTCGTTCACCTGGATGCCCACGTGGCTAGGGACCCAACAGAAGTGTACATCCGCGCTGGCAGATAAGGACACAAGCCGTCTTAAAATGCGTTGCGCTACCGGATGCCGGGAATACGGCGAATCCAGAGACTGCAACACGCTGGTCGAATCACAGCACACAAGGACTTTCTTCAGACCATTGACGTCTTTAAAGTCCAGTGCCTTTAGAATGGCGTACAACTCTGCCGTATAGATAGAACAGGCAGGATGTAGCGAGTAACTGGAACTTTGAGAGTCTAGGACGAAGGCGCAACCAACAGATTCCACTGTCTTGGACCCATCCGTGTAAAACACATTAAAATTGGGGTGCTTCGCACGAAGTTCTGAGAACCGTTGCTGGTATACAACCATTGGTGTTTCTGCCTTTGGAAGGGCAGTCAGAGAGAAATCGATAGAAGGTGCAGGAAACTCCCAGGTCGGGAGAGGCGGAATGAGTGGAGAGACGCCAGGAAGATCACTGTCAACACCAAGTGCTGACAGGATCTCGTCTGCACGAACACCAAATGGTCTAGTGACACTAGGTGGAGCCGATACCTTGCCAGCCTACTCTCGTCTGAGATGGTGTGAAATGAAAGATGTGAAGGCATCGAGCGAAGATGGAGGAAGTAGTTCACTACCAGCCGCTGTCTTCGCAGAGACAGCGACGGCTCAGATGCCTCTACGTACAAACTGGCGACTGGACTGGTCCGAAAGGCACCAGAGCACACACGTATACCAGCATGGTGGACGGTGTCTAGGATGCGAAGTCTAGATGGGCGGGCAGAAGAATACACAACACATCCATAATCAAGCTTCGACCTGATGAGTGCACGGTACAGGCTCCCAGGAAGTATGAGATAAAACACGTAAAAGGTTGAGAACTCGAAGACAAGAGAACTTTAACTGGCGAATGTGAGGTAGCCATGTTAATTTCTTATCGAAAATGAGGCCCAGGAAGCAGACCTCATTCACGAAGCACAGGGGAGATTTCCCCATGTACAGGTCAGGATCTAAATGACATGTACGCTGACGACAAAAGTGGACACACACGGATTTCTCGGATGAGAAGGTGAAACCTGTTTGGGAGGACCACTCAACCAAACGGTTTATCGTCAGTTGGAGTTGACGAGAAGCTGACGCGAGATTGCGTGAGCGACAAAAGATCGTGAGGTCGTCTACATAGAGGAGGCCATGTACAGGGGAAAGAATGTTTGCCATAACACTGTTCACTGCTATGGCAAACAGAGTCACACTTAATATGCTGCCCTGCGGGACACCGTTCTCTTGTTCGTGAAGATCCGAAAAGGAGTTCCCAACACGTACGCGGAAAAAGCGATCTGATAAAAAGTTTTGAATAAAGTACGCCATATGGCCACGGACGCCCCAAGAATGGAGCTGCTTTAGGATGCCAAAGCGCCACGTTGTGTCATATGCCTTTTGGAGGTCGAAGAAAACTGCAACTAAATCTTCCTTGTTGAGGAATGCATCCTGAATATGTGTTTCCAGCTGAACCAGATGGTCCAGTGTGGAACGTTTGGAGCGAAAACCACATTGAAAATTACTTATCAATGAGTTTTCCTCCAAAAACCAGGTGAGACGCTTGTTGATCATGCGTTCCATCAACTTGCACACACGGCTAATTAAGGCAATAGGCCTATAACTCGAGGCTGTGGTGCGTTGTTTACCTGGTTTCACGATGGGAAAAATAATAGCTTCTTTCCAGGAAGTGGGGAAAGAGTCCTCCAACCAAAGCCTGTTGAATACCGCCAGAAGGAAATTTCTTGCTCCAATGGGCAGATGACGAAGCATCTCATAGTGGATCTTGTCCACTCCAGGAGCTGTATTCTTCGAATCTCGAAGCGCCTGATCGAACTCCCGTTTAGTGAATGGAGAGTTGTATGGCTCGATGTTATGACTTCGAAAAACTAGAGGACGTCGTTCCTGACGGTCCCTCTCACGGCGGAAACGTGGTTCATAATTTTCCGAGCTAGACGCATCAGAAAACTGCGTGGCCAAGATATTAGCTATGTCTCCGGAATCGGTGTACAACGTCCCATCGTGCTCCAGAGCGCTCAGAGGAGTAGATGCACCCCCCTGGATGCGAGAATGAAGAAAAGGGCTATAACCAAAACGAAGAAAGAGGATGGAAGGAGTATCACAATCGCAGTCAACGATATTGTTCTTGTTAAAAACCACGAGAAGAGCAGCTTCCTTAATAAGAAAATTCACAAATTTCTATATTTATGGTAAGGTTCTGATATATATTATAAAATATATTATTATATATGGTAAACTAGCAGTTATGGCCAATGTACATAGTCTGTGCATAGCAACGATTATGCATCTTGTTGATGTGTCTTATGGATGATTTAAGTTTAAATCATGTAATCCACCTTGTTACAAGTTTGAATATATTTAATTATGAAGTTCCAATCTTGAGATGTTTATTTCTGTTTATGTCATAAATATTAGGACATAACAGGTCCTTACTTAGTTAAAAATGTTGAGGACAATTATGTGGAACTTATGTCTCTAGATGGGAAGAAATCTGAAAATAAGCAAAATTTATCTAATGTAAAGAAGTTTAGTTGTTCAGCCGACAGGAAAACAGAGTTGCTTAAATTTGCCTAAATAATTCATGAATGTAGTTAATTTAAGGTAATTACGGACACTTCTACAATGAGAAATGTTGGATATTTGCATAATCAATAATATTGTTTATTCATTTAATGTACTGAATAAATGCAACTAAAACAAAATGAAGAATATGTCAGTCAAGTTTGATTCACGGAGTTCGTAGTGAACTGAATTAATATTGTTTGAAAAAAGTAATTTATGTTGTTATTTAAAAATGCAATGTTCATAAGTTTGGAACTAAATGTGGTAAAATTTTCGATATTTACAGAACTGAAATAAATCAAAAATTTTCACCCGGAAGGGGTGCGTATTGTGACTGACTCAGAGATGTTCATTTATTTCATTTATTATGTTTTGTTTAATTTTGTGTTTAATACGCACGATGATATGTCTATCTTATCAATTTCTGTTTTGTTATATTTTGCATTAATATGATGTATAATTAATTATTATCACGTTCTTGATAATGTAAAATTACGATGTATACATTTCTATATACATTTTTGACCATAGCAACGATAAAGAAACAAAACACAGTAGATCAATAAGTGATAAAATATATGGAAATTTTAAATAGTGACGTCCGAGTTTCATTGAAGTTATAAAAATCCTAATTGCTATTTCATAAAGTGAATACTAGGATGTTTCGTTGAAGTTCAAGTAAAAGGCTTGCTTCACCCCCAATGGCGTGAGAGCGCGGACAGATTTCAAGAACATGCTCGTCTGATTGGCCGTCCCGAGAACGAGTACCTGGTGTGACGCTAAGGGATGGTGAATTCGCACGTGACCAATCACGTCTCCCCCTTTCCCCAATGACGCAACGGTCTGGTTAAAGAAAGTTCACGCCTTAAACTACAATGTACAATGGTCCTAGTATTGACCATTGTAATATTTTAAAATATTTGCTGTATAAAGCAAATCAACGTTTAATACAACAGTAGGCTGATACAGTACCTCTCTCTTATTAACGTCCTACAAACTGAACGTAATCCTATATATTTAGTTGTTACATTACGTATTCGCAACACAATTCATAGATACTGAACAGGGGATACGTCATCGCAACTAAATTGACCCTCATCTCCACACTATAAAGCCCATCTTTCTATATATATGCTCCGAAAGCCTGGAATGCACTACCAATATATCCACAATAAATAATAATAGTTTCAAAATCAATCAATTAATATGACAGGAACAAATAAACCGACAAAAACTGCAAGGAAAGCATCAAATGCTCCTTTGTTTTGCTGTACAAACCAATGGCGTCGCTACAGGGGGAGCGGAGGTGGACACTTGCCACAATGAAATTGAATTTACCCGCCTAATGGCTCACGTAAGATATGTGTATAGGAATAAAAGTGATAGAAATACGAAGAAAGGAATAAAAGATGGAGAAGGAGAGGGAAAAATAGAGGAACAGAGGAAAAGAGGGAGAAATTGAGGGAATGACAGAGGAGCAGAGGGAAAATAGAAAGACAGAGGGATAAATTAAGGGAAATATAGGAACAGAGGGAATGATAGGGATACAGAGGAAGATAGAGAGAGAAAGATAATAGAGGGGGAATGTAGGAATAGAGGGATAGATAGAGCAACACACAAGAAAGAAAGGGAAAGTTTTTGAAAGTGGGAAAAAGAGATAAACACAAGAAAGAGACAGAAATATAGAGAATTAGAGAGAGAAAGAAAAATGAAGAAAAGAGGAGGAAAGAAAAGGGAGAAAGAGAGGAAAATGGGAAAGAAAGGAAGAGAGGAAAGAGAAAAACTTACTATCTGAAAGTATTTCGTCCAACCTTGAACGACGCCACTTTTCAAACGCATGCTTTAATCGACATTTTTGTCTTAACCATCTTCAATGATTTTCTCTGTATCACCAATCTTTATGATATCTTATCTTTTTAGACGCATGTAATGTTTCGAAATCAATCTGAGTTTCCTCAACTTCCTAATGGCCGTTATCAAGAAACAAACAAACTCCCATCAAACCACTGATTCACTTCTTCATTAAAAATATTTCTTAAGCAATCAACAGACATAACTCTAAAAACCAGGGTGGGAATGAACAGAGAACACGGCTAAGATTCCCCCAAAGAGACATATATATATTCTGACAGCATAGGTAAACTTTTATCCTGATACCTCCCTCCATAATAATAATACAATACTTACTTATATTTCCATTAGTTTTTAAACTGTAAAGTATTTCATGAGGCTAGTATAATTTCGTGGTTTCAAACATGTTATCCGAGGATCTAAAACCAGGAGGGCCCACATATAGAAAAGGTCAGTTGACCTACAGCCTCGAGGTTCCAAAGGAGCCCGTGCGAATATCTAAATAATTCCAATAATTCTTTTTAGAGGGCACCAAGCAATGAGGTAAAGAGTAAATAACACGGCATCACTTTTAAATTAATATTGTTCACTGCTGAAGAAATAGTAAAAGCTTTATTGGATTGCAGAGGTTTCTGCATGAGTCACATCCATGAACGTCCGCAGGATTTTTCCCAAGGAGGGGCAAGCAAGATAATTTTTCCGAGGGAAGTGGGCAAAGGAGGAATATTTTCCACCATAATATCATTACCCCTTCAAAAAACAATCCTTCCGCATTAAGTTATATTCCTGCAACGCCCTTATAATAGTTAACATAAGATTACTGTGAGTCAAATGACTTTGTTTGTGTGAAGTATATAATTTTGGGTTGACATTAATTCTCCAGTGGGTTCGTGCCTCCCCTTGCCTCCCCTTGCCTCCCCTTGCCTTCCCTTAAAGGCGCTCATGGTTACACCAGGTCCATAGTGATTACATGTAACAGAGTTATTATATATGCCTAATTAATGTTGATGTTGCGCATGCCTTGCCATACACGTAACGCCATCTAGTGGGAAAACGTGCATGAATCAGTTTCGTCACACCTGCACCTCCATTTCGGGCCCGTCGACCCATTTCTAACTACCATAGTTTTGGTGTAATATCCTCTGCCTCGTTATTTATTGACTGAGCCTCATAAAAATATTGCATTTTAAATATTTTAGAGAAGAAGTAAAAAAAAAAATAAGTCACAGTGCTCGCATATTTGCAGTGTGGTATTTAAAAAATTTCCAAGGGGGAAAATTTTACTGACTGTCTAGAGACAGCATGACATAATGCTTTCAGATATGTGTGTGTGTGTACGTATGTTTGTGGCCGCTAGAGGAGAGGGGTTGGGGGGGTGTATTTTGACAATTTTTGATGGTAAGTGGGGTCACTCAACCTTAAAAAGAAAGAATGAGTCTTGAACAAAGCACATTTTTAATAATTTCTTAAAAAATTACATTTAAATTTGTATCTTCACAGAAAGAAATGGCCAAGTCCACTTTATGATTGGAACAGCTCGTGGGGACTGGGCATACAGTTTTTTAAGTGAAATTTTGACACCCACCCCCAGAAATCTAGTCTGGTACATAACTTTCGGGGATCTGAATCGAACTTAGACATAACTTGGGGGAGGGGGTGGAATCAAAAAGTTTTATACCCCATAAAAATAGCGCCCAAGACTGCTATGGTTAAAGTTGCGAGATCATAAAAATTAGTCATTAAGCGGAAATTTTCGCGAGTTTTTCTAAGCGTGTGTGGCGCTGTGGTTTCAATTTGCAAGCAAATTGAAACCAAATCGCCACACACGCATCGGGCACGGATTAAATATTTGCGTTGGTGGCCATTTCACTGAAAAATAAAATCTGGATAAGTCTCAAAAGAATTATTTTTTAATTTTATAAATTTACTACATGTGTAAATTTACTACATTTTGTGGTGTGTAGTTTGTTTATGTTTATATTGTGTAGTAGTTGTGGTGTGTTTGTGTTTATATTGTGTTATAGTTGTGATGTGTTTATGTGTGTCTTGTGTAGTAGTTGTACTATCTAATGTGTTTGTGTTCATCTTGTGTAGTCTAATGTGTTTGTGTTTGTCTTGTGTAGTCTAATGTGTTTGTGTTTGTCTTGTGTAGTAGTTCCTCCATTCATATCGGGGGTTAGGCGTAGAGCTGACAACTCTGCACTGTAAAAAAAAAAATTGTCAAGAAACAGCAATATAAGGCCATGGATGTTCCCAAGGTAAAATATTCCGGAGGTAAAATAGTCCCCCGTTCGGATCTCCGGGTGGGGACTACTTTGGGAGGTCCCTGGACTAAGGATAAGATCTACGTTAGGAATAAGGATATTAAATTAGGCACCTGGAATGTTCTGAGCCTTTATCGGACTGGGGCATTTCAGTGTACAGTTAATGAGATAGTTAAGTATAAATTAGATGTAGTAGCTGTCCAGGAAGTTAGGTGGCCAGGAGAAGGGAATTGTAAAACTAAAAATTATACTTTTTTCTATGGTGGTACTGAAAATCATAATTTTGGAACAGGCTTTTTCATAAATAATAGAATTATCTCGGCTCTTAAAACAGTAGAATTTATTAATGATAGGATATCATATGCAGTTTTACAGGGTAGGTGGTGTAAAATTATTTTAATAAACATACATGCACCAACGGAAGATAAAGATGATAATACTAAAGATGATTTTTATACAGAGTTAGAACAGGTCTTTGATAAATTTTCTCAGTATGATATGAAAATTCTGTTAGGTGACTGTAATGCACAGATTGGCAAAGAAGAGACATTTAAACCCACGATTGGTAAAGAAAGTCTTCATGAATTAAGTAATGATAATGGTATAAGATTGATTACTTTTGCAACCTCAAAGAATTTAATTATGAAAAGTACCACTTTTAAACATAAAGATATCCATAAATATACCTGGTCTTCTCCAGATGGTAAAACTCATAATCAGATAGATCATATTCTCATTGATAAGAGAAGGCATACTAGTATAATTGACGTTCGTACACATAGAGGTGCTGACTGTGCCAGTGACCATTATTTAGTAATTGCTAAATTAAGAGAAAGACTCTCAGTGATAAATCATAAGCAACAAAATCTAAAAGTTATAAAATTTGATACAGGAAAGTTTGCTGATGAAAGAATTAAGAAAGATTACCAAATTAAACTGTCAAATAGATTTGATGTTTTGCAGGATTAAAATGATGATGAAAATATAAATGAAACAGACGTAAATAAGAATTGGGAGCACATACGTAATGCAATAGAATCAGCAGCTAAAGAAAGTATAGGATACCATAAACCAAGAAAAAGTAAGCCATGGTTTGATAATGAATGTCATAATCTAATAGAAATAAGAAATCAGGCTAGACTTAGGTGGTTAAATAACTCTGATGATACAAATCTAAACAATTATAATAGAATAAAGCGAGAAGTTAACCGCATGTTTAGAAGTAAAAAAAGAGATTACTTGAAAAGCAAAATTAACGAAATTGAAACAAACAGCAAAAATAAAAATATCAGAGATTTATATAAAGGTGTAAATGAGTTTAGAAAGGGGTGGCAACCTAAAGTAAACTTGATAAAAGATAAAGACGGTGATTTTCTAGCTGACCCAAGCGATATTCTAGATAGATGGAAGAACTACTTTAATGACCTTTTAAATGTTCATGTAGGAGATAAATCAGAAGTAAATGAAGTCCACACAGCAGAACCTTTAGTTCCAGAACCTAACTTGACTGAAGTTAAAGATGCTATTAAAAGGCTAAAGAATAACAAAGCACCTGGCATTGATTTAATACCAGCTGAGTTAATTAAATATGGTGGAAATTCGTTAATATGTCAAATTTATAAATTAATTTGTTTAATATGGAATAAAGAAGAAATTCCTCAACAGTGGAAAGAATCCATAATTGTTCCTGTGTTTAAAAAAGGTGATAAAATGAACTGCAATAATTACCGTGGAATTTCTCTACTCTCAACAACATATAAAATATTATCTAACATTCTTTTAACAAGACTAACCCCATATGCTAATGAAATTATAGGTGATTATCAATGTGGATTTAAACGTAACAGATCAACTACAGATCAAATTTTTCACATCAGACAGACACTTGAGAAAAAGTGGGAATATAATCAAAATGTCCATCAGCTATTCATTGATTTCAAAAAAGCATATGATTCGGTCAAAAGAGATAAATTATATAATATATTAGTAGAGTTTGGAATACCTAAGAAGCTTGTTAGTATGATAAAAATATGCACCAGTGAAACAGAAAGTAAAATTCGTGTGGGTATTAATATGTCTGACAAATTTACAATTCATGATGGGTTAAAACAAGGAGATGCATTATCTCCATTGCTCTTTAATTTTGCCTTAGAGTATGCTGTAAGGAAGGTAAAAGAAACTCAAGAAGGACTAAAATTAAATGGAGTGACTCAGTTGTTAGCCTATGCAGATGATGTAGACTTACTGGGGGATGATGTGAATACAATTAAGAATAATGCTAAAATATTTTTCAATACTGCTAAAGAGATAGGTTTGGAAGTTAACAAAGAGAAAACTAAATATATGCTTACAGGCCGAAACCAAGTGTTAGGTAATAATCAAAATCTAATTATTGATAACAACTCGTTTGAATCAGTTTCCAAATTCAAATACTTAGGAGTAATATTAACAAATGAAAATTATATTAAAGAGGAAATTAAAAGTAGGCTTAATTCAGGAAATGCATGTTACTTCTCTCTTCATAAACTTTTGTCTTCTCGTTTAATATCTAAGAAACTAAAAGTTAAAATATACAAAACAGTAATTTTGCCTGTAGTATTATATGGATGTGAAACTTGGTCCCTTACTTTGAAAGAGGAACATAAATTGAGAGTATTTGAAAATAAGATCCTTAGGAAAATCTTTGGACCTAAAAGGGATGAGGAGACAGGTGAGTGGAGAAGGTTACATAATTTAGAACTACATAATTTGTATTCATGTCCAGATATTATTAGAATGATTAAATCAAGAAGACTTAGGTGGGCAGGCCATGTGGCACGAATGGGAGAGGAAAGAGGAGTTTACAGGATTCTTGTTGGGAAACCTGATGGTAAAAGACCTGTAGGAAGGCCAAGACGAAGATGGAGGGACAACGTTGAGATGGACCTAAGGGAAATCGGTAGGGATGGAAAAGAGTATATAGAACTTGCTCAAGATAGGGAAAGATGGAAGGCCTGTGTTGCTGCAGCCATGAACCTTCGGGTTTAAGAAGGCTAGGGAGTTAGTTAGTTAGTTAATGTTGATGTAATATTTCAAGTACCAACTAAGAACTGTAATAGTATGTGCCAGGGTGTTTAAAATATAGAAACTGCCATAATATGAAGTATGTGTTGGGAGTACAATGAATGCATAAAATTATGTTGTATATACTACAAGAAGTCATTAATTCATAGGAAGAACAAGTAATACAGTGGCTCTAAGATACTTAAAAATTCTATCTTATTGATAAATTAATAATACTATTTTTACATGATGTTGCGTTCTACAAAAGTATTATTTTTACCTGTTTTCCTTAATAATTACTGCATTAATACATAGAACACCGATTTCATACGATACAGACCCTTCAGGCAAGTAAATATACAAATCTTCTATTGTTTTAGAAAAATATTTATTTACAATCTTCGAGGTGTCATAGCTAACATATATTTAAGATCTAAACGTGACAGCGCTCAAAGGAGGAAGTTGCTCCAAAACAAACGACTGTCCATATAGGACTACTTCCACATCCTCTGCTTCTTCCGCGTTCCTATTGTACACCACGACACCAATAGACTCATCTGGGTTCTCAAAGGCTGCCGAGATAAGCGTTCCTGTCTCACCGAAGTTCCTTGGGCTTCCTATTCTGACAGCCCCTAGGAGGCAGCCTTGCTCATGTGGCTGATGCCATGGTACTCGATGCTCTTCTCAAAATGGCTGTCGTCGGAGAAGAGGGTGAGTGTGCCCCTGCAGTTCTTCCAGCCTCCTGTCCCGTTGTACACTGGTCCCGAGTTCTCGTCGAGGACTATGTTCCAGTAGGGGTAAAAATAGAGTTCTGCGCCAGAAAGTGGTGCGTTTTTTGCAGCCTTAACGGAAAATATCGTAAGGCAAACGCGAAAGTGGTGCGCTCAAGGTTGCCAACCTACTGGGCTCTTGCCATAGCCTTTAACGATGGGGGTTCACCAACATCAAGAGTAGAGGCACTTAGCCGGTTCTGCAACGTTAAGTGGGGTTGAGTGTTGCCAACCCTCCCCAAGAAAATTTCACCATGTGATCTTTTACAGGCGAAGCTAACCTACCAATAGGAGTTGGCAACACTGACTAGTTGCTTCTCAGCGTCTTGGAAAACGTCTTAAGACAAATATCTTAATCTTTAAGAAAGTCGACTTCCGGTTTGTCAATTCCGGTCTGTCAAGAAAATTTTCTTGAGACAAATATCTTAAGACGTTTTTCCAAGACATTGATTTTCTTGGCTCCTAATTGAGCTAGGATGATGATTTTAGGTTTGTTGGATAGGATTCGACGAAAACTATTCGACTGGCAAATAAAATCGATTCTACCCCCCCCTCTATTTTTTTCTAGCATACTGATCTATTGCATGCTGACCAAACCTCTTGGGAGGCGGGCAGGGCCTCTTGTAACGCCACGTATGTATGTCGACGTCAGGGTCAAGAATCTGCGAAGCGACCTGCGATTTGTGAGGGGGCTAAAATTTTAATCTTACGGCTAGAAATGTTTCTATAAAATAACTATGCCTATGAACCTGTTTGGCTTCAGGAAGCAAACTATGGAAGTGCCCGTCCAGCCCACGTCGTCGTCGAGCTTCAACGAACTCCTGCCTTCCATGCTATCTAAACTTAACGGTTTGTTAATTATACACTTGTATAGCATCCTGACCCAGTACGACGAGGATATGGGCAAAACGTTCTATGTATTCAACAACAACTTGAATTATTACCGGTTCCCCATCTCCGGCAAACTTAAGTTCGACATGAACCCCGAGAATGAAGGGGAGGCCAAGGTAAGTTTCAGGTCAAAAAAGCAAGCATGACGGTTGTTTCTGGCAAGAACATCTATCGCATCAAGCACGATAGGATGGATGCGACTACAACGTACGACGTGTCTGCTGGCGATCGCCTGTACGTGGAGCTCTTGGACCGGCTCTTTACATGGTGATATTTTCTGTTTGATTTTTAAAAATTGTATACACAGTAGTTGAGTTTTTGTGAGAGACTGATTGAAGAGTAGTTATTTTTCTTGTAGTGCTTTTTTTTGGGGTATCTATTTGTGCAACACTTGGACAAGCACCTGCTACAGACTCCTATACAACCACCTAAACTCATTCCTCTTTTCATAGAAATGAAAATCACCTACCCTATAATAAATAAACATAGCAACAATGCCTAACGATATTTTCGGTCACACCAAGCTCGACGATCACGGCGACGAGCTTCTCATGCTCGACGTCAGGGTCAAGAAGCTGCAGGCCCTGCAGTCCACGCTCAACTCCAGCCTCCAGTCGGAGATAGCTAGCCTGCAGTCTCAGTGCCTGGACCCCGTACTCAAAATTGACACCGAGGAACACTGCGACAGGACAAATATCTTAATCTTTAAGAAAGTGGACTTCCGGTTTGTCAATTCCGGTCTGTCAAGAAAATTTTCTTGAGACAAATATCTTAAGACGTTTTTCCAAGACATTGATTTTCTTGGCTCCTAATTGAGCTAGGATGATGATTTTAGGTTTGTTGGATAGGATTCGACGAGAACTATTTTCCTCCAATCAGAAGAGACCACGTTAAGTATGACGTATTTTTCCACCAATCAAAAGAGACCACGTTAGATATGAGTCATCATATTACGTCATAATTTGTTGCGCAATCAGAAGATATGAGTCATCACATTACGTATTTTTTTAACTAATTAGAAAACGCAATATCAAAAGCATTCGCCTCTAGCTATATCGGTCTGGAGGCTGGAGTTGAGCATGGACTGCAGGGCCTGCAGGTCGCTTCGCAGCTTCTTGACCCTGACGTCGACATACATACGTGGCGTTACAAGAGCCCCTGCCCGCCTCCCAAGAGGTTTGGTCAGTACGCAATAGATCAGTATGCTAGAAATGAATCCCAGGCAACAACTCCTTTGCAAAAGCAGAAAATAAATCTTGTTCCTACCAAGAAAACAACTTATAATGTGCCAACCAATAAAACAACTCCATTTCTGGTCCTTGTCCTAAAAAAGGAGTGGTAACTGTCGTCGATCATGGGCACCTAGCTAACAAGATGTGGGAATATGACTCAGTTTGGGCCGTGGCGAAGAAACTCGACCTAGATCCCTATGTACAGTCACGGACACGACCATATTGAAGAAGCACTGAAGCAAGCCATCCATGTCTGACCACCAAGCGCCTTGTGACTAGACAACCCAACCAGCATTGCAATCCTGCGGCTTGTATACCAGTCAAGGGTATACATCTCTGTAAATTGAGTAGTGATACCAAAGAGAAATTCGAGATGAAGATTGTCGATCGTAATGTCTCGTGTTCTCGACATGGAATAATACTCGGTCCACGTTACGTTCCATTATTTAATGTTGTTTGGGAACGAACCTGACGGACTGGGTTTATATTTTCACTCCTTGCATTACAGTAAATTCCATATTTTACAATTATATTAATGCTTTGAACGAAAATAATGTCCAGAAAAACATCGAACACACTTTCACACAATTCTTCTCACTCACATGCACGTGAAAACAAACACACAAAGCTAAGTTTTAACTTCCAAGTGAATGTCCAAATAACAGTAAATGGAGATGCACGATGTGCGAAACATGGGATTTTTCACAGAAAAAATGCGTCTATTTTTGACATACGTGGTTTCTATTAATAGACATTGAAACAGTTATGAGAGAAATTAACATGCAGTTTCGTCTTCAGGTGTTGAGGAAGGAAACAGACTGACTGGAAAAAAGAAAACATGGTGCTATTGATAGAGTGTTGGTTAGCGTACAAAGCTTTCATCTAGGTTCGATCCCCACCAAGGACATTTTCTTTATTCTTTTCTATTAGTGAAGAAGTACACTACGGACAAAAAGTTTAAGACCACCATGAAAAACGGTCAAAAAATCGGTATGGAGTGTTGTATGGAACCAACGGTTCCTGTCCAAGAAAGACATGACGATGATACACATGGAAAATGCAATGTAGTCTAGTTTGAACCTCGCAAGATGCGAAACCAATTTTTTGCCGAATGTGTAGCATGTGGTTGGCAAAATGGAAAGTGACAAAAACGTTGCTGAAGCTGGCAACATTGCAGCTGTGCACGTGAAACCGGTCAGTACGGTAGCCAGCCTCATGCGCATCCTTATCAGTGGCTCAGGGTCAGTTGCTGTTCATGCAGGCGACATTGCGAGCCCATTATTGTGTGTGAGGTGTGCAAGGTAAGTGGAGCTGTGTGAAATGGACCGTCATCGTGGGGAACAGAAGATTTCAGTTGAAAAGCGTGCGGTGATATGTGCACTGAAAAATGAATGTTATTTGGAACGCGAAATAGCAAGGAAACTGAATATTTTCAAGACTGGTGTTCATTGTGCATTGGACAGATACCGTAAAACCAACAGTCCTGCTAGCCGTGCACATAGTGGAAGAGCTCGTGTGACGTCTGCAGCTGACGATAGATATATTACAGTAACTAGCAAACGAAACAGGTGCCTAACAGCACCAGTCATCGCTGCTTCCCTGAATAACAGCAGAGTGACACCTGTGTCTGTGTCATCGGTGAAGAATAGGTTGCGTGAAGAAGGGTTGCATGGCAGAGTAGCTGCTAGAAAGCCATTGTTACGACGTGTGAACAAGACGAAACGATTGGCCTGGGCTAAAATGCACCGAGGTTGGACTGTGGATAGCTGGAAACGGGTACTCTGGACCGACGAATCCAAATATGAATTATTTGGCAGCAATAAGCGAACCTTCGTGCGTCGATAGGTCGGCGAGAGAATGAAAGAACAGTGTCTTGTTCCCACAGTGAAACATGGGGGTGGAAGTTTAATGGTGTGGGGATGTTTTGTCGGAAACCAGATGGGGGACCTTCATAAAATTCAGGGAACATTGGTAAAAGAAGGGTATCATCAGATATTGGTGCACCATGCCATCCCCTCTGGTCGTCGTCTTGTTGGTAATGGGTTTATTTTTCAACAAGATAATGATCCCAAACATACATCCAAATTGTGCACGCGGTATTTGGAACGCAAGGCAACAGAAGGGGCATTAGTTCTCATGACGTGGCCACCACAGTCTGCTGACCTTTCACCAATTGAACTGCTATGGGAACAAATCGATAGGGACATCAGGAAGAAGTTACCCAGCAACACTCAACAGCTATGGGAATTCATCAACGATGCCTGGCGAAACATTCAACCATCCTATCTGGAAAAACTATTGGAGCGTATGCCACGTGGATGCGCTGCTGTCATTAAGGCCCATGGCAGACATATTGATGAAAGCAAAATATGAGGTGACATTAGTATGTATAGTGGATGTACCTATGTTTGTACATTGCCAAGCAGATTCTTGCATCTGTTTCTTGTACATTAATTACGAAATACATTCATTTCTACTGATTTTTGGCACTTTTCCTGGTGGTCTTAAACTTTTTGTCGGTAGTGTATATAATATTGTTTTATAGGCATTTTGACGAAAGGTTACACATCAAATTTGTTCGTTTAATCTGTATTTTCATTCTTCTAATAAGTTCTCTATCACAAGGGGATATAGGGATTCTCTATCTAGGAGATGGATATCTTCTCAATGGTTATGTAGCTACGATTCTCCAGTCCCTTCCACCCACTTGTCTTATTTATTTACATCATTCATATCAACTCACGAAATACCATGCATCTAACGAAAACAAACAGATATAGTTAGAACAAGAAACACACCTCGCGTTGAAGGTTCCAGACTCGAGTTCTGGCTTTTTTTCTGCGAGGGTGATTATTCTTGTGTGTCTGTTTATCATCTTTGTGTAAAAAAATATTCCTATTACTGACGTGGTTAACCTAGGGAGAGACCAAAGCGACTGAAATAACAAAAGTACAGAAAATGCAAGACATATCTGTTTAGGCATGTTATTCAGTCGACTATTCGCGAGAGAGTTTGGAGTTTTGATTATCGTGTTAGACTAGCATGCACGCAACCCGAGTTCGAGCCCAGCGGAAGGAAGGTTTTTTTGTTTTTTGTCTAATTTCATGCAACCTTATTTATAAAACTGAGGTTTCTGCAAAACCTTTCGAATTGCATGCCACTTCGTGTGTTGGTAATCTGAAAGCAGCAACGATGAAAATTTGATGTTCGGAAGCGACGATGTATTTGTGTATGGGATGAAAAAACGCAGTTATTTATTAGCGAAAAACATGCAGTCACGTGATCATTAAGAACGCTTCCTAGTTGTCAGTGCTAATATGGCAGTAGCTACATTCTGTCAACACGCACCAACTTTCATGTTCCCCTTAAAATGATTACCTTTGCACGTTACAAAATCATGAGTGCTGTCTAAAGCAATACTTTGATACTCGTGTTTGCATGTTCGAATCTAAAGTAATACCAATTTTTTTTCCCCAGCAAATGACATTGAAACCATTAATAACTGTTTGCAATGTGATATTGATATCTTATATGGAAAGAATAAAAATGGAGAATTTCGCTTAAAACAACTTATAAATATATTAAATTATGTGGATACCTGATCTGAAACGTACGATGCACGATCAGAGAGCCTGAATGTTGCATTGAAAACTGCAGAGAACAATGACTGACTTATGAACAGTGAAAGGTTTTTCCATGCTCCAATGGGATTTTATTTATAACTATAAATAAACAAGGGAGAAGGACACAGGTTGGTATGATGAACTAAATTGTAAACTAAAAGTTTTAATTGAAGAAACAAAACACGTTCACGTTTAAAAATAGGGCATTCAATTCCAGGCACATTACACTAACTGAAAGAGTATTTTCAAAATTAATTGTATCCCCGTTCTTCACCTTTTTCTTAGTTGTCACACATGTCAATTTCCTCTATATTCTATTTATTCTCATTGGGACAAACACCCACATCCATGCCCGAACCGAGTATTGGTAATATCGCACGCTAGCCAACAATTCCCGAGGAAAAGTTTGATACGCGGTTTAGACACAAGTGGTTGGAATCCCACTATAATCCAGTTTTCTTATTGTGCATAAAGTGGACTTGAAAAGAAGAAAAAAATCGAGGAAAAGCCCTTGAAGGTTTCGATGAGTTCCAAGTGCCTTGATGAGGCGAAGCTAATACATGATTTTCAAGTGGTCAGGTGGCTCCGTGGTAGCGGATAAGTTTCAAGTAAAGAAGGCTTTGAGTTCGATTCCCGTTCTATTGATCTATTTTTTAAAAAATAACTCGAGCAACTAATTATTGCATTTTATTTAATAATTTATGGGAGTAAAAGTTAAATACATTTTTACTTTATTTTTGGGTGGAAATCCTTACTTTACCGTTTTAAATTTTATTTGTGAAAATTAATTTTTACGACAGTTTTTTCACATTTCTCATAATTTTACAAACATACTCAATAAAATGTTATGCCTGGCGAAAAGTATACATTTCTTTCGAGAAAATGATCCAGAAATACATATAATACTATTCACAAGAAAATATTGTAATCGTTTGGAAAACAAAATTCAATTCAAAATTCAACAATTCGCACAGCAAATAAAATAAGAATGTTCGCAATAAATAAATTGAAATATATAGTTGCTCGAGTTAAGAAAAAAATTGGAGGCAATCAAACGGGAATCGAATCATGTATCTCCTGCGTGGCCCCGGAGTCACATGGTATCTGCCTATCAGTCGACTTGACCTTGTGCCTGCAGAACCAGCACACTGAAGTGAACGAAGGTATTTTACGTGATTTGTAAGCTGGAAGAAAACATGCCACGCGTTACAGTAGACAGAGGTTTGTCTTCAGCTTTGGGACAGACAAACCACACTAGGCATACAGACAGAGTATAATGTAAGATAAAAGGAAATTATTTCTCCGTCTCCTCACACTGACAATTTTATTGCCTTTTTTGGAGTTATTTGACCGGAGAAACGGAATTATATTATTGAAGTCGTATCTAGTGTGATGGCTTGGTTCAGTATGCTGATCAGGTTTTCTGACAAAAGCAGGACGAGCTACCCAAGAACAGTAATTGTATATATTTTATATCTGCTTCCTTCATCATCCGGTATAAGGCAGACAAGCACATACCACAAATATGTAAGAGAACTATTGCTAATTTGGTAACTTGTCTTGCAATTGAATTTCTGTCATGAAAAGCTGCAAAGGAACAAAGGCTTTCCTTTTTAAAGATTACACTGAATAATTGTTATTTGATTAGGGAACTAAAATGACTTCAGTATTCCCATGCAGTACACAAGAGATTCTAAACACACTCTAAAACATACTACTGTTCGTTTCAACGTATTATTTCAACAATCAAGACACAAAATAAAGGGCATGCTCAAAAAAAATATGTTTCTTTGATTATCAAGTGCATTACGTGGTTAACATCAAGTTTGGATTTGCCGGATATCCAAATATTATTAATTTCGAAAATAGACTTTCAGTTAGTGTAATGTGCCTGAAATTGAATGCCCTATTTTTAAACGTGAACGTGTTTTGTTTCTTCAATTAAAACTTTTAGTTTACAATTTAGTTCATCATACCAACCTGTGTCCTTCTCCCTTGTTTATTTATAGTTATAAATAAAATCCCATTGGAGCATGGAAAAACCTTTCACTGTTCATAAGTCAGTCATTGTTCTCTGCAGTTTTCAATGCAACATTCAGGCTCTCTGATCGTGCATCGTACGTTTCACACCAGGTATCCACATAATTTAATATATTTATAAGTAGGGAGCGGAAGTTGATGACCTAAAAGATGTATAGGTAATTGATATATAGAATATCCTAAAAAACGGAAAAAATGACCATTAAATTTGTTAGTTTCAGGTTAAAAATTGAAATGAAGATGAAATTAAACAAAATGCAATATTGCTTAAAAAAAAGGCACCAAATGATAGCACTTGCACATTCAATTAAAATATGCAACGAGGATTTCCAATGGATACAGGGTCTAGCTATGGTATTTCCAGCCTCTCCTTATCTGATCTTAAATCTGAGTTTGCCCCAGACGGGCATCTGGTGGTTTCTCCCGGCGCAACAAAGACTGTCACTAGTTCAGTTTTCTTTTGCTCGTAAATTGCAATCCTGCGAGATATATATAGGCATATATTACCCTTCCTGAAAAGTTTCAAGAATATTACAAAAATTAAAGTAGTGACAAAATATGATGAAACAATATACCGAATATTGCGAAAAAAGACGGGAATACCGAAAATCGGAGAAAATGACCTAAAACCTGACAAATGGCAACAAATGCAAAAAAATGCACTTTAAAATAACCTTTTTTGGGTTCTAGACGAAGTGTAATATTGTGTATATTTAATGGGCATCATGTCCGAGATGTCAGAAAAAAGATGACATTTCATCAACTTCCGCCCCCTATTTATAAGTTGTTTTAAGCGAAATTCTCCATTTTTATTCTTTCCATATATGATATCAATATCACATTGCAAACAGTTATTAATGGTTTCAATGTCATTTGCTGGGGAAAAAAAATTGGTATTACTTTAGATTCGAACATGCAAACGCAAGTATCAAAGTATTGCTTTAGACAGCACTCATGATTTTGTAACGTGGAAAGGTAATCATTTCACGGGGAACATGAAAGTTGGTGTGTGTTGACAGAATGTAGCTACTGCCATATTAGCACTGACAACTAGGAAGCGTTCTTAATGATCACGTGACTGCATGTTTTTCGCTAATAAATAACTGCATTTTTTCAACACATACACAAATACATCGTTGCTTGCGAACATCAAATTTTCATCGTTGCTGCTTTCAGATTACCAACATACGAAGTGGCATGCAATTCAAAAGGTCTTGCAGAAACCTCAGTTTTATAAATAAGGTTGGATGAAATTAGACAAAAAAAACCTTTCCTTCCGCTGGGCCCGAACTCGGATAACCAACACTCCAAACGAGACAACACGAAACTCTTTCGCAAGTAGTCGACTGAAACGCAAGTTAATTTTCAGATTGCTAATTCCCAAGGTATAACATGCCTAGGCAGATGTGTCTTGCATTTTCTGTACTTTTGTTATTTCAGTCGCTTTGGTCTCTCCCTAGGTTAACCACGCCAATAATGAGGAATATTTTTTTTCACAAATATGATAAACAGACACACAAGAATAATCACCCTCGCAAAAAAAAAAGCCAGAACTCGAGTCTGGAACCTTCGACGTGAGGTGTGTTTCTTGTTCTAACTATATCTGTTTGTTTTCGTTAGATTCATGGTATTTCGTGAGTTGATATGAATGAAGTAAATAAATAAGACAAGTGGGTGGAAGGGACTGGAGAATCGTAGCTACATAACCATTGAGAAGATATCCATCTCCTAGATAGAGAATCCCTATATCCCCTTGTGATAGAGAACTTATTAGAAGAATGAAAATACAGATTAAACGAACAAATTTGATGTGTAACCTTTCGTCAAAAGGCGTATAAAACAATATTATATACTTCTTCACTAATAGAAAAGAATAAAGAAAATGTCCTTGGTGGGGATCGAACCTAGACCTGATGGATGAAAGCTCTGTACGCTAACCAACACTCTATCAATAGCACCATGTTTTCTTTTTTCCAGTCAGTCTGTTTCCTTCCTCAACACCTGAAGACGAAACTGCATGTTAATTTCTCTCATAATTGTTTCAATGTCTATTAATAGAAACCACGTATGTCAAAAATAGACGCATTTTTTCTGTGAAAAATCCCATGTTTCGCACATCGTGCATCTCCATTTACTGTTATTTGGACATTCACTTGGAAGTTAAAACTTAGCTTTGTGTGTTTGTTTTCACGTGCATGTGAGTGAGAAGAATTGTGTGAAAGTGTGTTCGATGTTTTTCTGGACATTATTTTCGTTCAAAGCATTAATATAATTGTAAAATATGGAATTTACTGTAATGCAAGGAGTGAAAATATAAACCCAGTCCGTCAGGTTCGTTCCCAAACAACATTAAATAATGGAACGTAACGTGGACCGAGTATTATTCCATGTCGAGAACACGAGACATTACGATCGACAATCTTCATCTCGAATTTCTCTTTGGCATCACTACTCAATTTACAGAGATGTATACCCTTGACTGGTATAAAAGCCGCAGGATTGCAATGCTGGTTGGGTTGTCTAGTCACAAGGCGCTTGGTGGTCAGACATGGATGGCTTGCTCATGGGCGTCGGGAAGGGGGGCAAGGGGGGGGCGTGGCCCCCCTGGAAAATGAAAATCAACCAAAAATTATGTATTTCACACATATAATTTCATTTTAGCCACAATAATATGTGTTAATTATTGCATGAACACCATACATTCAAATTTAAGCAATGTTTTTTTAGGGAACAACACTATTTTTGGGGAAAATTTGTCTTCGTTGGCCCCCCCTGGAAAATAATACCTTCCTTGCTCCTCCCTGGAAAAAATCCTGCGGACATCCATGGGCTTGCTTCATTGCTTCTTCAATAAGGTCGTTACAACCCAGCAGTGTCCGTGACTGTACAACACTCACTCTTTAAAGCTTTGCAGAAAGTCTTTCTGAATCTAACTGTTCCCTCCATAGACACTGTAAACCATTGCGAGAAAGACTTTGTGCTTTTGTACGGAAACATGATCTTGTATCCGTACACTTCGCAACATCTTATTTGACCGCCCCGAAAGAATTCTAAGTCCCGAAATCGTAAACTTAGCAACATTGCACTTCGGCTCCAGGTGACAGTAGCCAAGTTTGAGCAGGTCCTTCCACTAGACGAAAAACGCTGCGGTGAGAGGTTTTCAATTTAACACTTTCCATGAACTTAGAAACTACAAACCGCTATTATAATACACAATCAAACAGAAATAATAAATTGGAAAAAGAACCTTGAGGGATATTTACGATTCTGCTTGCTCGACTTGAAATTTTGGGGGTTTGAAACACTGAATAGAGTATTTCTCCACCTGGAGGAAATTGCCATCAAGTTCGTGCAGAAAGAAGGAAATTTGTGAGGATTTTATGCGACATTTTATTTACAATACCTTGCATAATATCGAACAGTTCTCAAGAACATATATTTTACACGACTTGTCGAGAAAATGTGCTTGAAACACATCAAGGTGGGAGTGTTCATAAACGTCAACATGTTTTTTAAGTTTATGATGTTATTAAGTTAACGTAGAGCAGTTGGTTAAGCGCTGCTATCCTCGTTTTTCGTCAAGCGTGAAAGGTCGCGGGTTGAAATCCCACCCTCTCCTCATTTTTTTTTGGTTGAACAGATACTGTTGATATTAGAATATTTAAAAAATGAACCCGATGCACATTTGAGGGACCCTTCTGCGCATATTTCCCCTTAGAAGTTGGAGATTTCCAGGATTTAAAGTCAAAACTTTTCTTTTTAGTTATTGTTCATATGTTGTGTTAACACACACATCATGATTAATTTACAAATCACATATATGTATTCAGGATGCAAAATGTAATGTTATTTAAGTTATGTATTTTTCTTCTTCACTGACACCTAAAATATTGATTATTTGATTTCGATATACTAAAAAAGATATACAGTTACGTTAAGTAGTGATGTAGTGCAGTACTGTAACGAAGGAGAGCGTTTAATGAGTTCAAATTGCTAAGATTGGTAATTTTATGTCCGTTCCTTCGTAATGACTGTTTTCAATCCCCTCACCACCATCTTACCATGCGTCTAAAACTAATAGTAAATCGCTAATTAACGTAAGTAAATTGTTATTCGATAATATACTACTAATAAGTATTTATATAGTGAGTGACAAACAAAAAATTCAATACCTCATAATGATCGTTAATTCCTCACTGCTTTGTATCTAAAATGTTTGTCTTCTTTGAACAGAAAGTACGAGTATCAGATATAACAAACTTTGCCCACTAACTTTGCAATATTCGAAACCACCATCACAGACTTAGCTCTACGTAACTGGAATCTGCGCATCCCACGTGGCATGTGACTTCCTCCTATCATCGAAATAACTTCCTCTTACTATTTCCTTTCACCTCGTGAAATACAGAGACCAATGTTAACTTCTTAGCACGGTGGATAAACTTTACATCCAACGATAAACTCCTGAAAAAATCCTGCCTAGGTGGAGAATCGAACCTACGACCTCCCTCGTGAATATCAAGCACGCTTCCTCCTCTCCAGACAGCTCATGTTAAAACTTGATACCAGTTTGAAGAAACCAATTCACACATAATGTCATATCTATAATTTCCTCATGGCAATTTTCATGAGGAATCGAATTCAGATAAAATCGAGAATCGCTGAAAGGCAAAAATGATGAACATGTCTATTGGCGTTTTGTCATATTTTGTAAATCGTGTAAAAATTCCGTGTTTTGAACAAGCAATCGATTAGTTACGAAGTATGTTGTTGTTTGTTTAAAGTAGGAACAGGAGAGCAAAAAGGAGTCATTTGAACCAGACTCCGTTTGACAAGAAACTTCAGCCTTTTTCCAAAGACTGTATCAAAAGAGAGAGGAAATGGATATTCAACGTATGAAATATAAAATATGTTTGAAATTAAAACAATGGAAACCTTGAAAGATAATACTAACGAACTTCAAACTATGAAAAACATATTTTCGTGGTGGATATCTCCAAGTCATTTTCGAAATATGAACTTGATTTTTTTCTGTATTATAAAGTGGAGATATGGGACGATACGATCAGTCAGAAAGCGAATTTTAAGTAAGCTACCTCCAACTTTTTCAATGGTCATAATTAATAATTAGGGTCCGGAAGTTGATGAAAAATCAACTTTTTTTCTGACCCTTATAAACAATGCTAAACCTGATATCATGTCCGTTTCCCTTCAGTTAGAGCCGGAAAACACTTTCTATTTTACATTTTGCTTTTTGCATTTTTCGGCCTTTTTTGGCTTTTAGTTTATTTGTCAGTATTTTTAACAGTTTTTGTTGCATTTTTACTTATTTTTTGAGGTTTATTTTTCTCCTCTCCTGTTGTTTCGTGCATTTTAAATGCATTTACTAGTAAAACTTACATATTTAGATGTCCTTTTAGCAAATTCAAAATGAATCGAAAATACGGTCAATGGAAAAGCATAATATTATTCTTAACTGAAATGTTTGGCAATGGATTAAAATACTTTGTGTGAAGATCTACTTTGAGGTTCTTTTTCTGGACACTATTATCGCTTTAATCTGTAGTTTTAAAGTAAAATTAGTCACAATATTAAATACAATTACACTCTGGTGTACGCGAAGCAGAACTGTATTTTCGGATGCTGGCCGACTACAGTATCATAGAAGGCCCACTCTGAAAGGAGATGAATTGGTTGATTTGGTGTTTTAAGTCAACTTTATGCATAGTAAGGCTAATCGGGACTGGACCTACTGGATCCGAACCGAGTGCATAAAATAACGTGAACCGTGTGGTGTAGGGGGATCGTTTGCTTATGGAATGGAAAGTCATGGGTTCAAACCTACTGCTTTGCAAAATCTTTTTCGGGAAGTGAACGGCTTTGGACAAGAATGCTTATCTACGTTTCTTGGATATTTCCGTTGATATTTATGCGATTTATGTCCAGCATTTCCGGATGGAGAAAGTTGACATGTAAGTTCTTAATATGTGTTAACTTATAACAGTTGAATGAAAGGAAAAGTATTTGCTAAAATCCTACCAATCACTGAAAGATTAAAAACATTAATAGAAGCATTACTTGAGGCATGCACAGTGGCAACGATTATAGAGTGTGGAGGGGCAGATGACCCCGCACTATGCTTAACATTATCTACCAAGGGAAAGGAACTGTCCTTGCCCTCCCCCCACCTTGCCCCATCAGTTTTGAAACCCAATCGCCGCCACTCAGCATGCATCGCATAAATATTTACAGTAATATCATATAATATTATATTACGTTATTAGAACACTTCGTGGCCTCCCCGATGGCGCAGTGGTAGCGTCGTCGCCTTGTAATCAAGGGGCCCCGGGTTCGATACCCGGTGGAGGCACAAGTGGTTCGGATCCCACTTTAAACTGTAGGTCCAGTCCCGCTTAGCCTTACTGTGCATAAAGTGGACTTAAAACACTAAATCAACAACAACAACAACAAATAGAACACTTCGTACTCTGTAAATAAAAATGAAAAATAACAAGGAAAGGGTGGGATTTGAACCTACGATGTTTCGATCTTGACGAAAACGGTATAAAAACGAAAGTGCTGTCATCTAACGAACTAACTACTCCAGGAGATTGCTAACAGAGAGCTCAGTAAAGCACGTTAATCTCAGTTGAAGCAACATTGCGCCAGAGTTTCGAACCATTTTTCGCCAAGAACCAAGGAAAAGACACACTTTACAGAATCGTGTGGTGTTGTGCAGGGTATCTTTACTAATCATTTCGCATAAAATCATCATAAATTGGCCTTCTTGCATTCAAATGTGACCGCAATTCTTTCCAGGTGGATGAGAACCTGTTCAGTGTTTCACAATGCACATACATTTCCCTATTTTCAAATTCAGAACGAAGAATCTTGAAATATTTTCAACATTCGTATTTCCACTTAACAATTTTTGTCTACTCATGTATTTTATTACTGCTTTAGGGTATCTTTACTTTATGGAATGTGAAAGAATGAAAAAAAATCACAAGAGCGTTTTCATTTAGGAAGAAGAAATGTTGCAAAGTTGGCTACTCTTAGTTGGCTCTGAAGCGCTATGCTGCCAAATTTACGAATTCCGGACTTTGACATTTTTCAGGGCGGTCAAATAAGATGTTGCGAAGTGTACATTGCCCTCGTGAGGGAAGTTGTGTATTACCAGAAAGACCTGAAGAAAGAATTCGTATATCGTCAAGAATATATTGACGCGGCTGTTGAACAGTTTGTCCACGTAAGGTTGTTAATGCATAAGAAAACAAGTGAGGAAGTGACCTTGATTGGAGTTCACGTCAGGAGGACGGACTACATCGAGCAGATCGAAGTTCTTTGCAACTCCAAAGCAGCTGGAAGCATGTACTCAACGTGTGCCAGTACACACTATGGGAGTTTCGTGGCCTTGATGAATAGGTATGCTAAATGGAAATTATCACACTACGATCAATCCCATTTAGATGAACACTGAAATTATTTTAATTCAGACCACAATTTCAATGTAACCCATTACCCTGGTAACGCTGGTCGCTGTGTCCATTAACGAACAGGATTACATATCCACAGGCATACTAAGCAATAAAGTAAACATTTGCATACATGTTCACTTCATTCAATTACATGAAATTCGTAGAGAAACAAGTAAGTTACACCCAACTGAAATTGTATTTTTCAGTGATTGAAGTGCCAATTTACATCAGTTCACCCTATATGTAAACTGAATAACTCGCATACTAATTACGGTTCAAGAAAACTGAATAGTAAACAACAATTCCCATTCCAATTGATAAAATTTTGATTCACCATACAATTTTACCCTCTCTCCTGGACCTGACTCGCTTGTGTTAATATCAGCTGATGTACAGGAGACTGGGTCTCAAGAAAAGTTACCCAAGTTACATAGATTTATAGATTATGATCTGAACTTCAGTGAACATAACCCTTTAACCTGACCTAATTGATAACCCAACTGTCAAAAATATTCCTGGGCATTATTCATACTTAAGTGACCAGCACAAAATGAACTTCTTCCTGAAAAGCAACATTTACATTAATTCATATGTATATTCTTGTTATAATGCACGGAAGGAGCCTTTGTTTTGATAAATGTCAACACAATGTAGAAATCTTTAATGCAGTTATTCCCAAGGTTATTCCTACAGACGTCTGGGTGCACTTAATATATAAAGTTTGGTACTTACAGCCAATGCCCGAACCACGATCCGTAGATCACTTGCACAAAAAAGTCATCAATTATCGGCTGTATCCTTACTTGGTGAACCGATATTCTTTGCGTTGCATGTTTCCTGAACCTTTATGGATCATTTGCGACATATGGATTGCATGGCAAATTTCCAGATGTTCGGATATTCCTTGATATTCTTTTCCGAACAAAACCTTATGGGCTCTCCATCTTCCTTTCCCGGACGAACGATCGTACTGCATCGATCTTTTACCCGTTCGTCAACAAACGAGTCCGCTCTTCGATTCGCCGTAGTAAGTTCAATGTTTCGAACTCCGCTGCTTCAAATTCACTCGTTAAGTTCGAGATTTCACTTAAATCCACTTATTAGAATATCACATTACTCAAATAATCAACACAACCATTCTTCTGTCCAGAATCGGCCCGGAAACTGTAATCCCGTATGGTATGTAAACCGATTATATGAATCATTCCTTTAACCGTTCCTTACACTGATGTCTTTTCGTATACAAGATTTTAGCTACAAAGTCCACCAATAGAATGATAAACGTAGTGAGGTAGCTTTGATGAAATTTACCAAAAGTAAACGAGAATTATTGAAGTACACTAAAATAAGAACATACAAATATGTTCATTATAACATTTCTTGTTATAGTAATATCTATCTTTTGTTTATCGTTTATTGTATTTTATGCTACATTATGGGTAACTTAATGTATCTTTGTTTAGCAAGAGTGCACTATACGAATTTGTATTTCTAAAGATGTATAGATGTCAGTTTTGTTGATAGTATCCTTTTGTAGATAGTGAATGATTCATCTGTACTTTAATCTGTGTTCTCGAAAATAGTATAAAAGCGAGGATATCGCGTAAGAATTATAACATCCTTCACCGAGATGCCGAGGCGTCAGCACCTCGGAACCTTCACCACGCTTCGGTAAACGGGAATTATTCAATTCCGAAAACCCCAGCCATGGAGAAGGGGCGTTGGAAGAAGCGAGCATGAGAAGATCGACAAAACACCGACTCAGAGGGGGATGCAGATACCGGCAGCGAATACGACAGCGACCGCCAGACCGAGTCGCAGCCTAGCAGCAAGACACGCAAGCCGCCATGCATAACCATTTTTAATACGACTAGTTGCGAAATACCCAACGCAATATGCAAGGTTGTACACAACCGTGCACAATTCATCTTCACGAGAGGAGGTTGCAGAGTTACCACGCAAGACCAGCGGAATTTCACAAAAATACGTGAATTCCTCGACAGCCAAAAAATCGGTTACGCATACAGCTCCTCCGCCGCTGCGAAATTGAAAGTCATCCTTCGATTTCTCCCGGAGGACCTCGACCCCGAGAAAGTAGCTGAGATTCTGACTCAGGAACATGGATTCACCATCCATAGTGCCAGCCGCCTAAAGGCCCCAATCCGACGCTCTCAGCACGCCACTGTTGAGGAACAGAGTACACCTGCTCCCAGACCGCCCAGACGACCGTTACCATTGATACTGGTCGTCCTGCCCAATGTATCGAAGTCCCACGAGATCTTCCAGCTCGACAGCCTAGGAGTATACACGATGAGGGTAGAAAAGTACCGCTCCAAACAGATCCTGCAATGCCATGCCTGTCAGAGGGTCGGGCATGGGCAACGACACTGCTATGCGACGCCCCGCTGCGTAAAGTGTGCGGGGCCTCATAAATTTTCCGACTGCCCCCAGAAGGACAAACCTACCCTACCAAGATGCGCGAACTGCGGACAAGCCCACTACGCCAGCTACAGGGGTTGCTCCCTGTTCCAGAAAGTTAAGAAAGAACGACGGGCCCCATCGGACCCCAAACGCCACATAGCACCAAGGCCCATTCGATCAGACGTCCCGGTGAAGACACCAGCTCGGGACTACCGTCCACGAACCGACACCAGTTCGACCAATCGGAAATCCGATGCAAGCTGCAGAGACCGACGTCATCATGCACCGCGACAGCCCCCCCGCCCTGCCACACCTTCGACACCAGAGTTTTTGACTACCGATCATGCGTCCCTGCTGGAGTTACTCCGACAACTGGCGCAGCCGGACGTCATCCCTGGACTACTACAGCTACTTCAGGGAATCCAAAAAATCCGGGAAGCGCCGGATAGATCGACGTGACGAAGGGTGATTACTCACTTAGTCGACGCTTTGGTGCCTTAGGGTACCTTGTGTTGTCTTGCGTTGTCTTCTATATAAATGTTATAAATGTTCCCTACATTGTACAACCCCTACGAACCAGCCTTGCCACAGTTGCGGGAGGTCTCATTGGGGTTGTGAAAATTCTGTAAAAAATGGTTCCCCTTTCAATCTTCGCCATTTAAATGCGGGGGGAAAGGGGAATCCTGAATGTATTTCTATCAATGTATTTGTATTTGTAAACGAGATTCAAGCAAAATAAAACTGATGCTGGGGCAGAAAAGCCCTGTCAACGAAAAAAAAAAGGAAGAATCATCACACTTTTTCGCCACGGATCGACGAAGCTTTTAAAATTAAAAAGAACTCCTCGGTGTTGTGCATACATCTTGGTATGGTAGTTTGGGGCGCAAGCTAGGCCTATGTGAACATAGGTACGCCGATAGCCATGCATTGATGATATGCACAATACTGCAAGCATTCTACGTTAAATAATAAAGCTAGCCTAAGGATTAATTTGGAAATAAAAGGCTAAAGAGCAAATATTGGCTCAGTTATCATTGCATATCTCTTGGTGTGGTAGTTCGGGGCGCAAGCTAGGTCTATGTGATCATAGGCTTGCCGATAGCCACGCATTGAGTTTATGCGTTTTAGTTGAGTCAATTCATCGACAAAGCGAAGTCCTCGCCTTCGTCTCAAGTACATTTGCATTATAATTGCAATAAATAAAGAATAAACCCTTTCAGTTTATACATACTGCAGTAATGTGGTTTTATTTCTCTGTGCTGTGAATATTGTCTTTGCCTAACACTATCCCTGTACCTGAGAGGAGTGTGTGTACTTCACCGAGTCTCATCGTTCACAGCTGCGTATTATTAAGTTAATATTAATAGTAAAATAATACGACGCGTGAAGTAATTGGGCTTAGAACGTAACAAGTGACAACTCAACGTGGGGCTCGATTTTGTAGTGTACAAGGGCAAGACAATTGTTTAAAGTTGAGATTAATTGTGCAAGAACATGAACTTTCATAGTTATAGAAAAGCACAGAGTTATTTCGTTTCGAAATGGAAAAGAAGCATTTGCGTAGCGCAAATAAAAATCTTATTTCGAGTTCAGGACTTAATGTCGATTGTTGTCGGGACATTGATAAAGATAAAACCACATTTGTGTGCAATAAATGTACAAAGCTTCTACATTATGAATGTTGTGGCTTAGATGTTCGATCTGAAAGCCACGAAGCTACCGATTTCGTTTGTAAGGAATGTGAATCATTGTCTACAACTATTACATCTGATCCATTAAATATGTTTGAAGCTTTAAAAGCGATGATTGAAGGAATTAGCAAGCAGCAAGTTGAAAGTATGGAAACATTATAGGTTGATATGTGTAAACAGTCATAAGCACTGAAGGCTGATATTAGCAATGATATTAGCAAACAGTCTGAAGCACTGAAAGCTGATATCTGCAAACAGTCTGAAACATTGCAGGCTGATATGTGTAAACAGTCTGAAGCACTGAAGGCTGATATCTGTAGACAATCTGACATATTAAAGGAAGATATCCTCAGACAATGTGCGTTGCTAAAGGATGATATCGGTAAGCAGCACGACGAATCTATAAAAGTATTAAGAGCTGAAATAGGCGAGATGGCCTGTGAGATTCAACAACTGAAGTCTGAGAACGAGGAATCTAGGGCGCGACTCTCTGAAGAAATCCGGCAGGCTAGAGAGATAGACTTTGATGACTTCCGGCGTAGCTTGGCAGCCGATGTTAATAAAGCCACGGAAAGTGTTCGCATCGATGTAGAGGATATTAATTCGAGATTCACTGAGGAGTGCAATAAGATTATTGAAAAACAGCTGACGATGGAACAGATATTGGCCGAGGCCGAGACTGACAAAATACAGTTTCGGGCTGAGGTCCAAGAAAATATTAGTCAGATTTCCATCGTTGTGTCTCAAAGAAGCAAGGATGTTGAGGAAATAAAGACTCAAGTAGAACAACTTACGAATTAGTTAGAGACTATGCACGTTACCCGGCAAACGGAAACAGAAATCGGATCTCGAACAGCTGGTCACCCGTCTGCAGTTGCTGAGAGTGCAGTGTTGCCAACTATTAACATTGAACTAAATGAAGCCATGGACAGAACAGGTGGAGAGAGAACTAGAAAAGACAAACAAGTATGTCGCCCACGAGTTACTGCTGATTCAAGAGCTAATGAAGTGGCCTCTGCAGTTCCACCTACCTTCAGTCTTTCGGACGATGATAGAGGTTACAGAGAGCGTGAATCTCCCAGGGCACGGCATCGTCGTTATGAAGAAGGGGCAAAGAGGAAACGTCTAGCAAGGAAGAAAGATCGCAGTTCCTCCTCTTCCAGCACCAGCTCGAACTCTCAGTATCAAGCGAATATCAGGAAGCGAACACGAAGGCATGGAAATGTGAGAAGCGGGTCAGATGAGTCACCACCGCGAACTCAGCGTTCAACGACGACAGGAACCCCAAGGATGGCAGACCTTAATTCCTTGTCCAAGTTCAAGGGAGACATGGAAGCCCAGAATGCTGAACAGTATTTAAAAGAACTCAATATCAACTTTGATTTAATGCAAGTTCCATACGAATACCGATTGGAGATTATTACTCGGTTATTCAAAGGCCAGGCTGAGCATTGGTTTCGAGGAAATCAGTTGGAGTTCAGGTCCTATTCTGATTTCTGCCGCCGTTTTTGCAAACAATATGCTTCTGAAGAGGCCAAAGAGAGACAGCTGACGGCAGTGAGATCTCGTCGATATTCAAAGCAGTCTGGAAGTATGGAAGAATACGCATGGTCCATTTACTCAGCCTACCGCAATCTGTCTGCCCGTTATGTAGAACCAGAGATAGTGAACTTAATAATCTCTCAGCTTCCATATAGAGCCCGCAGCCTGAGTTTGGCTAATTCTCCTCGAACAGTACGACAGCTTGCTGATTTTTTGAAAAGATTCGAGGTGCTTGAAGAGCAGGACAGTTGGAAGCCTGTGTGGAATAGGGAAGGTGCAGGCCAGGGAAATGCTCCCAGACAAAATAGAATTGGAAACCAACAACCCAGAGTCAGACAAGTTATGCAGAACCAGAGGAATGGATATTCCAATTACAACAGACGACGTAATCCTCCTAGAAGGGATGGCAGGAACAACTACGCACGTGGGACGCGTCGTTCCAGATCTGATCCAAAAGACCATTCCCGTGACTCCTTACGTAACGCCTCTGAACCCAGTAACTTCAGAGCTACGGCGCCTCAGTTTGAACCTTCTGCTTCACGTTTGACGAACGAGCAACGACAAAGCGTCGACATGACAAGAGATTTTTGTTGGGCACCATCGACTAGTGCTAATCCGAGTGGTATGCAGTCGGATTTAGCCAGTCGCCCAACGTGAATTCTTCGCTCCCGATCACGGTTGGTCTAAAATCTTGGACTTCTCTGGGAACCGATGACAGCGTTATAAATAGTGAAGATAATCATCTTTTTGTTGTGCTGACTCTCAATGAAGGAGAACAAAGTTTAGATAGAGCACTACAACAGGCAGTTAGAAAGGAAAATTTACCCAGGGCTCCGTTAATTAAAGCAACTGTAACAAGCGTCGATTTTATTTGTGTTCTGGACACTGGCAGCGAATGTAATCTCATGACCTACGCCATTTGGAAGAAGATTAAAGAGAAGCTGCCGTCATTGCAGTTACAAACATGTCCAGATGTTAGGCTGACTGATTTCACTGGGAGAAACAAAACTAGAGTTGTGGGATGTAGACAAGTATATCTAGAGATTGCTGGAAGAAATCTATTGGAGGACATGTTTGTCTTGCAAGGTCTCGAAGCTGACTTTATTTTGGGCTACTCATTCCTCAGGAAATATGAAGCAGGAATTGACCTACAGCGCGAGAAATTATCCCTCACCGTAGACGGAGTTCCGGTAGAGCAGGACCTCGTGAATAATGGATCTTCGAAAGGGACGTATGTAAGAAACGTCCGTGAAGATTCCCATGTCGATCAGTGGACTGCTAGTCCTGACGACATTCTTCAGAAGGTCAATGCGAATGAGATTTTATGCGAATGGGGTAGAAGCCAATTGAAAGAAGTCTTATTGAAGCATAGAGATGTATTTTCCGAGAGACCAGGTACTATTAAAAACTTCCAGTGTGAGATTTAACTCACCACCACAGAACCTGTGTATCGATCTCCATATCCCATACTAATAGCCTAAAGAAAGCTCCTGAAAGAAGAACGGAAAAAGTGGAAACAAAGAGATGTCACTGTGCCTTGATATTCATCTTGTTGGTAAGCCTGATGGTAACATACGCCTGCAGTCATTTGGTTAATTAATTATTCTATTTCTGAGACCAGTGGATATTCACCTGCTGAACTATTCTTCAATCATCCTATACCCAGAGAGATTCTAACCCATTTCAATTGGCCCGAACGGGAAGAAGCCCAACCGGATTGGAAGTCCAAATTATTCTTAGCCCAAGTCAGGGAGAAGAAGAAGCTGTCGTAGGATTTAAAACTAAAGAGAAACGCCAAGACAGTGACAGTTGGAGACTTCGTGATGGTTAAAAACCATTCCTTAAGCTGCTCACTAGATAAGACCATTCAAAAGTTATTTATGTTGTGGATAGGACCTTATCTAGTGGACAAAGTGGAAAATAATGTTGTGACATTGCTAATTCCAAGGACTAAAGAATTATATGGTAAGGTTAACTTGGATAACCTAAAACTGGTGCGTTTTTCGGAGGATAAAAGGAAAGAATTTGTACTTTAAAACTAAGGTTCCTCCAGGTAGATAACTTCCTTCCTGAAACTTAGTTTCCAAAAGGAAGGGGCAGATGATATGATCCACATTTTTATGTGACGTCACCAGTAGAAGATATGTCACTAATGTATTTATTTTTGTAAAAGAAAGCGTAATTTCTTTGTTATTATATGTGATATTGCACCCTGTTTGTAATATATATATTTTGTTTATCGTTTATTGTATTTTATGCTACATTATGGGTAATTTAATGTATCTTTGTTTGCAAGAGTGCACTATACGAATTTGTATTTCTAAAGATGTATAGATGTCAGTTTTGTTGATAGTATCCTTTTGTAAATAGTGAATGATTCATCTGTACTTTAATCTGTGTTCTCGAAAATAGTATAAAAGCGAGGATATCGCGTAAGAATCATCACACTTTTTCGCCACGGATCGACGAAGCTTTTAAAATTAAAAAGAACTCCTCGGTGTTGTGCATACATCTTGGTATGGTAGTTCGGGGCGCAAGCTAGGCCTATGTGATCATAGGTACGCCGATGGCCATGCATTGATGATATGCACAATACTGCAAGCATTCTACGTCAAATAATAAAGTTAGCCTAAGGATTAATTTGGAAATAAAAGGCTAAAGAGCAAATATTGGCTCAGTTATCATTGCATATCTCTTGGTGTGGTAGTTCGGGGCGCAAGCTAGGTCTATGTGATCATAGGCTTGCCGATAGCCACGCATTGAGTTTATGCGTTTTAGTTGAGTCAATTCATCGACAAAGCGAAGTCCTCGCCTTCGTCTCAAGCACATTTGCATTATAATTGCAATAAATAAAGAATAAACCCTTTCAGTGCTGTGAATATTGTCTTTGCCTAACACTATCCCTGTACCTGAGAGGAGTCTGTGTACTTCACCGAGTCTCATCGTTCACCGCTGCGTATTATTAAGTTAATATTAATAGTAAAATAATTCGACGCGTGAAGTAATTGTGCTTAGAACGTAACACCAATTCCGTTTTCATTAATAAATCAAATATTTTAAGATCACATTTCATATCTTAGTTGGACTCATGACTTCCTTAGCTCGCATTTGCAATATATATATACTTCTGAGAAAAAGGGACTGGCGCCTGAATTATTTTTAGTCTCGTTTACCCCTGTGATATATATATATATATATATATATATATATATATATATATATATATATATATACACGCCCGACATTTGGACTCTCCACCTACGTTCTCGGGTTCGAATCCCGACCTGAGCATGGGGTGTCTAATTATCTTTCTGTTTCGATTCCCGGTGGAGGCACATTTTAACTGTACAAGTCAATCTGAGCATAAGTTGAATTAAAAACAAACTTTGTCTCATGAAAATGATAATTTATAAATATGTTCCGATGTGTACAATTGTGCACTATTTTTTTAAGGCAGTAACATATCATTGCCACTTGTTGTATATGTATTCAGACAGGCATAGAAGATATGATGAAAACTGTATTCAAATGCATGCCGCTGATTGATAAATAACATATCAACTTTTTTGTTTTTAACATTATTAGAGACCGTACAACAACCACACACGTTGCAAAGCATCAGGATGTAAAGGGTAGCATAAAATTCATATAGAGCTATCCATAAACACAGTACTTCCCTCTCAAATGCGATTCATATTTCACCCCGGATTGAAAAAATCACGCCATCTTAACCACGGACGAACTGTATGAACGAAGGTGTGATGTTCTCTCACAATTAACACACCAGGGGCGTGCGGTGCCCACGACGTTAAGGTAGGCTCTGAACCAATGGCGGCGATTAGGGGGGAGCAACTGCCCCCCGCCCCACTGCACTATGCTAAACCATATTACGAAGGGAAAGTAAACTGTCCTTGTCCCCCTCACCACCAGTTTTGGAACCGCCACTGCCTGAGCTGTAACTGAACAAGTGAACGCGAATGACTCTGAGATACTTCGTGTTTTGTGATGGACGTCCGCAGGATTTTTTCCATGGAGGGGCAAGCAAGTTTCAGTCTGAAAATATTATGTTTCTTCAACGCTCATATAATATTAAGGTAGACATTCATTTTCCGGGGGGTGGGGGGCGTGGCCCGCCCTTGACCCCCTTCCGGACGTTCATGGTGATGGCATTGCTTGGTGAGATTATTCAAGTTGTAACCTTCCTTACTCTACACACTCCGTTCATTAGAAAGCAATAAGCATGGCCAGCAAAATAATTTACTGAGTTTACAGCTACCCATGAACGAACCAATCAGTCATTTCATATTGATGTGATGAAAATTAAAATAGCGAGAGTATTCCCTTCCCTTTTCTTTACGTAAAAATTTCAAATTTGGAAGTGTTGGCACAGGTCTCTCACTAAAAGTGCGACACATCATCAATTGCAAACGCACTTTCTGCCATTGCAATACAATATATTTAATTGTAAATACACAGAGAGAGCAATACACAAAACAAGAGCGTGGTATCCCGTCGCACTACGGCTATACAACTTTTCCGGAATGTTTGGAGTTGCGACGCGCAGAGGCGAAACCTTGTGGGCAGGGCCAGACTAGGTGGGGAGCACAGTCAACACTATGCGGCGCTCTCTTGAATGCATGTTTACTACAGAACTACTGGACCGCGAATGAGCAGTCGAGTCGCCCCTCCCACGCGACCCCTCCCCTCCGCGCGTTCATTGGACGGGGCACACACCCGCAACGTGCGGCCAGGACGCGTTTGTGTTCTCTTACTCCAGACATTCTGGAAAAGGAGTTTAGTAGGCTGCGCTTACCGCTGTCTTCAATGCATTCAATGGAGAAGCACAGCGGGTCCACAACGTATGCGCCAACTGGCCAATGCAACTAGGTAAAGGATGTTCGTACGCTTACTACAGGGCCAGTAGGCGCCGGGTCCAATACAGGCTGCGCTTCCAAGGCTTGCGAGCCGAAGCGAAAAGGATGGAAATGTTTTATTTCCATCACTCGCGCGTGTTACAATTTTACATACACTTATCGTTATTTTACCTGGGTAGGCGGGGCTTACCTTGCCTACCCAGAATGCACGCCACTGTAATACATAAATAATGGCATAAACACAACACACACACAACGCATTAATTCACCAAAATGAATCTGCATTTGCAATTAAAAGTGTTAAACAGCTGGTCATTTTCATGCACGCAGCATTTGCTTCACTTCGTGCCGGACCGCGTGCCGTTTCGGCCAGATTTCCCATCATGCTCTACGTCGCTGATATCATATTGAACATCATCCTTTATATTCCAGTTACTTTCTTAGAGTAAAGCCCGCATCACAAGGAACTGGATTTCCAGTAGGTATGCCCTAATTGGCGCTGGACTTGCTGTTAATTTGCTAGTTTTCGCCTCACACGATACTTATCAGTGTACTTGTCGATAGACTTTTGTTTCCATACGAGAGAAGTTGTAATGGCGGCCGCGTGAAAAGTAAACAATATATCACTTCACATTTTCAAAAGCCGATAACTATTCAACCGAGAGGAATAACGTTTCGTATAAACCGTTATTAGGTACAAAACAATGGCGCTGCTTAAATACATACTTTATAACGTTTACTGTACACTATGGAAGAATATTTTAGTTGTTCCAAATGTAAACAGAAACACCGTGCACTCAGCATAGATGGTGACTCAACGCGCCTTTCATGCTGTATATGTTATACATTGCTGGAGTAACACTCGGAAACCACAGACAAAAGCGCTCCTTTGCACACTCACAGATTATCTTCACATGGCGAAACTTTGCTCTGATTGGCTGTTCCACAGAATCCAACCGAGGAAAGCAAGTAGCAATTAGAACATGTCCTATTCCTCCAAACCAGTCAAGCAGTAAGCCTCGCGGCCATGATTGCTACATAGAAAGTTAGTTCAGCGCCAACTAGGGCATTCCAACTAGAAATCCAGTTCCGTGTGATAGAGGCTTAAGTATGTAACTGAGTTATATTTCAAAATGATTAACTATAACTGTATCCGAGTTACTTTTCTGGGAAAGGAAATGTAACTACGTATAACACAGTTACTTTTGTAGAAAGTAACTCCCTAAGAGACTGATTGACTGTCATTATTTAGTTTTCGGTTATCTTAAGCAATTAAAAGATTTGCTTTCTTCATTAGCAGCACAGGAGTTTTGCAATATTATGATTGATTTGCTTTATTTTACTTCGCTTCTTGTGCCACTTTTGGCTAATTTGCGAAGATGGAGATGAGTGATGATATGATGAAATTGATGAATGGACACTCACAAGCATCCATGCCCAGGCCATGATTCGAACCCGGAACCCCTGGCGACGTAGCGCGATGTGCTAACCACTTTGCCACGGGGGCCGGCTTTGGCAATATGAGATTATGTTAGTTTGTTCAAGTGGATATCCAAAGTTTCACTTCAATTTGTACTACATGATAAGGCGATTATCGATGCCAGTTTTGCAGATAACGCCACATTACTAAGTAGATCGTTCCCAGGAAGAAATGAGGCGGTTGAGTAAAATGTAGTGAAATTGGAGCTTCAGAAGAATAATCATACAAGTTGCAGTGCTACGGTGTAAAGGTAAGCAAATTATTTTGTCACACACAATTTAACCTTTTTGCTTTGTTAGTATAAGGGGTGTTGGTCATTTCCTACAGGGGCTGGAACCTTCCAATGCGTCGTATATGTAATGCTCTTTTAAGTGTTTCTTTCCTCAGATAGAGTTTGACCTTTCCAACGGTTTATTGTTGGGAGATGACGACTGTCTTAGCAAATGTTTTTAGCTCTCTGAGAATAGCGTGTGTCTTCCAGTGTCTGTGAGAATTTTTTTAGCTTGTCCTTGCCTTTTTAATGTGTCGTGTCCAGGCACGTAGCCAGAATTTTATTTCGGGGAGGGGGCTCATCCCTTATCAGCACGGGCGTAACCAGATATATTTGTAGAGGGAGTCAGGCCAGATAAAACTTGATTAGTACAAATAATAATGAGAATAATAATTATTGTTATTTCACAATAATAACTATTATAAGTTATTAAAATATACCAATTTCAATACAAATGTATTGTTATTATTACATAAATGGAGATACTTGGCTACTCGATCCACCGTAGCAGTGAATATCTAACACAATTGTTGTCCATTATTTTTCTTATATTTTGTAGTTAGTGTAATGACACTCATAGTTATTATATTTTGTTATTAACTTGTACACAATTGTTCAAAATAAGGCTAACAGTTAGTGGTAAATTTTATTCATAAAGTTTATACTCTGTGACTTCTCACAAAGAAAACTGTAAGTTTAGGAAGCTGTGGATCCATTTATTCTTTGGATTAAATGGTAAATATGAAATTTTATCTGGTTCCTCTATTACACACTAAACGTTTTTCGATGTAATGCAGTTTTTATTGTGGTTATAACTTTATTTCTGTTGTTAACGATAAATATAATATTTAAGTTAGATATTTGTAGGATTTCGGATGGGGGGGGGCTTCAGCCCCCTTAGCCATCCCCCTGGCTACGTGTCTTGTTGGGTTTGCTGTGTGCACGCTCTCTTCACAACCTTGTACTTTCAACCTGTCTCAAGGAGTTCTTGACACTCCTAATTAAACTCTAAGTTAAGGGTTTAGACGAGAGATTTTTATGAACAGAGAGGGAAAAAATCTATCGTTCTTTTGAATGATGGAAATACATTTTAATAATTTTTATAGTTGTTCTATCTTTTTTTCCTATTTGTTGTTGATGTTTCCTTTCTACTGATATAACTAGCTTCTTATCGAGGTATTGCTTCAGTTCGCGAAATCATAAGAAAATGGTAGTGGGGGAGGAAGGTTCATTTATACACACACGTGCAAGTGTGTGCACGTGTGGAATGGAATTATATTGTATGCATTTATTAAGTATTACGTTTTATTTATTTAATTTTTATTTTATCATTATTCATCAATGAGATTTCATATTTATTTATCTTGCATCCGGGCTTTACTTTTATTGTATGTATATATTATAATGCTACCGGTGTGCATTTTTTGGTGGTCTCTTATAAAAGAAATGATTTCCTTGTCAGTTCAGCTTGATGATTCTCTTAAATCTACCCTGACTATAGAGCTTCATTTTGTGTGTTCTTATCAGTAAAAAAGAGAAAGGGTATATATGTAAGAAAGCAACACGCTTAAACACACAAGCACACATACACAGATCGATAAGCCTACTTATTTACTCGATATTTGCCAATCGATACCTGGAATCCCTAACGTGGGCGCTCCCTTTTTACATGAGGTCTGTCCGAAAACTTCTTACCAACATTTGTATGGATATTAAAATTTTCATCCTAATCCTTTAAGCCTACACATAGCTAAACTTCCGTTTTCTGTTCAAACATAATATATAATGTTAATGATTTGATTTATTTTACTTCGCGTTTCTACCACTTTTGGCTAATTGCGAAGATGAAGATGAAATAGATGAAGGAATAATCACAAACACACATGGGCAGAACACAATTCAAACCTCACAGAGGCTACAGGCGCCAAATCCTCGTTAGTCTGCTAATGCAGTTCAGAGTGAACTACGTGCAAGTGAGGTTGACATTTTGGGTGTTTTAAAAAATCTGCACCCCTTGCAATCCTCACACATATTTAACACTATATTTATCTTTATTTTACCCTGATACTATATAACACTCTTTGCATTCGTGTTAATTTATTTCCAATTCATCTCATTTTCCTTACTGTCTTTCTGTTTCAGGCCATTATTTGCATTAATAAAGGAAATACTGTATGGATTAATTGTAACCCTATTAAGATAGATAATAATAATAATAAGCAATTGGCAATTTCACTGTAGTTTCTACTGCTTTGGTTTTCTTTATAGTTTAACGCTCAGAAGCTGGGGTGTAGAACTTCCATTGTCATGCATAGATGTTGCAGAGTTGCCATGTGTACAATATGTTGCTGCTTCACATTTCTGCTAGCAACAACCTTCTACTCCAATTCACTCAGCTCATTACAGACGGAGACTGCATATGTGCCAACCAATAAAACAACTCCATTTCTGGTCCCTTGTCCTAAAAGAGGAGTGGTAACTGTCATAGATCTTGGACGTCTAGGTAATAAGATATGGGAATATGCCTCACTTTGGGCCGTGGGGAAGAAACTCGACCTAGATCCCTATGCACCAGACTCACTCTTCAAAGCCTTGCAGAAAGTCTTTCAAAATCTAACTGTCCCCTCCATAGACACTGTAAAGCATTGCGAGAAAGATTTTGTGCTTTTGTACGGGAACATGTTGTTGAAAGAATACATTGCCCTCGTGAGGGATGTTGTGTATTACCAGAAAGACCTGAAGAAAGAATTCGTATATCGTCAAGAGTATATTGAAGCCGCTGTTGAACAGTTTGACCACGTAAGGTCGTTAATTCTTAAGAAAACAAATGAGGAAGTGACCTTTATTGGAGTTCACGTCAGGAGGACGGACTACATCAAGCAGATCGACGTTCTTTACAGCTCCAAATCAGCCGGAAGCATGTTCTATCTAAACGGTATGGAGTGGTTTCGTTCAAGATTTCGCAATGTGGCATTTATGGTGACAAGTGATGACGTGAACTGGTGCAAGGAAAACCTCAAAGGTGACCACGGTGATGTTTTCTTTGTGAATCATTCTGGACCCGATGATCATATTTACGATCTGACCCTTCTCTCCATGTGCAACCATTCTCTGTTCGATTACGGGACGTATGGTTTGTGGGCTGCAATCATGGCTGGTGGCGAAACGGTGGTTTATGATACAATGAACGACTTGTACCTTACAGAAGCTGTACGAAACTTTCCTGGGTGGCATTTCATGACATAGTAGAAGCTGTTTTGATTAATTGAAGATAATGTGAGATCACAGGAGTATGTGACTAGAGCACATTGTTTATTGAAATACCTCACGAGGTTTATTTGTTGATTCGTTTTGGGGAAATAGTGATGTTTACTATCTTTGGTATTGTGTTGTTACTGTTATCCGGGTTAACAATATTTATAGCTGGGGTTGGTGTTAATTTTGAGTATGATTTAAGGAAAATTATTGCTTTATCTACACTAAGACAACTCGGGTTAATAATATTAACATTGCCTGTGGGATTAAAGAAGTTAGCATTTTTTTAGTTAAAGTACCGACAGCGTTATTTCCGGCCCCTGTGACTGACCCAAAGATGTTCATTTATTTAATTTATAATGTTTTGTTTAATTTTGTGTTTAATACGCACGATGATATATATATATATATATATATATATATATATATATATATATATATATATTATCAATTTCTGCATTAATATGATGTATAATTAATTATTATCACATTCTTGATAATGTAAAATTACAATGTATACATTTCTATATACATTTTTGACCTTAGCAACGAAAAAGAAACAAAACACAGTAGATCAATAAGTATATGGAAATTTTAAATAGTGACGTCCGAGTTTCATTGAAGTTATAAAAATCCTAATTGCTATTTCGTAAAGTGAATACTAGGATGTTTCGTTGAAGTTGAAGTAAGAGGTAGGGATGGCCAAACGGATCCGGATCCGAAAATTCTGGATCCGGATCCGGGTCTGAAAGTTTCGGATCTCTGGATCCGGATCCCAAAGTTCGTATCTAAATCCCATTATAATATTACCACACCTTAAAAGGTATTATGATCTTCGATTACAAAGAAATTTTTAATTAGTTAGCCCTACAAGATTTTTTTTCAAGTGTTGTTCCTAAAATGCTTTGCTACGCATCGGCTAACACACTCGTGCACAAAAATAATCTTACTTGTTTAACATAAAATGTCAGAGGTGATTTTGTAAATGCCATTGAAACGAATATGTATTCATTCGAATGTATTGGAAATAAAAACACACATAAATGTGAGACACTCCATTCCAGGATGAAACCTTTAACACATATAACAAGATAGAAATGTTATACAAAAATTATACAATTGTTCTACAGTTACAGTTTTACAAATTAAAATAAAACATTATAATATATGCAGTGTTATATAATTACGAAGTGTAAGACTAACAAGGGAGGTTATCTAAGTGTCCCCCTCCGATTTCCATGAAACTTGGCAGGCGTATAGTGGGCCCAAAGGAAGAAATACGTGTTTTTTTTGTTTCAGCTAAAATACTGTTTTAGGGGGCAAAACCCCCTCAAATGTCAAGATGAGGACAAATTGAAGTGAGGATCTGACCCCTGTGTCCCTCCGATTTCCATGAAACTTGGCAGGTTTATAGTGGGGCCCAATGGATGAAATACGTGTTTTTTTTGTTTCAGCTAAAAAACGGTTTTAGGGGGCAAAACCCCCTCAAATGTCAAGATAAGGACAAATTCAAGTGAGGATCTGACCCCTGTCTGCCTCCAATTTCCATGAAACTTGGCAGGTGTATAGTGGGGCCCAATGGAAGAAATACGTGTTTTTTTGTTTCAGCTAAAAAAACGGTTTTATGGGGCAAAACTCCCTTAAATGTCAAGATGAGGACAAATTGAAGTGAGGATCTGACCCCTGTCTGCCTCCGATTTCCATGAAACGTGGCAGGTGTATAGTGGGGCCCAATGGAAGAAATACGTGTTTTTTTGTTTCAGCTAAAAAAAACGGTTTTATGGGGCAAAACTCCCTTAAATGTCAAGATGAGGACAAATTGAAGTGAGGATCTGACCCCTGTGTCCCCCTCCGATTTCCATGATACTTGGTAGGTGTGTGTATAAACGGGCCCAAATGAAGAAATACGTGTTTTTTTTATTGTTTCGGCTAAAAAACTGTTTTATTGGGCAACCCCCCCCCCTCAAATGTCAATATGAGGACAAATGTAAGTGGGCATTTGACCTATGTGTCCCCCTCCGATTTCCATGAAACTTGGCAGGTGTATAGTGGGGCTAAAAGGAAGAAATACGTGTTTTTTTTTGTTTCAGCTAAAAAACGGTTTTACAGGGCAAAACCCACTCAATTGTCAAGTTCCATGGACATCGGAGGGGGAGACTTAGACCTCCCTTGTAAGTGTATTCATTAATTACAAATCACGCACGCGCGCACACACACTATATATATATGTGTGTGTATGTATATTATATACGTATATATATGTATATTAGCAGGTAACAATATGTTATAAACACATTCTTACTTTCCAAAGAAGCGCATGTGGGATGGCAAAACGGATCCGACAATTCTGGATCCGGATCCGAAAGTTCTGGATCCGGATCCGAAAGTTCTGGATCCGGATTCGAAAGTACCAGATCCGGATCCGGATCTGATGATTCTTGATCCATGATTCAAGAAAAAATGACGATCTTCTGATGCGTGGTTTGAAGTTTGCACAATGGTAGTTATAGACTTTTAAAAATGTATTTTGTCTTCGAGTTGCAATTTGTTGAACATGTTGCGAAGGCAAAATTTGCAACCCTAAATATTTTATTTCTTAAGTTTATTATTATTCTGTGCAATCATGGCAGATAAATCTAAAGAAACGAAGCCTAGACATTCACGTAGGCTAAAATCTAATGTTGCATACTTAAATAGTAAGTAATTCTCACGATGGTGACATTTGTGATCTACAGTCAGGTAAGATTAAAGGAGTGGCGTGTTGAGATAAACTTGAAAATGACCTGAGGTATGTGCAATGTTTTAATTGTCATTCGTGATATCATGTTTCATGTTTGAAGCTTCCATCACACATTGAACAATTTATTCTACCAATAAGGAAAAATACTGTTTTAACAAATGTGATTCCAGTTACGATCCTTATCAATAGCCGTTGTATTTGGAAAGTATAAATCCTAATTTAAATAACATACTAAACAGCATTAGAAACATACAATTAGCTGTTGTAAGTTCTAACCAAGAACTTAAGACTCAGTTTGAACAGTCTAATCAGGAACTTACGACTCAGTTTTAACAGTCTAATCAGGAACTTCAGACTCAGTTTGAACAGTCTAATCAGGAATTTAAACAGTCTAATCTAAAACTCAAACAGTCTAATCAGGAACTTAGATCAGAATTAAATCTGTCTAATGAAAATATTCAGGTTAAACTTGATGTTATATCTTTAAAACAAGCTGAATTATCTAGTGCACATACACAGTTATCTTCACAGCTTGATGTTAAATTTGAAGTTTTTAATCATGATATTAGTCATGTTAACAATCGGCTCAATATTTTAATGTTTGAATTTAAGGACAAAAAAGATGCTGTTTAGTGTTGCCCACTAGACGAGACGAGACGAGACGAGACTTTGGTCTGTCTCGTCCTGTCTCGTGAAAATGCTGTCTCGTCTCGTCTCGAAAATATTCGTTTGTCCCGTCTCGTGTCCCGTCTCGAAGGGTTCTGTAACCCTCGATTATGCTAAACAAATATATCTTTTTTTAAGCTAGAGGAAGACCCCAGGCAGATGCAAGAAGCCGTTCCTGCAAAAGTGTCTTGTTTCACGAAGCGAAGAAACGTGACAAAACCACCACGTATGGAAGGCAAACCTGCATTTTATTTTATATCGCACATTTTCAGACCCGTGTCTCCTGTAGTTATAAAAATCCAAACTTCAATGACTTTTTTAGACATGCTATAGTTGAAAAAAATATGTTTAGATGCACCAAAAGTGCATCATTATCAGATTATGCATATAACGTGTTATTGGAATCAACACATTTGTGTAAATTGGATGCCTCCCCGATGGTGTAGTAATAACGTCGAGGTCTTGTAATTAAGGGTCCTCGCGTTCGATACCCAATGGAGGCACAAAGTGGACCGGATCACACTTTAAACTGAAGGTCGGTTCGCAATTTAGCCTATTTGTAAATCAAGTGGACTTAAAAGAAATACAACATCAACGTTAAGAATGCGTTTTGGCATCCTAAAGCAGCTCCATTCTTGGGGCGTCCGTGGCCATATGGCGTACTTTATTCAAAACTTTTTATCAGATCGTTTTTTCCGCGTACGTGTTGGGAACTCCTTTTCGGATCTTCACGAACAAGAGAACGGTGTCCCGCAGGGCAGCGTATTAAGTGTGACTCTGTTTGCCATAGCAGTGAACAGTGTTATGGCAAGCATTGTTGCCCCTGTACATGGTCTTCTGCATGTAGACGACCTCACGATCTTTTGTCGCTCACGGAATCTCGCGTCAGCTTCTCGTCAACTCCAACTGACGATAAACCGTTTGGTTGAGTGGTCCTCCCAAACAGGTTTCACCTTCTCATCCGAGAAATCCGTGTGTGTTCACTTTTGTCGGCAACGTTCATGTCATTTCGATCCTGACCTGTACATGGGGAAATCTCCCCTGTGCTTCGTAAATGAGGTCCGCTTCCTGGGCCTCATTTTCGATAAGAAATTAACATGGCTACCTCACCTTCGCCACTTAAAGTTCTCTTGTCTTCGAGTTCTCAACCTTTTACGTGTTTTATTTCATACTTCGTGGGGTGCTAATAGGACGGTACTGCTTCGCTTGTACCGTGCACTCATCAGGTCGAAGCTTGATTATGGATGTGTTGTGTATTCTTCTGCCCGCCCATCTAGACTTCGCATCCTAGACACCGTCCACCATGCTGGTATACGTGTGTGCTCTGGTGCTTTTCGTACCAGTCCAGTCGCCAGTTTGTACGTAGAGGCATCTGAGCCGTCGCTGTCTCTGCGAAGACAGCGGCTGGAAGTGAACTACTTCCTCCATCTTCGCTCGATGCCTTCACATCCCTCATTTCACACCATCTCAGACGAGAATAGGCTGGCAAGGTATCGGCTCCGCCCTAGTGCCACTAGACCATTTGGTGTTCGTGCAGACGAGATCCTGTCAGCACTTGGTGTTGACAGTGATCTTCCTGGCGTTTCTCCACTCATTCCGCCTCTCCCTACCTGGGAGTTTCCTGCACCTTCTATCGATTTTTCCCTGACTGCCCTTCCAAAGGCAGAAACACCAATGGTTGTATACCAGCAACGGTTTTTAGAACTTCTTGCGAAGCACCCCAATTTTAATGTGTTTTACACGGATGGGTCCAAGACAGTCGAATCAGTTGGTTGCGCCTTCGTCCTACACTCTCAAAGTTCCAGTTTCGCGCTACATCCTGCCTGTTCCATCTTTACGGCAGAGTTGTACGCCATTCTAAAGGCACTGGACTTTGCAGACGTGAATGGGCTGAAGAAAGTCCTTGTGTGCTGCGATTCGACCAGCGTGTTGCAATCTCTGGATTCGCCGTATTCCCGGCACCCGGTAGCGCAACGCATATTCAGACGGCTTGTGTCCTTATCTGCCAGCACAGATGTACACTTCTGTTGGGTCCCTAGCCACGTGGGCATCCAGGGGAACGAAGCAGCTGATGCTGCCGCCAAGTCTGCTGATGCAGATCTCGACGTTCTCGTCCACCTTTTGCCAGCTAGCGACCTGCAGAATGTGTTCCGCTGTCGCCTTCTTGACACTTGGCAGACGGAGTGGGATGTGGAAACGGGGAACAAGCTTCACTCTGTTAAGCCCACCATAGGTGCTTGGCGTTCCTCGTCTCGTCCCTCTCGGCGAGAAGACGTTATTCTTACCCGCATGCGTATAGGACACAGCCGTCTCACGCTTGGTCACCTACTGCAAGGGCTGGACCCTCCGTTGTGTCGTGCTTGTAATGTTATTTTAAGCATCCGACACATTCTCGTTGAATGTGTCGATCTTGCTTACCTCCGGCAGACTTTTAACCTTTCCGGCTGTTTGTCATCCCTCTTGGGTGATGACAGCAGTATTTTATCACGTGTTTTTAGTTTTTTACGAAGAGCTGGACTCTTCCACCGTCTGTAAGGAGGTTTTTAGTTTGTTCTGACTTTTTAATGTGTCGTGTTTGTCTCGTGCAGGTCTCTTTACAACCTTGCACTTTTAGTTTTTCCCAAGGGGCTATCTACACCCCTTTTTTAAATCTCAGTCAGAATTTTAGATAAGGGGACATTTCCCCGTATACACAGAAGGGTGCGAAATGGCCTTAAGTGCCGACGCACCCATAAATTTTAACTCAATCAATCAATCAATCAATATTAGAATCCACTAATTCACCCGCAGGTAAGTCAAATTTCACATATCCCTCTTCATCCTCGTTCATAGACTTCCTGCAATACTTTTGTGCATGTGTGTTGCACAAATGCAACAAATGCGAGAAATGTGAGGAGTTATTCTTTCCCTGTACTGCGTTATTTCTTTTCATAACAGTAAGGCTAAATTCTAGTTTTATCTGAACTTTTAAAAAACGTGCAAAATACTTCTCTATATTTAAACAACCACCCTTTCTCATGTATGTGTAAAACAATCCCAGTCTGTCTCAGAAAACCTCTTCCTACGATCAAATGGCGGAAACAAGTCTCAACAACTATAAATTTATGCTTAAATTTCCTATCATTTATACAAAGAGTAGCACATATCACGTCCTTTGCAACACTGTCAACAGCTAATGTTACTTTACTCGTCCTAATAAATTTACTTCCAACCAGTGACGGCGCCAGGGAAATGTGACGGGGGGAAGGCGGAAGGGGGCAACATAATATTGTTGGGGGGGCAGTCACATTAAAACGCCCGAAAACACTACATATATATCATATATATACATATATAATAATAGTTATAATAATAATAATTATTATTATATTCATGTATGATGTTCTGTGTTTGTCCCTTTTTTAGAGTGGACGTTTACTGCCTAAATTTACTTCTTGATTACGAGTTTATCTCCATACGATTCTATTTAATAAAGGCATTCATTCTTTTTTATTCGTAAGTTGCGTTATCTCTAGTGACCTATTTCAGTATTGGAAGACATTTATAATTTTATAATTCATCGTCTTTCATGAGATGAAACTACTGAAATAAATATTCAAGTTATGAGATAATAATATAAATGACGAAAAAATGTGCTTCGAAGAGTTTAATTTTCTTGCAAAATAAACGTGACGTTGGAAGAAATTAATCTTCTTAATTATTAGAAACAATGAATGTCACTTAGTGAAGTGCAATTCTTCTGTAGGAGAATTCTGCTGTAGGTGCTTTGGCGAACACATTGCCCACCTTTGGTACGTCCAGGTCTTGACATTTCTTCTCAATATCAAGGACATCCATATGAGGCAGTTTGCATCCAGCATCCTTTTTCGAGCAAGCCTTTTCAAAGATTTTAAAGACGAAACGGTTCTTTCACATTCACACGCTGCACTTAAAACTGGAATTGTTACAGAAAATACAACTACAGTGTGAACCTTGTGAAATACCAATTTACATTTTCCTAGGATTTCAAAGAAATCCATTAAGTGGACTATTTCAGTGCCACCTTCGTAACGCAGAAGAGTTTTGGGCAAAATTTGTGTTTCACATTTCAGGGAAATGTTATCACAGGATAAAAAAATCTGAAAAAGAAATATTCTGACCCTGGCATTACTTACTCTTGCTCTACCACTCCAACGTATGTCTGTGCTACACAATTACAGGCACCTATGGAGTTCGTGGGAAGAAGTTCTTCGACATTGATATGTACGAGAAAGAGAGAACCTGACCGCGATGCGTTTTGAATCGAATTTTAAGTGTATTTTGCATTTTAAGGTTCAAGTTCAATACATTTCCGAATAATATCCCCTCATTTTGAAATTAACTTCAAGAGCATCAAAGAAATTCCCTTTGTTAAGGTTTGCCTCAGGCTCATCATGTCGAAATTCAAGTCCCTGAATAGTAAGAAACCGCGATGAATCCACAACAACAGACATGTAGTGTCGGTTTTTCTCCGATCACCTTTGGTCCCGGGTTCGATACCCAGTCGGGCACTTTAAACTGTAGGTCCAGTCCCGATTACTCATACTGTACATAAAGTGGACTTAAAACACCAAATCAACCAACCAGCCAAATCTTGAGTCAACTTTGAATGTATTTTACTAATTAGCGTTGTCACTAACAACCTATGATTAGAATAATTTGCCCGTACTAGAGATGATGTTTTGTGGTCCTCAAAATATTCGTGATGTTTTTAAAACCATCCACATTCAACGCTTTCTCCCAGTTTTTAAAACTGGTTAAAACTTAGGTTAATCGCGACGATTAAAGGACATAAATGAATGAGAAATCACCTATGCCCAGGTCAGCGCTGGAATCTTGAACGAAAGTCACACACACGCATTCGCATATATACTAAAACAAATTTAGTCAAGTTGGTATTATAAGCAGGAAGTTTATCCCCAACAATTGAACTAGGAATATTATGACCACCGAAAGGAATTTTACCATTCAACCCAATACAATATCAGGCAGAATACACCACTTTGAAAAGGTGAAAATCGTCATACTCTTATAAATGAACTCTCTTATTATTCGATATTTAATTAACTTCAGTTGAGGGGCACGGGGGAGGGGTGAAGTGTCTGACTTGGGGCGCCCGCCCCCTGCCCCCCCTTTGGCGTCGTCACTGTTTCCAACCCTCTAATATCTTCGCTATTGATAGCCTCAGCTTCGAAATGGAAGCTTGTGTGTCGGCGAATAATACAAAGAACTTGTTTATCTTACAAGGGGTTCACTGTCCTTCTTTCATTCAAAGTCTGCCGTTTTCCATTTCTCTCAGCTTTTCCTAGCAGCTGAAAACAATCCCATATAAGTGTCCCTCGTATTATTGTTCCTGCAAAACTTCCTGTCGGCAAGCAAAGCAAATTACAGAACTTTTATTGCCCCTCCCTTGCATCAACGTTCATTCCCAGGTCTGGATTTATGGCACTTACCCGCTACTGCAGGTCAACCTCGCCCCTGAAGCAACGGTGTCCATTGTTCAAAGCGAAACCTCTGTCAGTGGTGAGCGGCGAAAAATAGTCTCGGAATACACCCTGGCCGTAACCAGGCAGGGCGTGCGCTGAGCTCCCGCCCCCCTGGCATTGCTGTAAGCTTCCCTCTGAAGTTTGATAAAAACTACTTCGTGAAATTTGTTTGTAACTAGTGAAAATGTAGACAGTAGATACTACATGTATTTTGTTCAAAAACTTGGCTAAATTCACAGAATAAAAAGAACAGATACAACATTCGTTCATCTGATTTACAGAAATGCTAATCGGGACTGGACCCACAGTTTAAAGTGGGATCCAAATCAGTATGTGCCTTCACCGGGTATCATACCCCGGACCCCTGATTACAAGGCGACGACGCTATCACTGTACCATCGGGGAGTCCCCTCATAGAACAAAGTTTCCTCCTACGACAATTATACAGAACTTAGTTATCTTCCTTCACTTGAAATCTATTCTATTTCAGCCTCAGTATTTCGTTATTACAATCCAAGGAATAGTATTAACCTTAAATAAAAATAAAAGCATTGGAAATAATCTTCAAACGGACGTAAAAAAATCGAATCGAACCACCTGTGGAATGCCTTAGGGAAAGAACAAGAATTTTCTCAAGAAAGACATTTCCGAAATTTCCATAACATTCTAAAAATTTTGCAACCCTTGCAAATAATCATGTGCTAATATCTTGTCATGGTTCCCTGTAAACACTAAAATCACCAAATTAGTTCTTTCCAAATTTCCCGTATTTTCTCCTCCTCTTTAGCTCTCAGCTGCTCGGAGAGGGATAATGCAAGATTATTTGTCCCTAATCATCTCCTTCTCTTAGTCTTGCTAATATCTTGGACTCCCTAATAACTTTCCCAACAACTCCTCATCAATTTGTACTGCCATGTTTCCTACAATACTCGAAGGTAGAATTCTGTGTACGGTGTCAAGTGGATACCGTGACAGAGAAACGAAAATCGGAAGCGGGGGTAAAGCAAGGATGTGTTCTGTCACCCCTGCTCTTCACTTTCTATATAAATGATATAGTTGCGTTTATAGAGAGTGAACGAGCCAACACCCCCAAGGTGGGGACGACAAGAATACCGGAGCTCCTGTTCGCAGATGATATGGTTCTGATCTCAGAGACAAATGCCGGCCTACAACGGGCTCTGGACGGGTTGGAAAAATACAGCAGAGAATCCAAACTGCAAGTAAATCTCACAAAAACAAAAATTATGGTGTATGTATATGGAAGAGACAAAAGGTGGACTTTCAGAGGGCAAGAATTGGAAAGGGTAAAGAGAATAAAATACTTGAGACTAGTTTTTACTATGGCAGGGACATGGACAAGACATATGCAAGGAAAGGCTGGGGCAATAACAAATAATGCGGACAGTATGGAAATGGTAGAAATACGATATACATTTTGTGGAAAAACTATATCGTACATTATTAATAGGGTTAATAGGGTACGGGAGGGAGATACGGGGTGCAAAGGGGTGCGATGTCCTAAACAGAATCCAATGCACTTTTTTCAAGAGGGCTTTGCATATCAGCATGGGCACTGCAAACTGCGCGTACTACGGGAACTTGGACTGGTCAAGGAGCATACGTTGGATATGTTGAGAAGGGTTAAATACTGGGCGATATTAATATCGAGAAGGGAGAACTCGGTAAAATGGCAAGCGCTGATGCAACGGGTACAAGGGGAGGAAATGGGAACATGGGCGAAAGAGATCAGAGGCAAACTATACGAAATTGGACTGGGATGGATATGGGAGGGCGGACACGTCGACCAGGGGACATTGCAATTAGTGAAACAAAGATTAGAAGATATAGATAGGCAGGAAATAATAGCGGAATGTGAAACTAAGGGATCGCTCGAACTCCAAAGAAGTGGACCGCGGGAATGGGGACGAGTAGCGTACATGAAGAAGGTGAGCATGGTGGCAAGAAAGTGGTTGACATGGATGAGGCTGGGGGGATGGAGACACAATACAGTAAAAAAAACTACGAAGGGAGATATAGATGCGTATTACGCAATTGTGATGATGGGCCAGAACATTTATTCTCATGTCAGGACACGCGCGTTCTGCAGGAGGAGAAGCTATACAACATAAGCTTGGAAAGAGTGTTCGAATCAATTGTAGTGCAAAGGAGCATTGAACTATTGGAAAAAGTGGGGGTATATTTACAACATTTAGGGGGAAAAGAAGTGCTGTAAAGAGACGGGATAAGGAAGAGGAATAAGTGTTAATTTACCGGAACTGCTATGTTAACATCTATACGGAATGTAACGGATAGTGTAGTCTGTAGGGAATTATAGTTATGTAATAAGAATAGATGTAGTGCGCACAGCCGATGGCTCGCACACGATATAATTAATTATTATCACATTCTTGATAATGTAAAATTACGATGTATACATTTCTATATACATTTTTCACCATAGCAACGATAAAGAAACAAAACACAGTAGATCAATAAGTGATAAAATATATGGAAATTTTTAAATAGTGACGTCCGAGTTTCATTGAAGTTATAAAAATCCTAATTGCTATTTCATAAAGTGAATACTAGGATGTTTCGTTGAAGTTCAAGTAAAAGGCTTGCTTCACCCCCAATGGCGTGAGAGCGCGGGCAGATTTCAAGAACATGCTCGTATTATTGGCCGTCCCGAGAACGAGAACCTGGTGTGAAGCGTAGGGATGGTGAATTCGTACGTGACCAATCACGTCTCCCCCTTTCCCCAATGACGCAACGGTCTGGTTAAAGAAAGTTCACGCCTAAAACTACAATGTACAACGGTCCTAGTATTGACCATTGTAATATTTTAAAATATTTGCTGTATAAAGCAAATCAACGTTTAATACAACAGTAGGCTGATACAGTACCTCTCTCTTATTAACGTCCTACAAACTGAACGTAATCCTATATATTTCGTTGTTACATTACGTATTCGCAACACAATTCATAGATACTGAACAGGGGACACGTCATCGCAACTAAATTGATCCTCATCTCCACTCGACTACACTATAAAGCCCATCTTTCTATATATATGCTCCGAAAGCCTGGAATGCACTACCAATATATCCACAATAAATAATAATAGTTTCAAAATCATGCAATTAATATGACAGGAACAAATAAACCGACAAAAACTGCAAGGAAAGCATCAAATGCTCCTTTGTTTTGCTGTACAAACCAATGGCGTCGCTACAGGGGGAGCGGAGGTGGACACTTGCCACAATGAAATTGAATCTACCCGCCTAATGGCTCACGTAAGATATGTGTAGAGGAATAAAAGTGATAGAAATACGAAGAAAGGAATAAAATATGGAGAAGGAGAGGGAAAAATAGAGGAACAGAGGAAAAGAGGGAGAAATTGAGGGAATGACAGAGGAGCAGAGGGAAAATAGAAAGACAGAGGGATAAATTAAGGGAAATATAGGAACAGGGGGAATGATAGGGATACAGAGGAAGATAGAGAGGGAAAGATAATAGAGGGGAAATGTAGGAATAGAGGGATAGATAGAGCAACACACAAGAAAGAAAGGGAAAGTTTTTGAAAGTGGGAAAAAGAAGTAAACACACAAGAAAGAGACAGAAATATAGAGAATTAGAGAGAAAAAGAAAAATGAAGAAAAGAGGAGGAAAGAAAAGGGAGAAAGAGTGGAAAATGGGAAAGAAAGGAAGAGAGGAAAGAGAAAACTTACTATCTGAAAGTATTTCGTCCAACCTTGAACGACGCCACTTTTCAAACGCATGCTTTAATCGACATTTTTGTCTTAACCATCTTCAATGATTTTATCTGTATCACCAATCTTTATGATATCTTATCTTTTAAGACGCATGTAATGTTTCGAAATCAATCTGAGTTTCCTCAACTTCCTAATGGTCGTTATCAAGAAACAAACTCCCATCATACCACTGATTCACTTTTTCATTAAAAATATTCCTTAAGCAATCAACAGACATAACTCTAAAAACCAGGGTGGGAATGAACATAGAACACGGCTAAGATTCCCCCAAAGAGACATATATATATTCTGACAGCATAGGTAAACCTTTATCCTGATGCCTCCCTCCATAATAATAATAATACAATACTTACTTATATTTCCATTAGTTTTTAAACTGTAAAGTATTTCATGAGGCAAGTATCATTTCGTGGTTCAAACATGTTATCCGAGCATCTAAAACCAGGAGGGCCTACCTACATATAGAAAGGGTCAGTTGACCTACTGCCTCGAGGTTCCAAAGGAGCCTGTGCGAATATCTAAATAATTCCAATAATCCTTTTTAGAGAGCACCAAGCAAGGAGGGAAAGAGTAAATAACACGGCATCACTTTTAAATTAATATTGTTCACTGCTGAAGAAATAGTAAAAGCTTTATTGGATTGCTGAGGTTTCTGCGTGAGTCACATCCATGAACGTCAGCAGGATTTTTCCCAAGGAGGGGTAAGCAAGATAATTTTTCCGAGGGAAGTGGGCAAAGAAGGAATATTTTCCCCCATAATATCATTACCCCTTCAAATAACATTCCTTCAGCATTAAGTTATATTCCTGCAACGCCCTTATAATAGTCAACATAGAATTCCTGTGAATCAAATGACTTTATTTGTGTGAAGTATATAATTTTAGGTTGACATTAATTTTCCAGTGGGTTCGTGCCTCCCCTTGCCTCCCCTTTCGGGCGCTCATGGTCACACCAGGTCCATAGTGATTACATGTAACAGAATTATTATATATGCCTAATTAATGTTGATGTAATATGTCAAGTACCAACCAAGAAATGTAATAGTTTGTGCCAGGTTGTTTAAAATGCAGAAACTGCCATAATATGAAGTATGTGTTGGGAGTACAATGAATGCATAAAATTATGTTGTATATACTACAAGAAGTCATTAATTCATAGGAAGAACAAGTAATACAGTGGCTCTAAGATACTTAAAAATTCCTTCTTATTAATAAATTAATAATACTATTTTCACAAGATGTTGTGTTCTACAAAAGTATTATTTTTACCTGTTTTCCTTAATAATTACTGAATTAATACATAGAACACCGATTTCATAAGATACAGACCCTCAAGGCAAGTAAATATACAAATCTTCTATTGTTTTAGAAAAATATTTATTTACAATCTTCGAGGTGTCATAGCTAACATATATTTAAGATCTAAACGTGACAGCGCTCAAAGGAGGAAGTTGCTCCAAAACAAACGACTGTCCATCTAGGACTACTTCCACATCCTCTGCTTCTTCCGCGTTCCTATTGTACACCACGACACCAATAGACTCATCTGGGTTCTCAAAGGCTGCTGAGATAAGCGTTCCTGTCTCACCGAAGTTCCTTGGGCTTCCTATTCTGACAGCACCCGAGGAGGCAGCCTTGCTCATGTGACCGATGCCATGGTACTCGATGCTCTTCTCAAAATGGCTGTCGTCGGAATAGAGGGTGAGCGTGCCCCTGCAGTTCTTCCAGCCTCCTGTCCCGTTGTACACTGGTCCGGAGTTCTCGTCGAGGACTATGTTCCAGAGCATGCTGGCCACTGCGCCATTCTGTACTTGCTGGAGGAACAACGTGCCGAAGTTGTAGTCGAAAACCTGTGGCCAATTAGTGACGTTGAAAGTACCAGTGAATTCAGTGAAATAATATTTGGCTCTGGAATGAAAATATACAGTTAGGTTATGTAGCAATACATAGAATTACAATTTATTATATTATGTAGATGCATGTGGAATAGGTAGATGATGTGATCAAATTTTCTTACAGGAAATTAAGAAATATATAGAGCGAAGTAGATAAGACTGTCTTCAATCAGAATTCTGAATAACCTTTCCTTAAGGCATGTATGTACTGTACCACACCAACCCAGTGAGTAGAAGGAAACGCTCATACTAATATCTTGAGAAACTTAGGATATACTTTGTGCGAGGAATAGAATTAGGGAAGATTGATTGCCTATCGGAGATCTCAGGGCTACAGATCGGGACGAGCAAATCTGATCCGTAGGAAATGTATCTTTGAACAGTGGATGATCGATATGCTCTGAACTCGAATAGTACGGAGATTGCAATAAAGAGAAAAAATCTTCAATGTTGAGACCCCTCAAAAGTTTTTTAGCTCCATGAATGTTGATATTTGATGTGTGTGTGTTTGTGTATGCAACAATACTGGCGAATAACTCACGATGATGTTTTCAAAAATAATTTCAACAACAAAAGTAAACGACATAATGACCCAAAACCAATCACCATTATTTCAATACTACGTGCTCAATTAGTTTCTCAAAATATATCCTATAACTTATAAAATAAAACATGCAAAACAAATGGGTAATAAAGTTAATCATGATATTAGACAATATTATGCACACTTGCAGAAACAAAGTCATACTTACTCAGGGTGGATAGAACCTATTGCTAAGGGTACATCTGGATCGCCGCCATAACCGTGATTTGCCCAACCATCGATGTATGGTCTGATATCACTGTTACCCAACACCTCAAGCGGATAAGACAATGTGTTCCAATCATAATCCCAAACAACAATCTTAGTGTCGAGACCAGCTTCTTCAAGCTTCGGACCAAGAGATTTTATCAGATCGATTTCTTGCTGAGCACTTAGAAGCATTGTTGGATATTCTCTCTCCAATACAGGTTCGTTCTGTAAAGATACCGTATCAATGTGAACTCCATTCTCCTCGAAACCTTGAATGTACTTTACAAAGTAATTAGCATAGACTTCCGTGAATTCTGACAGGAAGCTACCACTGTCGTAGTCATTGTTGTCTTTCATCCACGGAGGAGCAGTCCACGGACAAGCCATGATTTTCAAGTCAGGATTGATCTCTTTGGCAGATAATAATGTTGGAATGACGAATTCCAGTTCTGACTCGATGCTGAAGTTGGTTAATTCCGGATCATATTCATCGTCGAAAGTGTAAGCTAAACCTCTGGCCATGAAGTCAGACGCTCCCATTGGTAGTCGAAGGTAGCTGACACCAATTCCTTCTGTTGGGCTGAAAAGTGTCTGAAGCAATTGCTCCCTGAGTTCACTGTAGTGGATGAGATAAGCTGCAGAGTTGGTGAGACCTGCCCCGAAGCCTTGGATGGTTTGGAAGCGCTGAGTGGGATCCACTTCGACTCTTCCAATTCGTGGTTGTGGTCCATTGGAAGAGCTGAGTGGAGTCAAGCAACCTGGGGCTTGTCCAGCATCGGTGTCATTGAAGTGATTCTGAGGGTTGGTTAGCCAGTATTGCAATTGTCTGGTAGAAAGAGAAAATCACAATTACTATTTTTTTTAAACAATAGGCTTGCTACGATTTTGACGTTGATTATTTCAAATTTAACACAATTAAATGAGACCATATGATGGTTAAAATCATCATGTAAAAAGTCCAAGACAGAATTTAGAATGGAAAAATATAATAAGGTGGCTTAAAAATAGGACTTTATCGTGTGTATTTATTGAATTGTCTCTCTTAGATGGAAAATATGCTTCTTCGAAACATGCTAGCCTTAAAGTAATGGTAACTTTATTCTCTATTGAATTTTTTCACTATTCAAGTTCAGCTATGATGGCTAATATTTTGTTGAATTGTTGTTTTAAGTCTACTTTATGCACATAAAGGTTAATCGAGACTGGGAGCCACTATGCCATGTGTCTCCACAGAGTATCGAACCCGAGACCCCTTGATTAAAAGACGGCGACGTTACCACTACGCCGCTACCAGGAGGCCCCTAATGGTTATTATTTGAGGAACAAGTTGATATTCTTAAAAGTATCACAAATAATTCAGACATCGACTATACAGTTTTATAACAACATGCCGTGGTTCCATCTAATGTATCCCTCAAGAAAAGCTACAAAGTTTGAGACTAGATTCATTTTTAAAACACAGTAAAAAAAAATGATAATAATATTTGAAATTATGCTACATATCAAGTTATACAATATTAGTTTATTGGAAATCATCGAGACTTTAATATCAAAAGCAAAATTGCAGATTTGATTTACTTTCAAGGGTAATCTATGAAGTGAACATTCTTTTAGTGATTCAAAATAGTGTATCCCTGAAATATATTTAATTTCTACACATGGATCCATCCGTCATACTCTGTAAAAACACTACTGTCATCTCCAAGAGGACCTTGGTTTTCTGTAGAATAAAAGTACTGTTATTTTAACAGTTTTAATAAAATTAGTTTTCCATATATTGGGAATTTTATGTTGGATTATACTTGTAAAACCTCAGGTGCAGAAAGGAAGTATACATACAAATATCGTTCTTACGTAAGATATTTGAATGAGATCAATTGTACATACAATATTATTTTTGGAAAGTTATAAGAAACACTTACCCCTCTGGACATGCGCAAATAGCGTACTGCACCAATGCTAATAGGAGAATTACCCTCATTTCTGGAAAACTAACCTTCAACATAGATACAGCAATACCTTTATATAAGCTAAGGGCGTGTATAAGTATAGCCAATAGAAATCTGACTTTGTTTCTACACAATAGTTGGTCTAGCCTCAAAAGATAATTTTCTTTATCTTAATTTCATATCTGGTGAATCACTGCAGGCTGTATGGCGGAGTAACAACACTCCAATTGTGAAGCATACAATGACGAGCAAATATTTACAATTATGAAATCATGTTCTTATCACATGAAAAGTTTGTGTTCAAATTCTTCAAGAATGTATCTCTTCACAATAAAGATTAGGCGGAGATATTGGTCCAAATAAAGTATTTATATACTTATCAACAACACAACCCCTCTGGAAATTGTCATCCTTCATTTCAAGTTAAAAAAAGCAGGAAGTTTGTTAATAACAGAAATAAAGTTCACTTGGTTAGTATTCGAACAAAGTAATCAATGTAAAATATGCATTAGATAGAAAAAATGAGTGAAAATTACAGGAACTAGGTTATATTTTCATATTCTATAATTTAATTCAAATAATAAATATTTCCACAGTCAGAAATCGAGAAATTATAATTTTAGATGAGGTCACACAATATAAACTTTGTGAGCATTTTTCTAACTTCTAAGTCCTTTCTTGAAAGACACTTGCAAAAGTTAATAACAAAATACAATAACTGTGCATTTTAGTATAGTAACTATGAAATGTAAAAGTATTAATGGAAAATAGTTGTGCTGGATATTCACTCGGCTTGTGGATGAAATAGCATGATAATAATGAACAACAACAATAAGAAAAAAATCGAATAAAATTTATTTAATTAGGTATATAGCCTATTATTAGCGTAAAACAATAATTTTAACCGTAGTAATTATTATTATTATTTCTTTTACTGTTGTGATCAAGTATTTTAATGTTTATAATTAATATAAGCTTCATTTCAACCTGGAGAAGTCTTTTTAAAAACGGAACTGATGGTAGAAGATCAACATTGCCTTGGAAAATATTAGTAATGTCCCTTATATCTGCATCCAAAGGATCCGGGAAATTGCCAATCTCTTCTAGGTACCTTTGTTTCGCTACATCACTCAAAAATTTCAAGTGATCCATTTTGCTTCCGATCTTTTATAAGAAAATAAGCACGGTGACGATCTGTATTCCACTTGTTTACATTGGAAAATTCGTCAAACCGGAAGTTCTTTCCCCCCCTTCAATAATCGAATTGTCTGATCGATCATTTTTCGTTTACTCAGGAATAACCCACATAGGTGAACACATTACAAATTCATGATGTTTTCATGATTTGTCATATCTACATGGCCTTTGAAGTAATAATGCAATCACATGAGGATTCTCATATACACAAAGATTCAATTATGAATTTTCCCCTTCTGTTAGGTCATCAATGGGTTTGTAATGCTGATATAACTCTTGTGTGCATTTACTGGGTTGTGTATGTGACGTAACTTGTTCGCTACACATTTCAACAGCATCTAATTCTACAGACTTGCCAGAAATATACTTGTCTCTCCTTAATCAAACATTACAGCAAACACAACACGTTTTCTTCATCTCTGTCAGTGTTCCGGACATAAGTTTAATACTGTCTTCAGGTTTCAGGGCCGGATTTGGGGGAGAGGTGATTAGGATGTGAGTGCAACTTCGGACCTACATTTGCAAAAAGGCCTTCATCTGGGGAAAATAATCTTTGAATATTGCCACAAAATGAAAGAAAAGAGACATTAAAATTTATACTGGCAATTTGACATGATATTGCCAAAAGTTATAACAAAAATTATTGTATATGTTGGAAGGGAGGGGGGGGGTACGATGTTGTTAGTCCCGGTCTTTCACATATATACAGTAAATCCGGACCTAACCACCTTTAACAAATGTTCACAGATTGACTTCATTGCAATTTAGTAGGCTTTTTCTTTAAATGTGTTTTATGAAATTAATTACACCATTATATTAAAAATTAGTATTTAAGTGTTGCTTCTAGTTTCAGCTTTTTGTCTATCAATTTTTTGTCCTTGTTTTTAATTTCTCTTGTCACATCTTGTTTTAGCGCATTCTCAAATTTTGTCAATACTTGCATTGATTTTAGAGATCAAGGAGGAAAATAAAATATCAACATATTCTTGTGTTGTAAACCTTATATATTATTGCTATATCATATGCCTTAATATCTAAAATTCACGTTTTATGCTTTTTTGGGGAAACATCACTATACGATCTAAATTTATTATCATGGAGTTAAAAGTTCTTACTAAAAACAGTAGTTTCATCCGCAGTTATTATATCGTCACTACTTGAATTTCCCTGCAGTTACATCAAATGAAGTAAAACATTCACCTCAACTAAGTAAATGTATTTCATAATATTCGTTGGTCTCCTAAATTATTTTAGTACACATGGGATGAGTATAATTACATATTAACAATTAATATATTATACATGCATTTACATGACAATAAATTTATGATCCGATGCAGCAATTGAATGTAACCTATTTCTGTCTATCACCAAATCAGCTAATAGTGTAGTGAATGCTACAGTTCCGTTCGGTAATCAAGGGGTCCCGGGTTCGATACCCGGCGGACGCACATAGTAGTTCGGATTCCACTTTAAACTGTAGGTCCAGTCCCAATTAGCCTTACGGTGCATAAATTGGACTTCAAACACCAAATCAATCAATCAATCAAAATAAATCAATCAAGTTCCGTTCGGTGTACACATTCACGTGATCGAATTCTAATGAAGATCTTGTCATTACAAACTAGAAAACAATCACTTAAGATTCTTATCCAAACCGTATGATTGCATAATAGTGAAGTGCTTTCTCCTATTATATTTTCAAAACGTGAGTTGTTTTAGATAATGAAAAAATATCTTGATTTAAAACTATTGCTTATATATGAACCAATTGAAAGTTTCCTTTGGCTATTTTGTTGCACACGCCTTACTTACAAATAGGATATATTGATTCGATTAAGGCTTTTCGAGAATGAAGATATTTCTTTTTATAGCATTCTTGCACTACGTAACAGGTGCTTGTCCCAAAGGGTAAGTATCCATAATATTAAGAATTTTAGCTAAATGATCACCGAGAACTTACATACCATTGTGTGTGTGAGTGTAATGTATAAAAAGTATCTAGAATTGCCACTAATCACGATTATCATTGTTTTTTTTAAAAAGATAAGCATAGCTTTATGTAAAGTCCTATAATTGTTTGGGTTTTTAATTATTGTATTTGACTCTTGACGTTAATCGTGAAAAAAACATTTTTCTCTTCAGCGTCATGTGTTGATGTAATGGATTAAACTAGGGATGTGACGAAGCCGATTACAGATGTATGGAAATCGGCCGAAATTGACACATCGGCATCGGTATCGGAATCGGCAAAAATCCGATATTTAAACCGGTACAGATTATACTAGAGTTTTTACCTTCTAAGTTTTATATTCTAGTTTTGTAAGATTTATTGAAAATTTGGTTATGATTCGTCATTATTGTAGAGTTTTTGTAATAAAATTATTGCAAACTCATTCAGAGGATCAACCTAACTATAAATCGGAAATAAAACAGTTCATTGCTGAAGCAGGATCTGCTGTTGTATTGGAAATTCAAAAATGAATATTCAAACCTGAAGCAAGTCCTGAGAAAATACTTGGGCATACCTGCTGCATCAGTATTCAGTGATTGAGTGTTCAGTGTTGCTGAACAGATTTGACATAAGAGAAGAAGTAGGTTACTTCCTGAAGTGCTTCCAAATCTCGTGTTTCTGAAGTTGAATCTGGCAGAACAGGAATTCATTTTGCATTTCAAAGAACTGCTTGTACTAATGTTTAATCTCTTGAGAATACATGTTCTTCTTAAAGGTTCACATAACATTTTGTAGATGCATATGTACATTCGCATCTCTTGAGAATATATATGTATATACATATGATATGCAATAGAAATGTACATAGCAAATTTATTTTTGTCATGCTGAAAATAACATCCCATTTCTGTTTAATAATCTTATGTATCGGAATCGGTTAAATATCGGCATCGGTATCGGTTCCAAAAATTATCGGCGAGTACATCGGCATCGGTAAATTTTCAGCTTTCGTCACATCCCTAGGTTAAACATTCTATGTATTCTTATATGTATTTCTACTTTTCATTTTGCAAAAAAATTGCAAATGAAACCATTGAGTAGAATATCGTTGCTATTTCAAAATATTTTTTCTCACAGACAATTGCAATACTGGCTGACCAACCCTCAGAATCACTTCAATGACACCGATGCTGGACAAGCCCCAGGTTGCTTGACTCCACTCAGCTCTTCCAATGGGTCACAAACAAGAATTGGAAGGGTCGAAGTGGATCCCACTCAGCGCTTCCAAACCATCCAAGGCTTCGGGGCAGGTCTCACCAACTCTGCAGCTTATCTCATCCACTACAGTGAACTCAGGGAGCAATTGCTTCAGACACTGTTCAGCCCAACAGAAGGAATTGGTGTCAGCTACCTTCGACTACCAATGGGAGCCTCTGACTTCATGGCCAGAGGTCCAGCTTATACTTTTGACGATGAATATGACCCGGAATTAACCAACTTCAGCATCGAGTCAGAACTGGAATTCGTCATTCCTACAATATTATCTGCCAAAGAGATCAATCCTGACTTGAAGATCATGGCTTGTCCGTGGACTGCTCCTCCGTGGATGAAAGACAACAATGACTACAACAGTGGAAGCTTTCTGTCAGAATTCACTGAGGTCTATACTAATTACTTTGTAAAGTACATTCAAGGTTTCGAGGAGAATGGAGTTCACATTGATACGGTATCTTTGCAGAACGAACCTGTTTTGGAGAGTGGATATCCTACCATGCTTCTAAGTGCTCAGCAAGAAATCGAGCTGATAAAATCTCTTGGTCCAAAACTTAAAGAGGCTGGTCTCAACACTAAAATTGTTGTTTGGGATTACAATTGGACTCCTTCATACCCTCTTGAAGTTATGGGTGACAGTGACACCAGGCCATACATAGATGGATGGGCAAATCACGGTTATGGTGGTAATCCAGACGAACCTTTAGACATATTTGATGTTCATCCTGAGTAAGTTTACTCTCTCACATTTTTAATTATAATGACAAAAATTATAATAAGCACAAAATGTCTTCAGTACTTTCTGTGCTAATTTTAAACTATTGTAAACTACATTTTGGCAATGAGGATTGGATGCAAGTTTTATTACATGTAAATTAAAATACACATTAAGTACATTTGAGAAAACTGGAATTAGTTTTCGCACAAGTAATGACATTCTTAACTTGAGCCCTAACTTTGAGGCAGAATAAAAAAAATCAATTGCATATAGATAACGTCCAAGACTATTTGGCTAAATAACTGTTAAATTTGCGAAATCATAAGAAGTAGCCATTGTTTTGCTTCCAAGGTAGAAGGAGGTTAACAAATGTATCATTAACTTGTACATTTTAACAAACCTGCACATTTTTGGTAGAAAGTGAAATTGCCCCCACTGCCTACGCTAATTTACACCTATTCCTCAAGTGTATAAAAAGGTTATTGATAGGAAGTCCGTAATGTGATCGTTACTGAAGTGGATACTGTAAAATGTAGCAATAAAATAACTTAATCGTGTCATGGAAGACGATCCTAAGAATTATTGTTTACTGGCAGTTGGTTTTGATATCTTGATTTGTTGTTTACTCATATGTATATTTATACATTCCAGCGTTAACTACTATTTTACCGAATACACTGGTACCACTGCAAACACAGACTGGCCACAAGTTTTCGACTACAACTTCGGCACGTTGTTCCTCCAGCAAGTCCAGAATGGCGCAGTGGCCAGCATGCTCTGGAACATAGTCCTCGACGAGAACTCGGGACCAGTGTACAACGGGACAGGAGGCTGGAAGAACTGCAGGGGCACACTCACTCTCTATTCCGACGACAGCCATTTTGAGAAGAGCATCGAGTACCATGGCATCGGCCACATGAGCAAGGCTGCCTCCTCGGGTGCTGTCAGAATAGGAAGCCCAAGGAACTTCGGTGAGACAGGAACGCTTATCTCCGCAGCCTTTGAGAACCCAGATGAGTCTATTGGTGTCGTGGTGTACAATAGAAACGCGGAAGAAGCAGAGGATGTGGAAGTAGTCCTAGATGGACAGTCGTTTGTTTTGGAGCAACTTCCTCCTTTGAGTGCTGTTACGTTTAGATCTTAAATGTATGTTATGTCACGCCTCCCACCCTTGTAGATTATAAATAAATCTGCTTCTAAAAGGGTAAATGATGTTTATATTTGCTTGGCTAAAGAGGTCTACATTTTTAGGAAATAGGTGTTTACATTATTGAGCAAATTCTGAATCGCGTGTTTCGGTCCATTATGTCTACCTATGACCAGGCCTCCACATCGAATGTCGGACCCCTTATAACAAATACAAAAGCGAACCCCCTGACAAACACAATCATATATTTTCCAATTCTCAATACATAATTTGTCATACCATTAACATGAGTTAGATAATAGATCCCTAGATAGAGATTTCCACTCCGATGGCACCTCTCGTATCGAAATCTCTTTCCATCCCAGATTCCATGATATGAGTAAACGTTCTTCTTCTACTTTTTCTTTCTTTCAGTATTCAAGTGCAAATACGAAGCAACCATGTTATATAAGCAATCTGATTGTTTTGATTCATTGATTGACTTGATTTAATTTACTTCGCATTTCTGCCACTTTTGGCTAATAGCGAAAACGAGGATGAGTGATTGAATTGATTGAATTCATGTTTTAAGTCCGCTTTATGCACAAAAAGGTTTATCAAGATTGGGCATGTTGCTTAAAATGGGATCCGAACCACTATGTGCAACAACTGGGTATCGCACCCGGTACCTCTTGATTACAAGGCGACGATGCTACCACTGTGCCATCGGGAAGTCGAGGATGAGTGATAATAAGATGAAATTGATAAAGGGCCACTTCAAAAGAAAATCCGTGCCCAGGTCGGGTCTGATTCATCTGCAAGTTATTTTTATTAGGTAATCTATTAATAAGGTAAACGACACGCAAAGAACAGGTAAAAAATAGTACTTTCTCTTCAATAACATTTTATAAAGTAACACTAAAATTATTTGTAACCTTTGTGTTTCAATTCTGGCAATATGATCTTTGTAACAGGATCAACAAAATGCAAATTTGTTTTACAATTATGAATTAAACCATCGAATAGATTACGAACAGGGTCGCACATTTCTCACTCTATCTGGGAAGTTTATCCATAATTTTCCATACAGGTGGTCCAAGTTCGTAGTGGGTGTAAGTGTAAATCTAGACCCAAAAGTAGAGAACTACAGAAAGATGGTTTCATCATATTTTTGTCCGCATCACTTTCAAGCAACGTGTATTGTTTCTTCATCATAAAAGTCAATGTTATGTCGACCGTGAGCATTCAAGCCCCTGTTTTCACCATGTTCGTCAGATAAGCAGGTGGCAGGTGAGAGAGCAGTGGTTTTCCAGTAGTCAGGACTGCTCAGCATGGTATGTCACGGCAAGGCAGTATCAGATTAGACGCAGCACTTTCAAATAATTCCTCTCTACACAGTCGGATATTTGCTAGTCTCCTCATAGGGTTCGTTCCGAAGGGTAAGTGCGTCACTTTAGATGTCAGGATCCTTGTAGCTTGGCAAATACTTAATCCAGTGGTTCTCGCAAATGTCAGTATAATCGGAGTTTCTATATTTGAGATTTTCGTTGTAATATTGATAGCCAAGATTAGTGTTAGTGTGGGCGACCTTGTCTTCTTATTAAGAGTTTCTCATCTCAAAAAATTCGAGATAAAAAAATTACTATAGCTAGTTCCAACCCGGCCCAGCCTTGCCGTAGGCTAGGTATAGTCCCATCTAGTTCTGCAACACCGAGTCGTCCTTCGTTCATTTGGTGGCACGTGGAGTATTTGGTGCCTGCACCGTTTGCACTACGTTCTGGAACGATGTGTGGTCGCGTAGTACGGGCTTGATGTGATTTGATTTAATTTACTTCGTTTCTCTGACACTAATTGCGAAGATGAAGATTTGTGATGATATGATGAAATTGATAAAGGGACACTTACCAAGAACACTCATGATCAGGCCGGGATTCGAATCCTGGACCTATGCGCGTAGTTAGGTAGGGGATAGGGATGTTGTAAGCCCCCCCAGAACCCGACGTTAGCCTCCCCCTCAAACGCATGTGACATATGCACAAAGAAAATTAAGGAAAGAGAAACCGACCAAAAAATTAGGAAATTGATAATGAAACTTTGCATCTGAGAATTAACGATTTCATGTGCTCCTCTTGTGGTGTGACAGTGACACATAAAGAGAGAAGTTCAAATTATGTTTTGATGCAGAATACAATAGAAGGTAGGTCCAGGGTACGATTCGTACGGGAGACCCCCTTCCCCCGTCCTGAATTATTCCACTATCTGGTTTCAAATGACATTCCAACCAGGGGTACTTATTTCCCACTTACTGAGTATGTAAACTACAGGGTGGCTCAATAAGTCACTTAACACCCTCAGTACAAGGCCACTGCGGCATGGAATTTGAAATTGGCGATGACCAATCGTTATCTGGCCAAGGGGGAACCACATTGACGCCACCCAAACGGTCGGCGGCCATCTTGATGTCCGCCATCTTGAATTCAACTTCAGAATTTTAAATGGGAAGGGGGTCGTGCGACATATCAAAATGGGCTAGAATTTCACGAGAAATGCAATGGTGAAGGTTTTTTCGACGTATCTTTAACCAGTAAAAAGTTATGACTGAATTCTTGTACCAATTTGCTCCTTTTCGAGGTGTTAGAAAAATGCCTTAAAATTTGTTTAGCGCTTCGGTAATGCATCGAGATCAAAGTGACGTCTATGGAGAGACGTTCGCATGCCATTGCACATTATTTTAATCGGATACATCCATGAAGAGCTGTGCATTATGAATGGTTGTCGCGAACAATTTACAGTGTGACGCTTCCATTGAATTAAAAGTCGCAGTGGCCTTGTACTGAGGGTGTTAAGTGACTTATTGAGCCACCCTGTATATTATTTATATCACTGTATGACCAACACTGCATGACGTCACAATATGTTTTGTAATTATTTAGCATAATTTTTTTTTAAAGATAAACTATTGGACATTCCTTTTATGGTATTTTCTTTAGTTCTCTATGAAGTTAAAGTTCATGTACATTTTATGCAGACCATATGTTCCGCACAAGGTTTCAAATTCAGGCGTTGAGCAAACATACTGACACTATTGAATTGAAACCTCTTTGCATGTCATACTTGTTGTCCTTTTCAAGCAATCTTGAAAGTTGTTTGGTCGAGAATATATATTTAAAAGTATAGTTTTTAGGATAATTTTAGGATCTTAAGAAAATGTCTATTGAAGAAAGGAATTAAGGAAACGAAGAATTATGGACTATTACAAATTGAGAACCTCGTAAGAGGTGCGCTACTCTGTCTCTATGTAGGCTTAAGGATAAATTCGACTTTTTATTAAAAGAAGAGTCATATAGACCTAAAAAATAAAGTTTAATTAAGCAAAATATAAAAAAGAACATACGTACTTATACTAAACGCTCACTAATAAGTGATGACATGAGAATGAAGAAATTTTCCATTTAGGTGAGATATCATTCCCCAGTACAGTTCAGTTAAGTTTAGCGCTCTATACCTTACGTATATAAAATACACATTACACCGTTAAGCAATTTTTTTTTGATACAACGTTACTCATTAAATGTTGGCAAAAGTGGTTCCTGTTCAATCCTATTTTTGTTTCTGATTAGCCAATAGGCAGTACTGGACTACAATCTGAAGAAACGAAACTTGGGATGGTGTAGATTTCTGTTCCATTTGATATAAAGATTAGATATTAAGCAATAACATTCAATTATAAGCGTGCATAGGTAAAAAATATTTTATTAAAATTAAATTAATTGACACCAATTACTAAACAATATTCTGGGGGGCTGTTGACAAATATCTTTAAGATTATTGAGTTAGTAAACCAGTCTGATAAAATAACAAATCGGACCTGGCTAGTTGGGAGAGACCTACACAAGACAATATTTCGTAACCTGCACAAAATGCTGAACATTGTACAGTGTCTGCAACGTGTATTCCCATTTAGCCGAATCCCCTTTTCCCGAATGGCCCAGAGGCTCATTATATCAGATTTCACACCTAAGTAAAATTTTCGGCGAAAGGGGAATTCCCTTTTTGCCGAATCCCCTTTCGCCGAATATTTTGAATGAAGCAAATTTTCCATCCACAGGAGAATTTCAGGTGTTTGAGGCCAAAACGCAGCTGTTTAACTTTTGTGGTGGTGCATGAGCATAACTGTTCTTTGTGAGTTTCTCTTCATCAATATCATCGCTTATTAAGTACATCAGGTGTATATCAAATAGAGTCCTTAGCTTCCTCTGGCTACCAAGGTCAAGATTGAGGACAGGAACTTGTGGTTGCTTAGCGTTGACAAGGCTAGAGCCTTGACCATGATAATTCTAGGAAGTATAAACTGGAAAAATGATATCTCTCTGATATCATCTGTCCCCTAAAGACAAGGCCAAGTGACCATGAACCTCCCCAATCGAGGTCCCTAGGAAGGACTGATAACTATCATAGCCACCAGGATGGATGCTTTCTAAGATGGGCTGAAGGCCAGGACATGGTAATTGGAATAGCTAAATACTCTGAATTTTAGGGATTGGGACCCTGTGCCCGATTCGCTGCTACTCTGGCTCAGGAGAGGATGAGAGATAATTTCTCTAAGTAGAATATTACTTAATATAAGTGTAACCAGTGTGGTATTTAAGAAATTTCCAGTGGGGGGAAATTCTACTGAATGTCCAGGGACAGCATGAGATAATGACTTCAGCCATATAACATATCCCGCCCATGGATAAAATTTAGCAAGCAGGGGAGGGACACAAGTACCCAGAGGGGGGAAATCCACCCATTCCTCTACAAATACCACCCTGAGTATAACTTATACTTCGGGTTAAGTTTGAGTCACAACTTAGAATAATTTGATAGGAAGTTATTATTATGTTTTACTTATACTTAATCATATCAAAAACTGGTGAATAATATGTCTCCCGGCGGAATTTCAACCCCATACTGCCATACAGCCTGGGAATCCTAGATTTGCGATAAATTATCCGAAAATCAGACCGATTTTTACACATGTCTCTTTGCAAATGCTTCCATCCTTCCCATGATTTTTGTTTACCACCAAAATGAAATGACCTGTTTCAGGACAGGTACTGGGCACAGCCACAGAATTTCTTACCCGTTTTTTTTTCTTCCTCGCTATTTCCATGCACATACTGTATGAATTCACCCTTTAATAGCATGTAAAAATTATATTTTGGGGGACCTTTGACATTTTATAGGATATTCAAACCCGATAGCCCCCATATACTTGACTGAAATGAAGTATGCAATACATTCTTGGCTACATTATGCGTAGAAATATTATCTTACTCGATATGAACACACAGAAAAATCTAAGATGAAACTTGATTTATCCAAACTGGAATAAAATGGACATCTTTGATCCTTAACAGGAAGTAATACAATGAGCGATTGCATTTAACACAGAACGCAAAATAATATGTACAATGATGTAAATCAATAAACCTATGAGAGAAAGAAATGAATTTGTAACTGATGCATAAAAAAGCAAATATATTGTGATCCTCATACATCAAATTATGCATTTGAATTCATTCGAACGTTTTGAGTAAAATATTATTTTGAGAAAATTAAGAAAAATATTTTTTCTACGCCCAGTAATTTACAGGTAAATTACGCATAATTTATGTAAAATAATTATCAAGTAAAAAAAATGTCCAACTCAACCATGGTTCACTTTGGCCCACCCTTGGCGTCGATCCTGAACCCAGCAGAGAATAATCGCATTTACAACGAACAATTGTCACATTCTTTTTCTAGCATCAATTACTGAGGAAAGGTATAGTAGACAAAATCATGTGGCAACCCAGAGACAAATGCAGTATTTCTTCCCACTAATAACGAGAAGATTTCATATTTGTTATTTAGTACAAAACTTTCTTAATTGTAAATTAGAATGGAAGCCTTCTTTCACACTTCATCAACAATTGCATTCCACTTCCATTATGCACACGATTGTCGCCATGTTCCGTTTACACTACGTACGCGTATTGCACAGTCCAGTAGCGTACGCAGGATTTCATGAAGGGGGGTGTTATTTCGAAAACTTTCTACAAATTCACATTACCATTATTGTATTATACTTTAATTAATAATAATAATAATAATAATAAATTAACAATTCTTATAATTAATTAATTAATTAGTTTAATTACTACTAATAATTACTACTAATGCAGCTGCTATTTATGAAAGAAATAGAACAAAATTACATTTCTTTTGTTTTTTTATTACAAAAGTGAACGGTTATTTGTATATGATAAGTGAGACATTTTAAGTGTGAAGAAAATCCATAGAAACAAGCAAATATATTAAATTTATTGAAATAATCGAAATATGAAACTCATTCAAGGAGCCGCGCTGGTCTAGTCTGACAACTTCGTGGGATATCCGGGTTCGATTCCCGGAATTGGTTGGAATTTATCCAGCCTTGTCTCCGCACCCGGCCTCATAGCAATGGGTACCTGAGAGCAACCCTGGGGGATGAAGGCTGCCGGAGTATGTTGCTGATCACATCACCTGCAAAATAGTTCGAGATCGAGAATCTTTGGGGCCCACCACACCACTACGTGTGCCTTCATGGCACGGTGCTATATGCACGGGGGAATTTACATTACCTTTACCTATGGAACTCGCCCAGGATGATGATGAAACGCGAGAATACATGTTGCTAAATTCCACTGAGTCTATGTTTTCGTTGAAAAGTAAGTTTATAGACATTCCAACACATTTATCACTTCTAGGTGATTCACAAAACACTTCTTCAACATTATTTAATGATGTGGATGTAGACTCAGCATCACTTGAGAGTTCACAAGGGGATGTGAAATCAGTACCGGGAAGAACGTTTGCAATAAGGTCGGCACACTGCGACGAAGCAAGGAATTTTCACAATTCTCGCGAGAGTCACTGCGCGATTTTTTGAAAAAAAAAAAAAATGCAAAATTGAACTTTGTGGCCGCTTATAGATTGTGTTTGGAATGTTGTGTTTTTCTTCATGCTGCATGGGAATAATAATTCAAATTATTATGATTAGTAGTAGACTATTATTATTATTATTATTATTATTATTATTATTATTATTATTATTACTGTCGCAGATCTTTGACTGTGATAAATTAGCCATTTTTAATTTTTTCTACAGCATTTTCCATAATATTTCAAAAGCTCAAGGGGGGGTTAAACCCGGTAACCCCCCCCTTGCGTACGCCACTGGCACAGTCTACAGCGTCTATACCTTAAGCGGTTTAGTCACGAAACCAGTACGAAAATTTCTGGATCCAGAACCAGCTTTTTCACCCAATCATGATTTGTCGTTATCGTCGTGATAAAAAAAAGAAAAAAGAATACTTCTTTCAGAAAATAACATGTACAATGTTGTAAATCAATAAACATATGAGAGAGCGAAATGAATTTGTAACTGGTGCATAAACAAGCAAATATATTGTGATCTTCATACGTAACTTAAACTATGTGTGAGTATGTGTATGTTTTCCTATTCTTTTCTTTTTCTTTATAGTGCAACTCTCCAAAGATGCTTTGAAGACCATCGAGTGCAATGTGTATCCACCGGAGAAGTTTCATACTCTGTTGCATTGGATTTTTGCTAACAGTAAACTTGTATATTAATATAAGGAGAGAAATTGGCGTCTTCAACACATTAAACCAGGTACCGGAGTTAGAAACTGTGCCATCCCAGGCAACAACTCCTTTGCAAAAGCAGAAAATAAATCTTGTTCTTACCAAGAAAACAACTCATGATGTGCCAACCAATAAAACAACTCCATTTCTGGTCCCTTGTCCTAAAAAAGGAGTGGTAACTGTCGTCGATCATGGGCGCCTAGGTAACAAGATATGGGAATATGCCTCACTATGGGCCGTGGCGAAGAAACTCGACCTAGATCCCTATGTACCACACTCACTCTTTAAAGCTTTGCAGAAAGTATTTCGGAATCTAACAGTTCCCTCCATAGACACTGTAAAGCATTGCAAGAAAGACTTTGTGCTTTTGTACGGGAACATGTTGTTGAAAGAATACATTGCCCTCGTGAGGGAAGTTCTGTATTACCAGAAAGACCTGAAGAAAGAATTCGTATATCGTGAAGAGTATATTGAAGCCGCTGTTGAACACTTTGACCACGTAAGGTCGTTAATTCATAAGAAAACAAATGAGGAAGTGACCTTTATTGGAGTTCACGTCAGGAGGACGGACTACATCAAGCAGATCGAAGTCCTTTACAACTCCAAAGCAGCTGGAAGCATGTTCTATCTAAACGGTATGGAGTGGTTTCGTTCGAGATTTCGCAATGTGGCATTTATGGTGACAAGTGTTGACGTGAAATGGTGCAAGGAGAACCTCAAAGGTGACCTCGGTGATGTCTTCTTTGTGAATCATTCTGGACCTGACGATCATATCTACGATCTGACACTTCTTTCGATGTGCAATCATTCTCTGTTCGATTATGGGACGTATGGCTTATGGGGTGCAATCATGGCTGGTGGTGAAACGGTGGTTTATGATACAAAGAACGATTTGTATCTTACAGAAGTGATACGAAACTTTCCTGGGTGGCATTTCATGACATAGCAGAAGTTGTACACTTGAGGATGATTTCAGAGATTGTATGAAATATTGACGTATCTGTTGAAATGCTGTTGTTGATTCATTAGTTCTTTTAATATTAAGAAAGAAGTTTCCTTGTAATTCGTAATTGGCACAGGAAGTTCTCTTAGACATTGTTCGTTACTTCAAGTGAATGTGTAACACATACATGCATTACTATTCATTTAATTTAATTGTATTTGATATTATTGACTATGCATCTTGTATTGGTATTCTTAGAGATATTTATTTGTGGTGTCAACGAAAAAAAATCTCAATGAAAAATGGAGTTGATATGACTAATATTAGAGAAAACAATAACATTCTTTGCTAATGTATATGTGTGTGTGTGTATATATATATTGTAACGATTGATAAATTTTGGTAAATTTCTTTATTATTCAAATTACTTTTCGATAGCCCGCGTATAAATTCTTTTGTAGTCTAATCTTTTTGAATGTATATTTTATCCTTGATAAAATTTGTAACGCAGTTTCTGACAAGCGAAAAAGAACGCAAAGCAAGTTGAAGCTTGCATTCTTTTTCTTTCTTAACAACAATGGGTTCCTTTTCGTTCGACGCTGCGCGTTTTTGTGAGTTTTGCTGCATTGTGTTTCTCGATATGCTTTTTCAACGGGGTATAATTGTTTAGGCTAAAAATAACTTTCCATGTGTCTAAATCTTTTGTTCAGGGAATAGAATTGCGCAATTCCGCGACTATAAATACCAGCCGTTTTGCTGGCAAAATCATCAGTTGATCAGTATATTCCGGAATCTTTAGGTGATTAAATCGCTTGTCGAGGTCCAGGGCTGGGAGATTACGGGCGTTGTGTGGGGAGTGGCTGGTCAGCTCTCCATTCCACAATGTCCGAGGTTTTCCGTAAGCCACCTTTTAGGATTTGTGCTGGTCAGCATGATACTTAAAGGGGATTTTGGCAGGCTTATAAATAATTAATTCATATATAAATATTTAATCTTAATAATTTAAACTTTGAAATTATTCATACATTTTAAATTCTGTCGAAGTTGGCACTGGCCAATGTGGCTCCGATGTAAATTCAAGATAATTCAATTAGGCTCATCAAAGATATACATCCTTCTCGTCGAGTTAATTTTTATTCTAAATCATTCTGAATTATCCTGGTCAGGAGGTTCAATTAAATAAATTTGATTCTTTTTTAGTTTAATCCGAGAGCATACCTCTGGTCAGAGGGTGCCTTTTAAATCTGATAGCGTATATAGTTTGCATGTCCGTTTTAAAGTTTGAGTATCCGGAACGTTAAGGAAAGTTTATTGGTTTCTCTTATTTAGGTTTATATTAGATGTAATTTTGAAACAGTTATAATAGGTGACTGGTCGAGTATGTGTTTTTCTAGAAATTCATTTAATGTAAAAGTCCATTGTTTTGCTTTTGCAATGTGAGTAGCCAAAAAGGGTAGACATAGAGTCCCCTATTATGTTAAGGAATTCCACGTGGACATTTGTAATTTGTGGCCGAGATATGGCTTTGATATTGGGTATAGAAAGGCTTCCCTTATATTTTGTTATGAATGTTTTTGGAGGTTGACCCTGAAGATGGTAGTTTACCTCATGAGTTCTAGAGAACATAATGCAGATGTGAAAATATGACAGAAGCACGAATAGAAATTTACGGAAGGATGTTATGCAAATTTTTCTTTGGTTTTGGTTAATAGTAATTTTGTCGACCTTTAGTTAATAATTTGTCACCCATTATTTGAAACCAAGTTAAAGCTGTGTTAGTTCTATGATGGGATATGGACATGTTATATAAGAGAGTGCTCTCTGGGTTTTATGTTTACTCTATAGCAAGTTTCAGTCTATGTTACGGAAGTCGTTATTGATCTAAATTTTATCATGGCATTGTTGTAGTTTTCCTTTTGATCAGAAGTTTGTATATTTTTCTTTTAACATAACTATGTTTGAATTTGTGAATAAGTTGATTAAGGTTTAAACGGAGAACCTTCTCTCATGTTAATTTTGGAAAGTTTATTGGGAATTTGAGATGTAAATAAATTTGTAATCGTAATGGGCATTTCCTTATAGTAAATTTGGTTCATAAGTACAAATTAACTGGCCTCCTTTTGGTTTGTTGAGGTGTCCCGCCGTCACTGGTCAGTGAGACGGAGGCTTTATCAATACATAAGATGTCAGTTTGGATTATGCTGATTTCGCTCGCGATTCGCATGCGTATCCTCACTGGTCAGTGGGATGCAGGTGTGATCACGATGGAAGTTTTACCTACTTTAGAGTTAAGGTTCTTGGTTAAGTAAACATAAATGATTATTATTATTATTATTCAAAAGCAGACCCTTACCCGAACTTTGGGATGCGGGGTCTCATGCCCCGCAGGAACTGAGAATTAGTCGTGGCATATATTATAAGAGAAAGATAATTGGTAGGCAGCGACGCCCGGTCTTGGTCTTTCGAGGGGACCGAGTCGGTGCGTCGTGTGCTAGGCAACGTGGGCCAACCAAGCTTACCTTTGCAATATATATATATATATATATATATATATATATATATATATACACACACACACATATATACATATACTTAATTAATTAACATTTCAATTTCTACCAACAAGAGCAAGATATCTAGAAGACAGAAAGAGGTGTCGATGCATTACATAACATCTCTTCAGCCTCATGTACACACCATTATCACGTGAGTTCAGAAACAATTTAGTTATCTTCTCTTTACCTAAAGATAACATACGTTTTCAAATTGTGTTCATGTTCAAATATTGAATTCTGTTTATGCGTTTCTTATGTCATTTCACATGTGTATGAACACTCCCATTATCCACCTAAAGTTCAGTTGTCTTTTCCGCATTGGTCACGTTCATATCACGTTCTTTCTTATCTAGTGTTATTGTAGGTCATGTGGGCGTGGAATAGTGGTCATTTCTACAGAACTATTAATATTATAATAGTGTCTTCATTGCATATACTTATTCTTTGTCCGCTCTTAGAACGAAGTTAATGTAAACAAATACATGTGACTCTTGAGAAACCCTATTGGTTATTTCAATGGAAGATGTACAGGTATCTTGCACGTAGGAATATAGTGCATGGGAAAAATACCATTCGACGTAGCTGCTATATCGTGAAACGCAGTTATGGGGGTCACTAACAATAAAACAGGCACTTAACAGTATTAAATACAGTCATTGTGCACTATACAAGCATGTGCTTTTTGGAGCCTATATGGTACGCCAATCGATATGGCAAGTAGTGACCGTAACGCGCTACGAAACCAGAGGTTCCAGGTTCAAACTCTTGTAAAGAAGGGATTAAAACGCCTTATCGAAGAATTTTAAGGTCGGACAGGGAATTTTGGGGCACTACTAAGGGAATTTTTTTAGTGAGAGGCAGAAACAACATTGGAACAGGACAACCAGAGATGGAAGCGATGTGATCATGGGTGGGCTGTGATTCCAAGCATAAACTCAAAGGATTCTCAACATTGCTTTCCTGTTATATTTTTGTAAGGCTTTGAATAAGTATTTGAACGTGAGTTACATCCAACATGCCAGAAGTTTCGGATTAGTTCGAACTCTAAACCTACCCTTTAAATACAGCCATTAATGGAATTATGTGATAAAAATCATACAAGTAACCAAACCACACCATACATCAACAGCCTATTGTTACAGAATACGATTGTGATACGATCGAAGAATGCTCCTTATCACCTTAAACGAGATTCTTCGTGTGGATAGCAACGTGATGTATCTTTTTTTTTTTTTTTTTTTTTTTTTTTTTTTTTTTTTTTTTTTTGCTGCCGATCAAAATATATCACTGTAGATGTGTTGTCCACATGCAAGATATATTCATCCTTCCAGAAACTTTAACGTGATTGGTTTCTTCTCAGCCAGACCCATTTATAAAAGTAGCAGGGACAAAACTGTTGTCAGCATATTCTATGCATCATGTCAAATATGAATTCTGCGATAAAAGTGTTCATTCTCTGTGCATGTCTTCATGCTGCTCTTGGAGCATGCCCTGAAGGGTAAGTTTTGCTTAGTATATACACATAAAAATTTAGGATCTTATACAGTTAACTAGTTATCTCACAGTCTATTAAACACAATGTAGATATAAATCATGGTTAAATTGCAGCAAAGGCTTCACAATCTTCACTTGACGATGAAATAAGACGATATAATTAAAAACCTGTAGGTAAACTACAAGAACAACATAAGTTTGCCAATTATTATTTATATCCCGAAGAAGTGAGTGCCGTTTATATTATGTAAGGTTGGTAATTTTTTTCCAAACCAGAGAAAACAATTCCGACTTTATACATGAAAAGCATTTTATCACGAGGAGACAAAAGGTGAAGAATTAATTTGTCGCCAAATTTGACAGCAATATTTGCGTTCGTACTCGGAATCCCCGCACTAATGGCTAATTGAGAACTGCAAGACTTTTTTGTGATATGCACAATTATTCAGTGCTGTATTGGGCCTCCCTGATGGCGTAGTGGTAACGTCGTCCTCTTGAAATCAACGGGATCCCGAGTTCGATACCCTGTGGAGGCACATAGTTGTTTGGATACCACTTTTAATAGTAGTTCCAGGCTTGATTAGTCTATCTGTGCAAAAAGTGGACTTAAAATATGAATTCAAATTCAAATATTTACGAAGAAAGTCTAAGCTCATGTGCACTACCATGTATTGTCCAAAGACTGTTTTTCATATAGTTTTGGCTTCGATACTACATGAAAACTTCTTCTTTACTTTATCCTCTTACTCATGTCTTGTTGCCCAAATATTGATGCCGGCCTCCGTGGCCAACAACTTCAGGAATCCCGGCCTGGATATGGGTGTCGTTTGTGAGTGTCACTTTATACATTTCATCATATCATCACTCATCTTCATCTGCACGATTAGCAAAAAGTAGCGGAAAGAGAATTGAAGTATACCATATCAATCAATCAAATGTTTATATTTCAATGTTATGTATGTTTAAAATTTAAAAGCTAGTACTGTACCTTATTGACCAGTAAGCTACAGTACTAGCTTTTAAATTTTAAACATACATAGAATTCCAGTAATAAAGTTAAAAAATAACATCACTTCTGCAGGCAACTCGAGTACTGGGTGACCAATCCTCAGGATCAGTATTCCGACCCTGATGCAGGACTGGCCCAAGGATGTTTGTCTCCCGTTGAAGCGGACAAAGGACCAACTTCCAGACTGGGAACGGTGGAGGTGGACCCGACCCAGCAGTTCCAGACAGTGTACGGATGGGGAGCAGCTCTCTCCAACTCTGCAGCCTACCTCATCCACTACAGCAGCCACAGGGAGGAGCTGCTGCAGATGCTGTTCAACGTGACGTCAGGGATCGGAATAAGCTTCATCCGTCTCCCCATGGCAGCCTCCGACTTCATGGCAAGGGGTGACTACTACACGTACGACGACACCTACGACCTGGAGTTGGCCAACTTCAGCATCGAGCCAGAGCTGGAGTTCGTGATCCCAACCATCCTGGCCGCCAAGGAGATCAACCCTGATCTGAGGATCTTGGCCACTCCTTGGTCAGCTCCTGCGTGGATGAAGACCAACAACTTCATCGAGGGTGGCTACTTCCTCACCGAGCTCACGGACGTCTACGCCAACTACTTCGTGAAGTTTCTTCAAGGCTTCTTGGATGAAGGTGTCCACATAGACGTTGTGACATTGCAGAACGAGCCGTTGTTGGAAGTTCAGTACGCCTCGATGATCCTCAACGAATCTGCCGAAATAGATCTCATCAAATCCTTAGGACCTAAATTGGAAGAGGCAGGACTGGACACCAAGATCGCCGTCTGGGATTGGAACTGGGACAATCCCAGTTACCCAATAGCAGTGATGAACGACAGCATTGCAAGTCAGTATATCGACGGTTTTGCAGTTCACGGATACTCTACGTGGGAACCTTCTGACTCTCAGATAATTGTTGATGCATTTCCCAAGTAAGTAGTCATAGTGTAGTACGACAAGTCACATTGTTCTTTCCAATAACTTTTATGAAGTTTGGGTATTCTTCTTTGATATTGCCAACGAATTTTTACTATCACTTAACTTATATTACTGTTGCATGTCCATTTAAATGAATAATATACATTATTATAGTTTTAAATTCATAACTTGTTGCGTTAATTAAAGTTGAATACCATACTTAATTTTTTCAAGATGTATTCATAGTACCTGATCAGATATCTGAAACAGACATTGTATGTAAATAACCTAGTGATTGTCTTTGAATATAGTTTCACAACAACGATCGGTTTACAAATATATCGAATCTAAATTCAAAGGCTTATAAAGTTCTTCATTTTTGATTACAAACAATTTGGAACTCTTCTGCTGTGTTTAATACATGCTACTTGAGGTGTTAAACGTCCTAAATTGCCTTACTTTTTAAACAACTTCTTTATTAATAGAAACTTAAATGTTGCCACAGAAAGGAGATATTTCATAACGTTGCCAATTCATAGAGTTAAATAACTTATTTTTCTTACTTTTTTATTCTGTTTCACAAGTATAAGTTTATCAATTTACCTTTTTGATTTAATGTATATATTAAATTAAAATTTTGAACATTACAGCTACATCATTTCTTCTATTCTTGTGCAAAATGGATAGTAAATAATCACTGTTCAAGAGAAATTGAAGCAAAGTACCATTTTCGTAATTCTTCCAGCGCCAACTACTACGTGACAGAATTCAGTGGTTCCACATCCAACACGAACTGGCCAGAGGTTTTCAATTACATGCTGGGATCATATTTCCTGCGGCAAGTGCAGATCGGTGCTGTCAACGGAATCCTTTGGAACTTGGTCCTGGACGAAAACTGGGGGCCTACATACTCCGGAGGGGGCTGCAAGACATGCCGAGGGGTAGTCACCCTATATTCTGACGACAGCAGAATCGAAAAGAACATCGAGTACCACGTGATAGGACAAATGAATAAGGCTGCTTCCTCGGGTGCTGTGCGGATAGGGAGTCCAGAGTCTTTTGGACAAGATAAAAACCTCAAATCTATCGCATTCCTAAATCCAGATGACACCATTGGTATCGTTGTGTTTAACAGTAAGCAAAGCCTACCGGAGGATGTTGACGTCACTCTAAATGGGCGAACGTACAGTTTTGGTCCGCTACCACCTCTCAGTGCAGTCTCATTCAGAATGTAAGATAGAAGCAATTACTACTTATACAAATGAACCAGATAAAAATCTGTGTATGTAATACATATTTTTGTGTTTCCAAGCTCATGCCTCTGTTTTTTTTAATATTGTAGAGGAGTTTGTGAACATGTCAAGGTCTTACCACACTCATGGCAGACGTGAGAACTGTAACCACTTTAAACCCAATAGTCTTGCTTTAAACCACCCCAAGAAGTATATGCTTCCCTCTCATTATCTCGAGGCGTTTCCGATAAAGGTGACACAAGCACAGTATCGATATTTCCTTCGTCAATTCAAGTTAACAACTTGATCGTTATCATGGACTTAAAAGACTCCACTATGCTTTGCTCACACAGTTCACAGATTTTGTGCTTTCACAAACCGTGCACGTGTCTTATCATTTAGGCCTTTGCAAACATTAATATACCTACCGTTTTTGTTCATTGCATGACATTAGGATTACATGTGCGATTAGGAGGGCGAGGGGGGCAACTGCCCCCCACTTTTCGCCACTTTTGCCCCGCACTATGCTAAACCTTATATATAAATGGAAATATACTATACTGTCTTTGCCCCCCACCAGTTTTGGCACCTTGCCCACCCCACCCCCCGATTTTGGAACCCAATCGTCGCCACTGTGTGTTAGTGTTCAGGTCATGGTCGTATATAAGATGAGGGTTTAACCGGTCCAAACCCCTCCCATTTAATCAACATTTTGCACTAATTAATAATCAAGTAAACAACATCTCAAAACTGGTCAAAACAATACATTACTTGAAAATATTTTGAAACTTATATTCGTATCACACACACACGTGCTGGCGCAAACACACACACGCACACACACACACACACACACACACCCACACACATTCACAAGTATAAATAATATTGTTATGGCTAACACAATTAGTGCACTTCAAGCCAATACATACATCCAAATTGTGTGCACTCAAAATTTTATTGGTTATAATTTAAGTGTGTCTATTAATCTCTCTCTATATAAAGATGGATGTATGTGTGTGTGTTTGTTCCGGCATACTAACTCTGGAGCGATTTCAACGAAACTTGGTACACGTATCACTTGCAATCTCGAAAGAATTACTGTGGGGTAAGATACCCCTGGTACCCCTAGGCGTGGAGGTGGGAAGGGGGTGACATGTAAAAATAACTGAAAACGACCGATATTAAAGTGGAATCCAGAGTTTTCGGTTTTTTCTAAGATGAATAGTGACTTTCCAAATGCTGTTCAACTCCAAGACACCACTGGCATCCCTAGGGGTGGGGGTGGGAAGGGGGTGACATGTAAAACGATCGATATTAGTGTGGAATCCAAAGTTTTCATGTCCCTAAGATGAATAGTGACACTCCCAAAGCCATTCAATTCCAAGACACCCCTGACTGCAGCTAACCTATTTCACTTGCAGTTTCAGTAGCGAGTTCAGTGGTTCGTAATGCCAAATTTGCAAAGGAAAAAAGTCGAAAATAGCCCAACCAGAAAATTCACAGATTTTTTTAAATAAAAAAAAATACCATTTTTCCTCCCATTTCCAACTTTACTAAAGCCACGTTTCCATTACCACAGATTTGCCACGCAACATGACGCGCGGCATGCGACGCGGCATGTGCCAAGCATTTGTTGAAATGGTAACTATCTGCAACATGCCGTGGTGCAAGTGATGGGGACAAAATTGCCCCAAACGATTTTGACGCACAACATGAACCGTATGAAACAGCCTGCAGCAAATTCCTAGAGCACGGGCATGCGCACTAGAGTAGAAACAGACGACGCGACTACAATCTTTGGTCCAACAAGATTTAATAACAATTCAAAATCACTTGCAGTCATTCTTACATAGTTTTCGTATCCAATTTGAAGACGAAAGTCTCTCATCAACGAGTTTCTTCTCGCTTGAAAACTTCTAATCCACCATCTAGGTCGTTTTCGCCTCTTTTTTAGAAGTTCATGGTACGCGGCTGCCATAACCACATAACCCGCCATAGCTGTATTGTCCATCTTTACACAAGTTAAATCACCACCAAATTATTACAATACAAGAGAAGAAACAATGAACTACTCCAAAGCACTGCACAACTCTACACTGCGGTCCTGCACTCCAGTGTTGTTGTGGGCGTATTTTGCAGAAGTAGTTTTGAATTGGAAACAGTGCACTAAATGAAGCGCAACATGCGCCGGCACATGTTGCGCGTCATGAGTCTGGAACTTGTCAGAATGGAAACGTAGCTTTACAGTAAACGATTTTCCACTGACAAAATTTTCTGAAATGTGGCTAAAGGAAGGACACTATGCTGTAACGCATAATTTATACATCCAAATGTATGAAGTTACTCAAATGGAAACTCAATTTTACTGGCACATATCTCTGTTGTGCTCATACACAAAATCTAAAAATGCTAAAAAAAAGTTTCTGGAGTTTTTCGCCGTCTGCACTTTCTTCAATTCGAACACTGGGTATTGTGCAACTCCTTGCCCTGTAAAATGTTACCAAGGTAATAGTCTGTGTTTTTACGTTCACATTCTTCAATTGCTCATTGAATAAGCGTCCAACGATCTGCACGGCACGGCACGGAACGCACAGCTCGGCACAGTCAGCTGAACCGAAATGTGGCTGTCCGAAGCTGAATGGATTCTTCATTTCACTATTTTTCCGATTCCAGCCTATGCTGTGCTGTGCCTAACCGTGCATGACGTCCATTAATCTAGTGTTTGTTCACAAGACCTTAATAAAATATGCTCATTCTTGTAAGCCGATCGCACACCATTCTTTTTGCGACTGCGCTGACCGTTTACGATGCTAATCAACGTCAGACATTCAGACATTGCCCGATCAAGACCAGTCGTCATGCACATATCTGACACTTCAAGACGGTTCACGTTTCTTGCGGTGAAGTTTAATATTGGCGAGTGTGAGACGACTATGTTAGGTGTTTCATCGAGAAGAAGATATTTTTATTCAAGAAGAAAATGTACTTACTCTCAAAGCAACCCTAAATACTCTTGGTAAGTTTTACCATCGAATCCACTCTCTCGGAAGGAACTAAGAATATCCTGAAAGTAACGATGTGTAATTTAATTTCCCATCCAGATGTTTACTAACAACTTTTTTAATTGGGTGAGTAACCGATTAATGATTTAGTTGTAGTGCTTATGGACATACTTTTCAAAACAAGGGTTAATTTCCTTCGTACTGATTCGTAGCGTTCCTCTGAACGCGGGATCTTAAATAGGGATGTAACTATTAGTACTAGTTGATGGTAGAGACAGCCCTGAACGGGCAGGTACAAATATCTAACTATTCATTAAAATAGACTCATGATTCGTTTCTAGACTGAAGTGAGCAATGCAAATGGCAGAATGGGTGTAGACTAGCTTACCCTGTTCGGTTTAGAAATAAAACCAGTAGCTCCTGCTTCTCCGATGATTCCAGATTAGAAGACCTCGTGTCGTTCTCATGCGCACGTATTTAAACACTCGCTTGGCCTCTCGTCACCTCTTGCCAAAGGCCAGTGTTCTTACCATTTCCTGTAGAAAGCTTATTCTACACATTCTGAGCAGGAGCTGACAAGGCCTGCCAGGGTCAATATTTCTTAATCGAACGGGGTATGGTACGACACTCCCTCTTGCGAAACAATTTCTAAAATTGAAATTGTAATAATTAAAAGTTTAAATTGAACCTTCTGCCATTCACCAAAATTTAAAAGGTTTTGTTTATTACATGAACAAAAAGGATACATAAAATAAAATAATAATAAAAAAATGTCGGAGACCCTTCACCGAAAAGTAAAAGGAACAGAATTAAGCTCAAGCTTGAATGCTGAAATAAAGTCCTATGTTTACATTAGCCACACGCTGGAAGAGTCTTTCGTAATCAACAATGCTGACGGTTGGTCAACATGCAATATAAAGTGTTGTTCGCAGGTCCGTGGAGTCAGCGGAAAGTTCAACACACTGCATCGTAACGCGATACATGCGAATGCTTCTGAACAAATGCTAAATAAGCACAGAACGTAATCCGTGAGAAACTTTAATGCCGCATGCTCGCAATCTTCCGCCTCATCAGGATGACAGTTCGAGGCGAGAGCAAAAGACCGTGGTAAACACCAAACTCCACTGGACTGCGCACAACCACACGAAGATGAAAAAAATAGATGAAGGTTATGTTTGCACTTGCCACTGACGTTCTTAGCACACTATGTGTGCACACTATGACCTGAGAAATGAGACGGCAGGGCAATCCAAATACATTCCAACCCCGGAGTCCTGGGGTACGAAACACTGTTCTGTGACATACACGGTCCTTGACCGATCATTTTCACTGGGGGACCGGATTCGAATCCCGGTGTGGAAAGTTCCGGAATACTGGTCAGCAAAGGTCAGATGAAAAGACGTGGGCCGTGGGGCGGGCGAACACAGGGTAGTCCATGGGAAGCCACTCCAAGTAGCGGTTCCAAGCCCCAAAAATATGCCTTGTCCAATGGCGAACACTGGGGAGGATGTTAAGATAGGCCCCCGAAAGTTCACAGCAGACGCCATTGCATACAGTAATTATGGCCACTGGTAGGATGAAACGTCACAGGTGGCCTGGCAGGTTGCTGATCCACAGGGCTGGGTCTCAACACATTTGGGTCGTTGACTGTACCCGGAAAGTTCCAATATGTGGTGAAATACACTGCCTGGCCTTACAGAGCAAAAGGGGACGATATACATGAAAGATGTTCATGTTTCTTCTTAAGGGGGGTTAGAGTCGTGGGGGGGGGGGGTTTGCTCTGTAAGATGACATTTCTTCTTATGTTTCTGACGCTCTTCTGATCCTGGGATGTCACTTGGAATAGGGTTTTCGGTGCTGCTACGTGACATACACCGCTGAAACGCAAAGGAGGCTGGTGAGCTCCAAAGCCTTCAGGAATGCGTTCTTCTTCCGGCCTCAAAAAATCACTGGACTTTTCGAAATTCCTTGAACTCTTGGAATTCCCGAACAGAGGAGGAAACAGGTTGGACATAGGAATAAACTACATTGCTCTCAGTCATTCAATATTGAAAAATATATAAAAAATGTGTAAAGTAATCGTCTTCTATAGGCAAGTGAAAATCATGAGTAAAAATAAGTAAAAATAAACTGCCCAATAAGTGATATAAGGTATAAAACAAAGTTTGAATGAAGGCTAAAGAAAATAAAAGACGGAAAATGTCATTTGACGTCTTAACACTGGAACACCATTAAAATGAAAATCTGACCATCAAAAGTAATATATGTATATATTGACTAAATTATATATATATATAGCCCCTGGCTTCTCCCAAATATAAAATAATGTGCAATATGAAACTAAAGTTATGACATGGCACTATGAAATAAACGAAAATATGTAGGATTAAATATTGATAAATATATAAAAGTAATATGTAGATGGTATCAAATATATCCCCTGGTATCAGAAAATTAACCCGACGAAATCCATTAATATCATGTCAGAAGTGTCAAAGCATTGTAAAAAATGAGGAACTGACGAAAAAAAAAAAATTAACCCAAAATCTGGTAACGTCACAGCTGTTAAAACGGACCTAGCCACAAGTAAATTCGGGATCACTAAGATATAATAAAAGAGTAAATGACATGGCTCCAATGACGTTAAGATCATTAATTACGAAAGATACATAAAGATGGATGAATATATCAAGGCGACATAGTGACGCATTGTTAACGGTCACTAGTCGAGGTTGGTTTGTGCTTGCATACGCCTGACGTATAGCATAAATAAACAGTTAAAATGAAGTTCCAAATTAGTAATAGGATAATAGTAACGGGAAAATGGGACAAAAATATTTCATGAAACAAATTGATCTAAATAAACGGAGAAAAATGGAAAAAACGGTTTAGAATACTAACCAAAAAAAATCAAATTAAAATTGCTCAAAGCAAAGCATAAACATCCCGGATGTGACCCTAGGAGGTTGCCTTAACCGGTCTGAAACCGTCGGCAAAATAGGGGGGGAGGGGCGCATTTGTGTCTCGTAGGTAAAAATGTAAATTCAAAACTGAAACTAATCTGGGTTATTGATTTAGAAACATTTCGTGGCTATCTGTGAAGTAAATTTACGGTTCTGATAATAAAGGAAAAAAAATATAAGGCATTGCGTTAAACAGAAAAGAGGAAAACCTACTCTACGTTATGCTATAGCCCGCCGTGTACTTTCTTTGTCACTTAGCATAAATGCTCGCCGCGTAAGAGATTACACTTGACCCATGACAACTGTAAGCGTCTAACTCCACTCTTTTGAGGTTTTAGCTTAATAAGGTAAACAAAAACTACTTTTTATGGTCGCCTTAGGAAAAAATTGAAACGGAACCGTAAATGAACATCATGACGCCGGGCCGGGAGAAAAGTATAGGATTTCGTATGATATTACTTCAACTAAAGTCTATGACGTGTGGGAGAGTAAAATATAAGCACAATTACTCGCTATTACCTACTTTACGAAGATTAACATGAAATTAATCTGTAAGAAGTAATTAAATTTCATTCGGGAAACTTTTGAAAATTCTGAAGGAACAAGAAAACTTCGCATAAATAAGCGCCCTTGAAGAGGCTATTATTCACACCTCGTTTGGAGACTAGGAATTTCATTGCCGAAGCCAGCTGAGTGTAAAGTTCATCTACAACAAAGAAAGGTGTCATCAAATTCTCTCTCTCCGAGACTGAAATAAGATATGTTTCTTCCGCTAACTCGAATGTGAAAATTTCCGCACGGAAATCTGGCGACTTACATGGGAGGAAAATCCTGGACTTGAGTCTTGCGACTGCACATATCCTGAGTTCGAAGGAACAAAAGGAAAACAACGAATGAATCGTGCTTTCGGTGCAGAGATTAAACTTGCGTGTTTAAATCTATCGTAAGCTGACGGAATGAAACGTGATTATACCTAAGGGGAGGGCTTGATTGATTACACTATTCGCAATACTTCATCGTTATTTAATGAAAAAATGACAACCAGTTTCGCCTTAATTTAAACAACCTTTTTAACTTTTATCGCTATTTAGTGATTTGCGATGCGATTAAATAACCACACGAAATCTGTTGAATAATGCTGAAGAGTGTTTATTTAAACATTAAGGAATGCCGTAACTTGAAATATAAATATCATAATATAAATACACATGAAATTTAAGGTATTTAAAATTCAAAGCTAGAAAACGCAAAAGGAGGAATATTAAGCTATCCTTTAATAAATAGCTGAAGACAATAAATATATGGATAATAACAAAAAATCTCGTTAATATGTGAAATACTCCACGCCTTGAATACCGCTTACGTCTCGTTCTACTTTTCATTATAAGTTGGCTTACGCCTAACTATGGTGTTTTAACAAACTAAAAGTCATGCAGACTAAGTCATTCTTATGTCATTGCGCTACAATGACAGTGTCATTCCTCTTGCTACGGGTACCTCTGTGTACACAATTAATTCGTAGGGGAAGACATAACCTTAAAACTAATGGAAGGGAGCGTCACACTTACTACCTTTAGTAGCTGACATCATTGCTCCTCTATTCCTTAAAACATATATATAAACACTTGCGCACTCTTTTATATTTCACTACCGGTATTTCTGCGCGTACAACTAAAAACACCTATTATTATCCCTTAGCTAGAACATTTAATCAACGAGCGGGTTATACTCTAGCCGAATGGTAGCGTCACTCTTACTACTTACGCCAGCGTATAGTAGCGGACATATAATTGCTCCTCTATTCCTAGAAATATAATTAGCGTTTCGTTTTTTCACATATTAACTTTACTTTAGTAAAAAAATATTCCTTAAACAAGGTAAAAATAAAAATGCTCTGCGACTGACTCGTGTATTCTCTCGACTATCTCCTTATCAATTTGCACTACAATTATTAGTACCAAGGCTCCCATCTTCGGGGCGAGGAGATTTCAGTCATTTTAAAATACGAGTGAGTCGACCACTGATCCTTGTGCATTTCAAAACTATACGTGATAAAATTAAATATCCTCCTTACGATAATCTTTAACAGTTTAAACTTAAAACACATAAACACAAACGGCGTTACTTTTCGGATCATTAACAAGTTACGGTCTGTTTTAAAAATATATATGAAATTGAAACTTTAAAGGACCTTAATTAATTAAAAACACAATTGACTTCAGCAATACTCTCTGCTGTGACCCACTAAGTACACACACCATGGTGTGATTGAGTCATATCGTTTATTGCCGAACTATCATAAATCACGCACCAAATGCATGTAAAAAAAATTACCAAATTGTATTTCAAGAGACTACTGCAAGGACAAGGGTCATCAAAATCAAGTGCCACTTTCAAAATTTAGCTAAATCCTGGGAATTGATGATAATTTCCCAGGTGGTAGTTCTGTCATAGCCATCAGGGCCTGACCGAAGGTACCGGGTTCGAGCGAACCACGGCGTTACTAGGAGCGGAATGACAAGGGCTCGTCGGTAGACGTGCCCGGGCTGGCCAAATTCTGGGCGGAATATGACACTCGAATGTCCGACATCGAACCTTCCGGCGCGCGGAATGACGGACGTACCTTATGCCACACCGCATCGACGCGGAAAACCGCGACGAAGCAAGGGCGCAGAGCTGTTGCCTCATTGCCCGTGGCTACCAAAGGAAACATTCTATTTTCGTTTCCTCCGCATTGTAATGTGCTTTAATGCAGCGGGTAATTAGCCTATTGGGTGGGTGTGGTGGGTAAGGACTGAATTAAAGCTGAGTATCGACATTAACCATCATTAACATTAAAACTGCGTGCTACGCAGCTTGCCCCAAAAATAAAGATTCGCGGAGAAAAACAATTCTGACATGTCACTATTTAACAAATTTTAGTTTTCATTTATTTCAGAGTGAAATAAATGAAAAAATTCCGCAACTCCACTACGTAGCTCTAAATTTCATCACATTTCCGTAAAATGGATGAAAAGCCCAAGCATCTCACCACGTAGCGTTCCTCTGAACGCGGGATCTTAAATAGGGATGTAACTATTAGTACTAGTTGATGGTAGAGACAGCCCTGAACGGGCAGGTACAAATATCTAACTATTCATTAAAATAGACTCATGATTCGTTTCTAGACTGAAGTGAGCAATGCAAATGGCAGAATGGGTGTAGACTAGCTTACCCTGTTCGGTTTAGAAATAAGACCAGTAGCTCCTGCTTCTCCGATGATTCCAGATTAGAAGACCTCGTGTCGTTCTCATGCGCACGTATTTAAACACTCGCTTGGCCTCTCGTCACCTCTTGCCAAAGGCCAGTGTTCTTACCATTTCCTGTAGAAAGCTTATTCTACACATTCTGAGCAGGAGCTGACAAGGCCTGCCAGGGTCAATATTTCTTAATCGAACGGGGTATGGTACGGATTATTGTTATAAGTTTATGCATGTCAAACATGAGAAAATAATTTATCTTGGTAACCAAAAATATATTTCGTTTCATGTACGTATATTTTGTAACGTATATCTACTTGGTTACGTAACTTGTTTACTTAGTTGATGAAGTCTTCCGATTGCGTAGTGGTAACCCTGAAATATAATCGCTTTTCGATTTGCAGTTGACAAATATGTTTTAAATTCCAGAAATAACTAATTCATGACAACAGAAAGTTATCACATTCTAAAGGCAAGTTCTAAAGGAGCCAATGGAAATTGAACACCTGTCAATTCAATCTTACCTCTATATCTTCTGCTTGCATCTCATTGTACTTTAGACAACAATGCCAATTGTTGTCTGGGTCCTGGGTGCTATTTCATATCATTCGTGGGGTGGGGGCTAACCAAGTGTCTCAGAAATAATAATAATAAAATTAAAATAATCATATTAATTAAATATGTAAATTTATTAATACTGTATTATTATTTTTATATGAATAGGTAAAATGAGTGAATAAGAATAGAGATATAACATTCATTTTCTAGCTTATGTGTAGTTAATATCGCCAAAATTTGTGTAAAAACAATTTCCCTGGCTAGGAAATTAATGTCAAATAGATCAAGAATTGAATATTTATTGAATAACAAAAGAGGAAATTAGATACAGTAGAAGAAAAATAAAGTTTCTGATTAATATTTTGTGCATATTATTATATGTACGTGTGCACAAATCTTCTTTGATACTGTCCTTCGAAAAGGATAATACCAATATTATCCTTGCATTCCAATAAGTTCGGTGGATATTTATCTACAATGTTTTTAATAGGATCATAAACTAGTTTTGTAAGATCCTAAATTTTTATGTAATAAGCAGAACTTACCCTTCAGGACATGCTATAAGAGCAGCATGAAGACATGCACAGAACATGAACACTTTCTAGCGCAGAATTCATATGGTTTCGATGCATTACCAACATCTCTTCAGTGTCATGCACACACCACTATCACGTGAGTCCTTTGTGTTTATATTCAGATATTGAATTCTGTTAAAGCGTTTCTCATTAGTCATTTCACACGTGTGATGAACACTCCCTATACCAACCTCAAGTTCAGTTGTCTTTTCCGCGTTGGTCACGTTCATATCATGTTCTTTGTCGATGGAGTTATTGTAGGTCATGTGGGCGTGAAATAGTGGTCGTTTCTACAGTACTATTAACAATAGTATCTTGATTGCATGTACATATTCTCTGTCTACTCCAAGAACGCAGTTAATGTAAACAAATACACATGGTTCTTGAGAAACCCTATTGGCTATTCCAGTGACAGCAGTAGTACAGTGGCCCCGGTTCGCAAACCGAAAATGAGGCTCGGTGAGGCTCGCCTTAATGGATTTCTCTCGTAAGGCATGAGCCTTATTTTCTCGCAGTGTTGCCAGCTCACCCCAAGAATATTTCACCATGTGATATTTTACAGGCGAAGCTAACCTACAAATGGGAGTTGGCAACACTGGCAACATCAATTGCGGTTTAGTGTTGCCAACTCACCTCAAGAATATTTCACCATGTGATATTTTACAGGCGAAGCTAACCTACAGAGTAGTACAGTGGCACGGGTTCCACGCCCGAAAATGGGGCTCGGTGGGGCTCGCAGTGTTGCCAACCCCCTACTCGAAAAAATCACCAAGGTTTTTGTTTTTGGGTATAACCTAACCTCAAGCAAGGAGTTGGCAACGCTTGAGGCTTTCTCGCAGTGTTGCCAACTCGCCTCAAGAATATTTCACTATGTGATATTTGACAGGCGAAGCTAACCTACGAATGGGAGTTGGCAACACTGACTAGTGGAGGTAGCCGGGTTTACCAGCATCAATTGGCGATCAGTGTTGCCAACTCACCCCAAGAATATTTCACCATGTGATATTTTACAAGCGAAGCTAACCTACGAATAAGAGTTAGCAACACTGATTAGTGTAATCAGCTCAGTTGAGCGCCATCAATTGGCGATCAGTGTTGCCAACTCACCCCAAGAATATTTCACCATGTGATATTTCACAGGCGAAGCTAACCTACAAATGGGAGTTGCCAACACTGATTAGTGGAGGTGCACGGGTTCTGAGCTATTATTTGTGATTCAGTGTTGCCAACTCACCCCAAGAAAATTTCACCATGTGATATTTCACAGGCGAAGCTAACCTACAAATGGGAGTTGGCAATACTGACCAGTGGAGGTGCACGGGTTCTGTGCTATTATTTGCGATTCAGTGTTGCCAACTCACCCCAAGAATATTTTACCACATGTTATTTTACAGGCGAAGCTAACCTACAAATAGGAATTAACAACACTAACAACATCAATTACGGTTCAGTGTTACCAACTCACCTCAAGAATATTTCACCATGTGATATTTTACAGGCGAAGCTAACCTACAAATAGAAGTTGACAACACTGGTAACATCAATTGCGGTTCAATGTTGCCAACTCACCTAAAGAATATTTCACCATGTGATATTTTACAGGCGAAGCTAACCTACAAATAGAAGTTGACAACACTGGTAACATCAATTGCGGTTCAATGTTGCCAACTTACCTGAAGAATATTTCATCATGTGATATTTTACAGGCGAAGCTAACCTACAAATGGGAGTTGGCAACACTGACTAATAGAAGTGGCCAGGGTTGCGTCCGAATCAGCAGCAGATGTCACCTAGAGCGCTGTTCCATCCGGGACTCAGCCAATCTCTGTTGTCCGAATTTGCGGTAGATGTGGAGTCGGAGGGAAGGGCAGAGAGGCGCGACAGATGCACGCTTGAACTCGCTGTGACGCTGCGCTTGGCAGCCATATTCTAACTTTCACTTTGTACAGACAATATTTACCGATTAGAGGATGTAAAACTCAGTTATATTTTAATATTTTATCGATAATACTGAATGCAGAAAACATAAATAATGAAATAGCGTGTTATATTTTTAATGTGAGTAGTTAGGTGGAAATCATTGTCATCTTTGTTTGCGCCCCAGAGTGCGGTGGGTGAAGTTCGGGCTGACACCTGGCGGGAAAAGTGACAGCCGTACTACAAGGGGACATGCAGATTCGGACGACTTGGACGCGACTTCGAGTGCACGCGAGAGCAACGGGGGGGGGGGGAGAACGGGATGGAGCGCTTGCCAATCCGGACACGGCTTTTGTAAACCTCTCTCGGGAACGATGTGCCACACACACGCGTGCGCGCGCTGGCGCCTCTTATTATTTCTGTATTATGGCGCAAACACATCTAGAAAAAACTACAATTTTGCTCCCTCTCCTCTCTGCGTGTGCTATCAACAATACGTAGGCCTTGGGACGACGAAAATTACACAACGGTGAGCCTCGTCAATACACCTACCCCCCAACATCTGGAGCGTGCAAGTACATAATAGCGGGTCGCTTGGGTGTATACAATTTGTTTTGTTTATATTTTATTTCAGAGCGAGCGAGATAACCGGAGCATGCAGGCACACAACAGCGAGCTGGGATGGAAGATCGTCAGCATATCCGGAGCGTGCAAGTACATAATAGCGAGCTGCTTGGGCGTTAGCGTGGCTTTGCCGGATGCAATACACACGATGCTTAGGTTACAACAGGTTGTTAACATTAGCTTTGGGGAAGAATGTTCTAGAGAAGATTGTCTCAGAACATTTTCTTAGTTTCAGACCTCTATTAGATTGGTAGAAAAATATACTAGTGGGTAATAAAATCTGAAGAAGATTCGTGTCTAGCGAAAATAAGCTAAATCGAATTACACATGCATACAATATTTATTGTGCTTTTTCTATCTACAATCATATTTTTTCTTATATTTTTTTTTAATTTTTTTTTTATAGGGTTGATTAAAAACACATATTTGAGAAAAACAACACTCTATCACCAACAGATCACATATAAATAAACATACCCAAAAAAAAAATGCGCTCCATGAAAAGTTGCCCTGTGTGCAAAACAACCATATCAAGCAAAAATTTTGCAAGACATTGTCGCACCTGCGTGCCAGGCAAGCATTTGACTGCCACCGAACTGTGTTCCGGATGCAATAAACATATTACAATTGCGTATGTCAAGAAGCATAAGCTTACTTGTCTAAGCAAAAATACATCTGGGGCCCAGCCTTCGACCTCCACCAAGAGGAAGGCAGAAGCAGCCTCCATCAATGCACCACCCGCTAAACGCGTCAAGCCTCCAAAAGCAGACCGGTCTGCTTTCGGGGGAATATTAGGAGATTACGTTCAATTGTCGGATGGCTCTTACGACGTGCGTAGCTTTTTAGAGGAGAAGCGAGCAGAGATAGTTTCTATTCTTAGTAATGCACTGGCTACGCACGCCTCTACTAAATTCTACGCATCGCTTCGTTGCTGGTACAAAAGGCCGCCGGATGAAATTTACAGCTTCTGCCACAATACCAAAGCGAAGACGCTGCATCTGGCGGATGTCGAAAACCTAGAGGTCATCTACAACAAGTTTGTCGAGGAGCTGGTGGCAAAGCAAGAAGAACATCAAGCCAAGGGCTCGGGGGGTTCGCTGTGTGGTGAGCCTCACGAACTGCGCGTCAAACTTTCCAAGTTTGTGCCTCTCTCCGCCTCCAGCTACGTCCCCTTACCAAAAGCAATTGAGGCAAAGATGGCCGTCCTGAACATTCAGAACAGAGACGCCAAGTGCTTTCTCTGGTCGGTGCTTGCAGCGTTGCACCCTGTCGACTGGAAAAAACAACCACGCCGAGTTAACCACTACCTACCCTACGAGCCAGAGCTGGAAGATGCGATGGTTGGGATCGACTACCCGGTGGCGCTTTCGGATATTCGTAAGTTCGAGGCCCGTACACACAACCCTCGGTTGGCCATCAACGTTTACGGCCTCACCGACGAAAATGTGGTGTACCCTATCCGGGTGAGCGACGTAGACGATGATGGTGTGCAAGAAATTCATCTCCTACTCATCAAGAACGAGACCCATCACCACTACACTCTCATCCGTTCCCTCTCTCGGCTTGTTTCAAGCCAGCTGAGCAAAGACGAACACCACATAGAAGTTTGTCCCAGGTGCTTGTCTAAATTTCGTAATCAAAAACGGCAGGATTACCAGCGCATCAGAGGTCCCAACATCGCTGCCGAGAAGCTCGCTAACCACAAGCTCTACTGCAAAGCCAACGAACCGGGGCTGGCAGACTTGCCCAAACCTGGCACCGTGGAGCGTTTCCACATGCACGGTGCCATGGTGGAGCACCCTGCTATCATCATCGCGGATTTCGAGGCCTTCCTCAAACCCCTGTCCACTTGCGACCCCGATCCTGAAGTTTCTTCCACCACCCCTTACCAACTCCACGAGGCATCCAGTTTCGCATACGTTGTGGTGCGACGAGATCAACACATCGCCCCCGAGCCCTATGTGTATCGCGGTCCCGACGCAGCCAAACACTTCCTCGAGAGGATGGTTGACGAGGCCATCGAGATAGGGAAGGTATTGTTGGCCCCCAAGTCTATGCTCCCACTGTCCCCCGACGATCAACATAGACACGAGGAGGCTACTACCTGTCCTGTGTGCACCTGTGAGTTTAGCATCAACAACCGTAAAGTCCATCACCACGATCACTTTAACGGTAGGTACGTTGGTCCTTGGTGCAACGACTGCAACCGCTTGGCCCGGGACCCACGCTTCATCCCTGTGTTTTTTCACAACGGCTCGGGGTACGACTTTCACCACCTGATCAAGCATCTTGGGTACGACGACATGCGAATCAACGTTCTCGCCCAGAACGAGGAGCGTTACATCAGTGTGAGCAAGCGAGTGTCGATCCCAGAATCCGGCTCTACCGTCGAGCTTCGCTTCCTCGATTCCCTGAGGTTCCTCCCGGCCAGCCTCGATGCCCTTGCAGGGAAGCTGAGCAACGAGCAAATGCTCATTACCTCTGCGAATTTTCCAAACTTGGACGCCGGTCTCTTCAGGCGTAAGGGGGTCTACCCCTACGAATACGTCACCGACTCTACCAAGTTTGCGGAGACGTCGCTACCTCCCCAGGCGAAGTTCTACAGTCAGCTACGAGGCTCGAACATCACCGACGAAGAATATCATCACGCCCAGTCCATGTGGCGCGAGCTGGATTGCCAAAATCTCGGAGACTACCACGATGCCTACCTCAGACTTGATGTGACGCTCCTCGCCGACGTGTTCCAGACGTTCCGGGCGACTGCAATGAACATCTACCACCTGGATCCCGCCTACTTCTATAGTCTCCCCGGACTGGCGTGGTCAGCCATGTTTCTGGTGACGAAAATCAAGCTGAAGCTTCTTTCGGACGTGGACATGATGCTGTTTGTGGAACGCGCCGTGCGGGGTGGCATGGTCCAGGTGTCGCAACGGCACGCGCGCGCCAACAACCGTCACATGGCTACTGGCTACGACTCCACCCAACCGTCGAGCTACATCATGCACACGGACGTGAATAACTTGTACGGGCACTCCATGATGCAGCCACTCCCCTTTAGAGGGTTCGAGTGGGCTGACCCTTCCAACTTCAACATTAAAGGTTTCGACGATTCGGAACATGGGTTCTTCGCCGAGGTGGACCTTGAGTTCTCCGAGAAGCTGCAGGATTTGTTCTGCGATCTCCCCCCTGCACCCGAGTTCAAGTGTCCACCCGATTCCAACCAGAAGAAGCTCGTCATGGATTTCGAACCCAAGAAGAATTACGTCCTTCACTACCGAAATCTCCGGTGGTTGATGCAGCAAGGGGTCACGGTCCACACAGTTCACCGCATCCTCAAGTTCGAGCATTCTTCATGGTTGCGTCCATATATCGAAGTCAACACTAAACACCGCACCGCAGCCACGTCCGAGCTTGATAAGGATTTCTTCAAGCTCATGAATAATGCGGTGTTTGGCAAGACCATGGAGAATGTACGGAATCGCGTGGACATAAAATTGGTGACGAGGAAAGAGCGATGTCGTCAGCTTGTCGCGAGTCCATTGTTCAAGTCTCGAACAATCTATAACGAGCAGCTGGCTCTGATTCACATGAGGCAAGGTGTGGTGAAACTCACCAAGCCCATCTACGTTGGAGCCACTGTTCTGGATCTGAGCAAGCTCCACATGTTCGAAACATACTACGACATATTACGTCCACACTACGGCCACAACATCTCGCTTCTCTACACGGACACGGACAGCTTGGTGTACCACGTTCACACAGCCGACGCATACGGGGATATAGCCACAGTTCCAGCTCTTGAAGAGCTCTTCGACACCTCAGGCTATCCCCAGCCGAACCAGTACGGTATCCTGGCCAGCAACAAGAAGGTGCCCGGCAAACTCAAAGATGAGAAGGATGGAGACGTGATTCTCGAGTTTGCAGGTCTTCGCGCCAAGGCCTATACCATCAAAGCTGAGGGCAGCGTTACCAAGAAGGCCAAGGGTGTCGGCAGACAGGTGGTTCGGGAGCATCTCACATTCGAGGACTTCATGGATTGCCTCAAGACCAGGTCGTCGGTTCTAAGAGCAGAACAGCGCATCCAGAGCGTCGACCATGTGTTGACCACCAACAAAGTGAGAAAGGTTGCCCTGGACGCACGCGACGACAAGAGGTGCGTTCTCCAATGTGGAATCCACACACTGCCGTGGGGGCACTATCGCTTAGCAGAAAGCAAAACCTGCAACATATGCCCATCTTCAACAGAAGATTCATAAAACAAAACAAAAAAAAAACAAAACAAAAAAAAATCATTTTGTTAGTCATTACAAAAAAAAACAACACTGACTGTTATTACAAAAAAACTTTGACCGTATTTTAAATAACCAGCATACCTATGAATCTCTTTGGTTTCCGAAAACAAACCAACATGGAGACTGTACACCGCGCGACGACAGATCATGAATTTCTACCTTCCATGTTAACTAAACTCAACGGTCTACTGATTGTTCACCTTAACAGCATTTGGACGAAATTGGATGACGATGTGGGCAAGATGTTTTACGTCTTCAACAACAATTTACATTTTTACAAAATTCCGATCGATGGAAAACTTCAAATCACCGTGAATCCGGAAAACGTAGGCGAAATCAAAATATCTACCGGCAAGAACATTTTTCGAATCAAGCACGACAAGATGCTTTCTAACATTACGTACGATGTTTCTGCAGGAGATTGTTTATACGTTGAACTCCTAGGAGATTACGACAAACTTATTCCTCTCTTCGTAGAATTACGAATCGTCTATCCTATTATAAATAACCGTTAACCAAAATGCCTAACGATATTTTCGGCCACACCAAACGTGTAGACCACGCAGAAGAGATTCTCATGTTGGACGTCAGAATTAAAAAGTTGAGGAGCGATTTGATCGCTTTGCAGGAGACCTTAAACAAAAGTTTAGAGTCGGAGATCGCTACGCTCCAAACGCAATGTCTGGACCCCATTCTGAAAATCGATTCCGAACTAAAAACGCTCATAAAAAATTATGTCGACGTACCTTCTTACGACAACGTTCAAAATATACAGTTGAGCGTGGATAAGCTTCAAAATGATTTGCTCAAATTGCAGCAATTTCAATCGAAAAATGAAGATTTGGAAAAATTGAAACTCGAAATCGAAGAACGAACTTCGGCAATCGAAAAGAATTTCTCTGAACTTCAAACCGTCGTGAAGGATATTGATGTAGAACGCTTGCATGTCGTCGTTTCCAAATTACAAGAAGAATTCGCCGGCACGTTGGAAGAAATTAAATCCAAGTTACAGACTTTGGAAGATACCATGACGAACCTACCATCGTCAGACGAACTGCAGGTCATCGGCAAAAGCGTCGCGAACATAAAAATTCAATTGGAGGCTTATCAAGATTTCGAACACATTCAAACCACCATCGCTACGCTTCAGGCGTCTCTGGAGTTGATCAACGAAGAAATTAAAAATATTCACGCTGAAGCCAGTGCGTTGACGAGCATACAAGACACGTTGAGCACGGTTCAGCAGAAGATCGAATATTTAGAAAATTTGAACGTTGAAACGAACCTTGCTCATTTTCATCACGTGCTGGACAACATACAGGGTGACTTGGAATCGTTACGGACGAGCGTACCTTCGAGCGAAGATTTGGAAAAATTGAAAACGGCGGTGACGGCACTATCCGATTCGAGCGACATCAAAAGTTCATTGAGCGATCTCGAGAGTAGGGTTGCCAATCTCCCCACCTCCAAAGAATTGCACGCTTTGAAAAGGAGCATATCACGTATGCTGAAACGACTGGAAACGGAAACGGCGAACGTGGAACAGATTCGAGACGAACTTGCTTTGCTGGTGTCGACGTTGCCCACTTCGCAGAGCGTCGCCGACCTTCACACGCAGTTTACAGAGATGCGAAGCATCGTGAACGATCTCACCGAGAAAAGTTCCAAATTGAATCAAGTCGAGAACCTTCAGAACATCGTCGTCAACATCAGAGATCAAGTTGGAGTGCTGGAATCCACGCAGGAATCGACGCTGGCCTCTTTCGGTGCCAAGTTGCAAGAACTCAACGAAAGCTACAAGCAGTTGAACGTGGAAGTGAAAATCAAACCGTCATTTTCTACAGTAACGGATACCATCGTCGAACATTTGTTGCCCGTACAAAATACACTGGGACAGCTTCACAGCAACCTCGTTAGCGTCGATACTAAATTCGCTAAACTGCATTCTCTGCAAGCCATCGAAATCAACAGCGTACCCAATCAACAGAGAATCTCCACGTTCGTCGAAGGTAACAAACTGTACATGTTGCATCCTTATCATCCATACTACAAGTTTCTCCTCGATGGCACGATTCAGATAAATGAATTTTCGTACTGGTCTCACGGCAGAAAAGCTAGCGTTCCCACCATGACCTTGATATCGAATCGTGGTGTTCAGAAAGCAGGAAACATTCCTCTGGCACGTTGGAACGAAACGCGCAACATATATGAAATACACGAAGACGAAGATCTCACCGTTTTCGACGTGAGTGCCGGCGATAAGCTGATCATTCAAAACACGAGCGAAGTGCCACCCTCTTTGAATCCCATCACGCTGGTGCTTCTCTTCAAACGTAATCTCTAAAAAATGTCTAGGCAAGCCATCGTCGAAGAATTGCATAAACCTGCACGCCGCAACTACAAACGTTTAGCTGTGGTAACCAAGGGAATCGACGACCTCTGGCAAAGTGACCTCGTGGAGATGAGTAGCGGCAATCTAAAAAATGTGCATAAATTGAACAAGGGCAACAAGTACCTCCTCACCGTCATAGACACGTTTTCGAAATTCGCATGGGCTCTACCTTTGAAAGCCAAAACAGGAACGTGCGTCACGGAAGCATTCAAGACAATTTTTCGCGAAAGCGGCAGACGACCACGGTTTTTGCAAACAGACAACGGTAAAGAATTTTACAATGCCGTATTCCAAAAATTTATTCGGAAACACGACATTCGACATTATTCAACCTTCAGTCACATCAAAGCCAGCATCGTGGAAAGATTTAATCGAACCTTGAAAACACACATGTGGAAACGATTCACGCTTCGAGGAAATTACAAATGGGTCGACATACTGCCGGAACTCGTCGACACCTATAATAATACGGTGCACGGAACGATAGGCATGAAGCCAGCTGACGTTACGAAATCTGACGAGCAGCGTTTAATTTCTACAGTTTACTGTCCAAAGTACACTCCCACGACTACCAAGAAATCAAAATTCAAAATTGGAGACCAGGTGAGGATCAGCAAATTCAAACGCACCTTCGAGAAGGGGTTCACAAAAAATTGGAGCACGGAACTTTTTACGGTGGTTCGAGTTTTACCCGGAAACCGACACACGTATATAATAAAAGATAGTAGCGGCGAGATTTTGAAAGGAAGATTTTACGAAGAGGAACTCTCTAAAACAAAACATCCCGACACGTACCTCATCGAGAAAGTATTGCGTAGAAAAGGCGACAAACTGTTTGTCAAATGGCTGGGACTTCCGGAAAAGAGTTGGATCAACGCGAACGAAGTGATCTTGTAAGTACGTGGAACGTGGTGAAACGTCTACCGGATTCGGAAAGTCAAACGAGAAAAAAGAACGGTGAGTTGCTTCCCGACAGCATCCGCTGTCTGATCGTAGGTCCTTCGGGGTGTGGGAAAACAACACTGCTCGTGGACAATTTTCTCCTCGCACCGAATTGGTTAGATTGGAAGAACAGGCACCTCTACGTATTTTCGAAAAGTCTCGAACAAGCGAAATACAAGCAACTGATAAAACTGTACGATGGTCTGGACATTGCAACGTTCGCTTCGGAAATAAAACCCCTCGACGATTGTCGTGAAAATTCAGTCGTTGTGTTCGACGATGTCATCCTGGAAAATCAAAATGAAATTCGCAATTTTTTCACGCAAGGTCGTCACAAAGGAATAGATTGCTTCTTCCTAGCTCAAACGTTTTCCAAAATTCCAAAACAGTTAGTACGCGACAACGCTAATTTCATATGTTTGTTTCGTCAAGATCACACCAACCTCAAGCACGCGTACGATGACTACGTAGGCGGAGACATGAACTACAATCAATTTTCGGAACGCTGCTCCCACTGTTGGAACAGTGACGATTTCGGATTCGCAACGATCGACATGACAAGGAAACCCAACGACGGAAAATACAGACACAAAATCAACGACTTTCTAAACGTTGCAACGTTGTGAGAAACGACGTGTATAAATAACGTTATGACGAAACGAAAAATCGAAGACGAAAATCTCAAGCTCCGCGATTACCTCGCGAAACGCTTCAAAGGTTGGAAATCCGAGAATCGCGGATTCTACGAAGAGAAGAAATGTCAAGATCAACCTGTGATCGACGCCATCAGCGATCTAGGTAAAGAAATTAAAGGCGTCACGGAACAAAATAAAAATTTGATCAACGAACTCGTACCACTTGCAGCTAAAAGTTACGCCGTACCCACGCCTATTTCGAGCATTCCTTCGACGCCGTTCGAACTAAGAGACGTACCGGCACGACGTCAAGCCATAGGTAGCACGTCGTCGTCTTTGGATAAGATCGAGTTGGGACCTTTGGCACGAGACTACCTGAGCACGGGGAAATTCGACAAGGATGAAGTGTTCGGATTGTATCCGAGCATGGAGAGCAACGAGGGCGGCGGTGTGGTTTGGAAGATTGGAAAATCGAAGGTGACCTTCGAAGGCAACGACATTAAAGTTAATTTAGGCGAGAAGAATAGTTGGAACAGGTATCCGGGTACGGTGGGACTGTGGGAACTCGTTGCCAAAAAGCAGCCGAAAGATTACACCGACGAAGATTACCAGAGTTACAAGGAAATTTTGATCATGACGGATGCCTTGTACCAGAACAACGACGCCTCGCAGAATAGGGTGAAATCGAGCAGCGGCGAGAAGTACAGAAATCTCATCAAGCCGATATGGAACCAGGTCAAAACAGGCAGCGGCGTCAAACTCTACAACACCCTACCCAAAGAGTTCGTTTGGGTGGACGACGTGCGCAAGCTCATAGACCGATTGTTGGTTATTGCAGGAGAGGAGAATGCAGGCAATCGTAATTTCTACAACGAGAAGGTAGGAATTGTGGACATGATCAGCGCCAAACTTTCCAACTTCATCGTGAACGACGACAAGGGCATAGGTTACCTCATCAAAATTATCAACACGCTGCCTCCGAGATTCTGGAACATGGTCGAAGGAAAGGGACTCGTGAACGACATCATCAACAAGTTACCTTTCGAGATGCATTTACCCGGCTACCAGTACTGCGGACCGGGTACCAAACTCGAGAAAAGATTGGAGAGAGGAGACAAGGGTGTAAATCCGTTGGACGCCGCATGCAAAGATCACGACATCGCCTACAACACCACTCGCACCGATCTAGATGCACGTCACGAAGCAGACAGAAAATTAGAGCACGCAGCTTTCGAAAGATTCGTCAGCAGAGACGCATCGCTGGGAGAAAGAGTTGCGGCACTGGGCACCACCATAGCCATGAACACAAAACAAAAACTTGGGTGGGGTATATAAATAACATACAGTAAAAAAAACATCATGTCTGGTATAACCGACTTGCCACACGAACTACTGTGTAAAATATTCAAACATGCAGTAAACGGAGATTGTGAGGATATAAGAAAATTTTTGATCATAGCGAGATCAACGCCGGAATTTCGCATCCCTTGTGAAATGGCTGTCAAGGATTATCTTCGGGAAATTAGCGGCATGAGGTGCGACGATCTCGACACTCTTTTTTCGGCCGCAGGGGAAAAATTAAACAATAGGTTAGATGAACTGCATGAGGCGAGGCAGGGGAGAAGACGATTCACAGATGATTGGCATAAGTCGAAACAAGAGACGGAAGATATCATCACACACATCATCGCATTTTCCGAAGCACAAACTTTCTTCCTCTAACACAGACAAAAAAATCTTCGATACAAAAATCTCGTGAAAAAAAAAAATATATATATAAAATAACACACATCGTGAAAAAAAATAATCTTCAGTGTATATATAAATAACACACATTGTGAAAAAAAATTAAATTTCTCTAACACACACACTGAAAATTTCTCTTTAATATGACGACTGAAAAAATGAATGACCTCCAAGCATTAAAACAAATGCTAAATTTGTCAGTAGAGTATGTAAAAATTCAGGAATTGGAAGTGGACAAACCTTACACGATAACTTCCGGTTCAATTGTTTCTACCCAGTATGGTCCCAAGGCGCGTCTGTTGCTCAACGCACAATACAGTCTATTTTTACCAGATCGATACGCTAACATGTTATCCGACGAGAAGCTAGCTATTTTAATCGAGAACAAAACTCAAATCGTGTACAAGGGTACAAAGGAACTTCTTGGTAAGAAAACAAAGCACGTAATAGAATTTGTGTAAGGGCTCTGCGCGGAGTATATCCTTGAAAAAAAAATTACACGCAACAAAAAAATCTCAGAACATTTATATATAAATAACATACCGAAAAAAAATTACACAAAACAAAAAAAATCTCAGAACATATATATAAATAACATACCGTGAAGATAACATATAGAGCATCAACATGAAGCCCAAGGGTGTCGTGTACCAGATACCATACTCCAATCTGAAAAATCTAGGTGCCCTCGATGGGTTACTCACCAAGAAACAACGCGAGAAGAAACGTTCTTGCTTGACGAAAGGACACGGAATGAAATTACTTCTCAGCACACCTCAATTGAGACGCTTGCAGCGTTCGCGGAAACAGCAAAAAATCGGAGGTTTCATATTCAGCATCCCGGCCATCCTGGCAGCATTGGGGGCCGTTGGAAGTTTGGCCGGCGGAAGCGCCGCCATCGCGAAAACCGTCATCGACTCGAAGAAGAACAAGGCGGAACTGGAAGAACAAAAACGTCACAATCTGGCTATGGAGAAGAAGGGGAAAGGTATAACCAAAAAGCAAAAAAACAACCTCGATGCTTTGAAGAAATATAAAAAAAAGAAGAAGCCCTGTCCAACTTCGATATTGAATCTCTAATCGAACTGTTGGGAATAAAGAACTTCAGGGGTGTTTTCATGTCCGATTCTCTACCCACTGCTGTGAAGAAAAAAGAGTATGGCGTAGTCAACCTGGACAATTACAAAAATCCTGGTACACATTGGATATGCTACCTCAAAATTAACGATAACAAAGCATTTGTTTTCGATTCGTTCGGTGGCACACCACCTGCCAGGTTGGTGAAGTATCTCAGTCTTGCCAACCTCTACTACAATGACAAACGCATCCAGGGTTTCACCGATGTTAACTGCGGCCACCTTTGCCTTTCCGTTCTCGCATACATGTCTAAAATAAATAACCCGTCGGTGGAACATTTTCAGAAAGCATTGTGGAACCTGAAACACGATGGGCGTGTTCCATCTCACGAGCGAATCTTCGATCCTGAAACTCACGCTGCACGACGACATCGTCTATCCTAAATCCGTAGCTTTGCGTGCATTCTACAGCATGTACCTCATACCTAACGTCACGCATCACAACAACAAAATTAGCGTCGGAAGCGAACACATCGTCGTCACGCCAGGTCAATACAATCTTTCCACTTTGCAAGCTCAATTACCCAAAGGCACGTACCTTTCTCAAAATTCGGTCACGCACAGAGTGGAAATCGTGTCGGCGACGGAGACCGTAGACCTGGGCACCATGGGAGAACTTTTAGGTTTCGAGAACAACACAAAACTCGAAGCTGGCATCAAGCACACGGCAGCAAACATTCCTAAATTTCTGGCCATAGAGACTCTGAACGTTCACTGTAACGTGGCGGAAGGCATGATCACTAAATCTTCGGACGGGGAGTTGCTGGGAAGTCACAAGCAGACGGGAATCATCGCCACATTCAAACCCAATTCCGAATTCATGGAACCGATCATCTACACGCCCTCTTCGCCGATCTATTTTCCAGTATGTCGCAACCGCATAGACGACATAGAGTTGGTAGTGACGAACGAGAAAGACGAGGTGGTGGATTTCGCAGGTGCCACTACGACGGCCATCGTGGAGATCAACGTATAATAAATAACCATACATAGTAAAAATGGAACAAATCGAAAGTTACGAATTGCAATCTTTCCCTCCGAACCGTCGCACGTTCGCTAATCTCAACGAAGCGAACAGGGAGATCGAATACGACGTGGACGTAGGGGACGGGTTTGTTCATCCTCACAGAGCGGACCTCTACCTTCAATTCGACGTGGTGAAGAAAGAAAGCGGAGAAGCGTTTCCACCCAATGCAAATTTAAAACTCGTGGACAACTTCGTGCCTCACCTGTTCTCGCAGGTGGAGGTGAGGAAACACAACACCGTCATCGACAGAATCGATTATCCAGGTATCACGTCGACGGCAGTGGGAACGTTGAAATTATCCAAAACGGACGGGGCATACTATCAAGCGGGAGGATTCGAAGCGGGAACAAAAATATCGACGAGAAGTCACACGGTGCTCTTTCCCATGCGTCTGCTGCCGGGATTCTTCTCCGACTACAAGGAGATCATGTGGAAGGGAGGATTGCGCGTCACGTTTCGAAGAGCGGCCAACGACAACGGCGCACTGATGCGATACACCAACTTGAACGCCGACGGCACGCCAATAGCCAACACATTACCCGAAGCAGCCAAGTGCGTCATCCGAAGCATGGAATTGAGAATGCCGATCGTGGAATACGAGACGAACTACGCCCTCAAGTACAAAGCGGAGATCTTGAAGAGTCCGCAGGTGCCGATTCACTTTCACGGTTACCAGTGCGTACAGAAGTTGGCGTCGGGAAGTCACATGGAATTCGACGTGACGACTCAGTTCAACAACATACAGTTCGACATGCCAGATTTCGTCGTGGTACTCTTTCAGACCGGGCGCGATAACAACCAGGAAAAAGATTCCAGCAAGTTCGACGACTGCAAGATCAAGAATGTTTATCTCAAGAATGGTAGGAACGAAGTGTTCCCGCGCGAGAATTACAACCTCGACATGACCAAAGACGATTACCTCAAACTTTACGAAGCTTACACGGCTTACAAGCGCGTGACCGAGGGAAACGTGGACGTATACTACACGCCCAGCGAATTCAAAATCCGCAGGCCGATGTTCGTCATCAATACCACGAAGAGGAAGCAGGTGGTGGTCAACGATCGAACCAACATCAAGGTCGTCTGCGAGTTCCACGAAGCCTTGCCCGAGAACACCGTGTGCAGCGTCATCCTGATTGCAGAGAAGTCCTTCGTCCACGACGTGAAGAACGAGAGGGTCACAGAGCAGTTTTAACAGGTTTAACATCTTTTTCTTGCACAAATAATAAGAGGCGCCAGCGCGCGCGTGTGTATATGGCACATCGCCCCCCAAAAAAAAGTAGGTTTACAAAAATCACGATATATAAACATTGGTGTCCCCGGGACTTGGAAAATTACGATAAGATGCATTCATCCTTCAAGGATGTGAGAGAGTGCATTATTTACTCATCATGCTGTGCCAGCACAACAAATAAATGCGCGAAACATGGAGAGAAAATAAGTTTTTATTTTTTTTTATTTTTGAGGTTTTGGTGATCGCCAAATGAGTAAAATAAATTTTTGATGTTTTGGTGCTGGGCGCCAGCGCGCGCACGCGTGTGTGTGGCACATCGTCCCCGAGAGAGGTTTACAAAAGCCGTGTCCGGATTGGCAAGCGCTCCATCCCGTTCTCCCCCCCCCCCCCCCGTTGCTCTCGCGTGCACTCGAAGTCGCGTCCAAGTCGTCCGAATCTGCATGTCCCCTTGTAGTACGGCTGTCACTTTTCCCGCCAGGTGTCAGCCCGAACTTCACCCACCGCGCTCTGGGGCGCAAACAAAGATGACAATGATTTCCACCTAACTACTCACATTAAAAATATAACACGCTATTTCATTATTTATGTTTTCTGCATTCAGTATTATCGATAAAATATTAAAATATAACTGAGTTTTACATCCTCTAATCGGTAAATATTGTCTGTACAAAGTGAAAGTTAGAATATGGCTGCCAAGCGCAGCGTCACAGCGAGTTCAAGCGTGCATCTGTCGCGCCTCTCTGCCCTTCCCTCCGACTCCACATCTACCGCAAATTCGGACAACAGAGATTGGCTGAGTCCCGGATGGAACAGCGCTCTAGGTGACATCTGCTGCTGATTCGGACGCAACCCTGGCCACTTCTATTAGTCAGTGTTGCCAACTCCCATTTGTAGGTTAGCTTCGCCTGTAAAATATCACATGATGAAATATTCTTCAGGTAAGTTGGCAACATTGAACCGCAATTGATGTTACCAGTGTTGTCAACTTCTATTTGTAGGTTAGCTTCGCCTGTAAAATATCACATGGTGAAATATTCTTTAGGTGAGTTGGCAACATTGAACCGCAATTGATGTTACCAGTGTTGTCAACTTCTATTTGTAGGTTAGCTTCGCCTGTAAAATATCACATGGTGAAATATTCTTGAGGTGAGTTGGTAACACTGAACCGTAATTGATGTTGTTAGTGTTGTTAATTCCTATTTGTAGGTTAGCTTCGCCTGTAAAATAACATGTGGTAAAATATTCTTGGGGTGAGTTGGCAACACTGAATCGCAAATAATAGCACAGAACCCGTGCACCTCCACTGGTCAGTATTGCCAACTCCCATTTGTAGGTTAGCTTCGCCTGTGAAATATCACATGGTGAAATTTTCTTGGGGTGAGTTGGCAACACTGAATCACAAATAATAGCTCAGAACCCGTGCACCTCCACTAATCAGTGTTGGCAACTCCCATTTGTAGGTTAGCTTCGCCTGTGAAATATCACATGGTGAAATATTCTTGGGGTGAGTTGGCAACACTGATCGCCAATTGATGGCGCTCAACTGAGCTGATTACACTAATCAGTGTTGCTAACTCTTATTCGTAGGTTAGCTTCGCTTGTAAAATATCACATGGTGAAATATTCTTGGGGTGAGTTGGCAACACTGATCGCCAATTGATGCTGGTAAACCCGGCTACCTCCACTAGTCAGTGTTGCCAACTCCCATTCGTAGGTTAGCTTCGCCTGTCAAATATCACATAGTGAAATATTCTTGAGGCGAGTTGGCAACACTGCGAGAAAGCCTCAAGCGTTGCCAACTCCTTGCTTGAGGTTAGGTTATACCCAAAAACAAAAACCTTGGTGATTTTTTCGAGTAGGGGGTTGGCAACACTGCGAGCCCCACCGAGCCCCATTTTCGGGCGTGGAACCCGTGCCACTGTACTACTCTGTAGGTTAGCTTCGCCTGTAAAATATCACATGGTGAAATATTCTTGAGGTGAGTTGGCAACACTAAACCGCAATTGATGTTGCCAGTGTTGCCAACTCCCATTTGTAGGTTAGCTTCGCCTGTAAAATATCACATGGTGAAATATTCTTGGGGTGAGCTGGCAACACTGCGAGAAAATGAGGCTCATGCCTTACGAGAGAAATCCATTAAGGCGAGCCTCACCGAGCCTCATTTTCGGTTTGCGAACCGGGGCCACTGTACTACTGACAGCTGTGCAGTATTGTCCGACCCTGTGGCCGAGTGGTTAGCACATCGCGCTGCGACGCCAAGGGTCCCGGGTTCGAATCCCGGTCGGGTATGGTTGTTTGTGAATGTCCATTCATCAATTTCATCAATTTCATCACTTCATCACTCATCCCCATTCTTCGCAAATTAGCCAAGAGGCACAAAACGCGAAGTAAAATAAACTAAATCAATCAATCAATCTGTGCAGTATTCTTGTGCGTGGGAACATAGTGCATGGGAAAGAGACCACTCAATATAGCTTGGAACACATCTATGGGGGGGTCACTAATTGATCCTATACTTAACAGTATTAAATACAGTTATTATTCACTGTATGTACAAGCATGTGTTTTATGGGGCCGATGGTACTCCAACCGTTGTGGAAAGTTGTGAGCGTAACGCGCTAAGAAGCCAGAGATCCCAGGTTTACTCTTATACTGAAGGGGGTTTAAACACCTTATCCAAGAAAGGGTCGGAAAGCAAATTTTGCGGCAATACTAAAAAAAATTCTTTAGTCAGAGCCAGAAACAAAACCGGAACAGGACAGTCCGACGTGAAAGTGGAGGGGTTGCGACTTGCGAGTGCGCTGTGATTACAAGAATTAAAACTGTCGCACACAAGTTTCAGTATTGATTGAATTGGTTTATTTTACTTCGCATTTCCGCCATTTTTGTCTAATCGTGAAGATCAGGATGAGTGATAATATGATGCAATTGATGAAGAAACACTCACAATGAACATATATGCCCAGGCCGTGACCACTGGCGTCGTATCGCACTGTGCTAACCACTCCGCAACGGAGGCCGATCCACAAGTTTCAGGAATTCCAAAAGTTTGGAAATTCTGACTAGATTCTCTAGTGCAGACATGTCAAACTCAATTCGTGAGTAGGGCCGCATAACGATAATGTCAAAACTCTCCGGGCCGCACATCTCCAACCCCAACCCCTGGAAGTCCTCCGAGGGTAGGGGGAATCCGGTGATTACTCTTGCAGCATCGATAGGCCTATGTTATAAAAATTATATGGAGAGTCCCCCAAAATTAGCAACCGGAAGAGAATACAAAAAACATTGGAGAAAATTCCCCTTCACATACAAGCCTTCATAGAACGGATTGATTGCACGATTACGTATGTGTAGTTTTAAATAAGAACATTTTAAGTATAATCCTTTTATATTTATAAACTCAGATTTTTTTCTGTACTCAGGGATACAATTTTACATGCTTTTTTCAAATATGCATTGGTTATATTTTTTCAAGAACGCAGACAACAAATGTTTGTCAGTCATTCCTGAACTTTGAGGTGTTTTATTAATCTTCATAATGGAGAACAGGTGTTCACAAAGATACGTGCTGCCAAACATCGCTAAAATTCCATCAGAAAAATGGCTTATTCCAGGATATTGCTCTTGGAAATATGAAAAAAAATCTAGGAACACCAACCTTGTGATATTTCTCTTTCAATACTGAATCACATTGTACTTCAATGAGATCCATTTGAAGGTCGAAATTTGCACAGGCAGCACAAAAAGAAAAGGGACCAGTGAACAAGAAAAATTGCCCTTTGCACTCTTTGAAGTCTTGAAACCTGTTTTCAAATTCGTCAAGTAGTATTTATACCTTGGACGAGTTTTGACATAAATCAGGTTTACAGAGTGACAGGTGGTATTCCTGACAAGTTGGAAAATGGTTGAAATTATAACTCTACTAACTTAGGTAAAGAGGACTGCATCTTTGCAAAATAGCCTCCACTTTCTTGAAAGTATATTCTGTTGTGTCATGGAGAGGAATCATGTCAAACAGTTCTTCCGTCACGTTGAGATGAGACTCGCATCTACGAATGAATACAGTCAGTGGCGCCAAATAGCAGGCCGTGGGGGGCAGTTGCGCCCCCACTTTTTGCTACTTTTGCCCCCGCATTATGCTAAACTTTATGTACCAAGAGAAAGTAAACTGCCCTTGTCCCCTTAGTTTTGGCACCTTGACCACCACCTCCAGTTTTCGAACCCAATTGCCGGCACTGAATACAGCTACCTGAGCTACCCCACAGACGTCTCTTCCGAGCGAAAATTCAACAAAATCAGCAATTTTCCCTTTCAATTGTTCGTTCATATCACCTGCGAAGAGTCATCAATTCTCTTCTCAACTGTATTTATGATTATTTTTTTGTTTGATTTTATTTTTGTTATTTAGCGTCGCATTTCAGTCACCTTCTTATAACCGCGACGATGAGGATGAGTGATGATATGATGAATTTAATCACACGAAGACACCCATGCCAAGACGGGATTCAAACCCAGGACACGTGACGTTGTGCTAACCCATCACGAAGGTCGGCAACTGTGTTTTGTGACAAAGAAATGTTTCTGAATAGTTAATTAACTATCAGGACACAAAATTTTCATGGTATTCACTATTCACTTTGCAACAAAAAAAGGCAACCTCCCATTTCACTTGAACATTTCTGTATTCCTCTTTAATAGTTCTTTTCTTACTCCCACAAGTTTTTGGCAGTAGTACAGCTACTTTATGTGTCAAACAGTAAGGCGACATGGTTGTCTGAAACTTTTCAGAAACTGACTTTTCTTCAAGGCAAACCCATCACTTCAACCCTCCCCCAGCAAGCAAGACTACCTACTCCAGAGTTAACCTATCAATCCAGATTGTACCGTGCAGGGAAAAGAGGCTAATCTTGTGAACTTCGGATGCGTTGAGGCTTGTTTCACGAGAAAAGGAAAAGGAAATCTACACAGGACCGAGCCGGGCAGCATTAAGGGAAGCTGCGGGCCGCGAGTTTGACATGGCTGCTAGTGTAAAAGGACCGATACTGCACCGCACAGCCCCTCTACCAGTAGGAACACAGGACAGAACCATTCATAGGACACACCTCCGGGAAGTTAAGCAGAATCCTAGCCAGGCACGGGGTGAAGACCATTCGCAGGCCGCCACTGAAAACCAAGGCCCTACTCCGTTCAGTCAAAGATGACCTGGAACTCCGCATTCCAGGAGTATACCGAATACCCTGTGAGTGTGGGAAACAATACATAGGCCAAACGGGACGTACCATTGAGCAGCGGCGGAATGAACATCAACGTAATATCCGATTATTCCAACCGGAAAAGTCAGAACTTGCGGAACACAGCATCACCGAGGGACACAGAATTTTATTTGCCGACACCAAAATAATAGCCAAATGTGCCGGTTACTGGCATCAATCTCAACACGGACGTGTGACTCCAGCTCAGTCACGACTGGAACCCACTCCTCCGTAAAAACAAGACACCAGCCAATGAGAACACCAGGATCCAGAGAGAGCCAATTGGAATACAGAATCCAAACTCCGCCACATTATAGTCACGTATATTAACCTACAATGGTCTCCATTTCTACATTCCCTGATGATGAGAGCAATGTATGCCCTCGAAACGTTGGAACCCGAGAACACTTGTTCGAATCACGTCGCCAGGAAAGCTACAATTCCTCTTATAGTGTAGATGCATTTTAGCCTCGAGCACCTGAAATTTCCATGCGGAGGGAAACTTCCATCCCTTCAAAGTATTAGGCGAAATGGGAATACCTCCTTTCGCCAAAAAAATATACTTAGGTGAGAAATCCGATGTAATGCCCTCTGGGCCATTCGGCGAAACGGGAAGACACGGATTCTCACAAGAACAACACTGTCCTCCTGTTGTATTTTTGCAAAGTTAAATAAGCATAAGAAAATGAATTCCATTAACCCAACATGTCAGAAGTTTCGAGGTAATTTGAACCCTAACCTTGTCTTTCAAATACAGCCATGAAATTATCTGGACAGGTTAAAATTACAGTGGTGTAAGTAACTTTTTTTTTTTTTTTAAAAAAAAGACAGACACAGAAACCAGATCTATATAAGTCAATCTGTTAACAGAAAACGTGAAGTAACTCAGAGATTTTTTCAACTGTCAACAGATGACAGTTTAAGGTCTAGTGATAAAGGAAACAGCTATTGTGTTGATCAGCAAAGTGCTGTGAGTCAGACTATTTTTTCTTTTTAAGAAAGTGACTTACACCACTGTAACTTCAACCCGTATTCTGATAAAAGCACAATGTAACAAAGCAGCATCAACAACCTATTGTTACAGAATAAGATTATGATATCAACAAAGAATGTTCATTATCACCTTATACGAGATTTTTCGTGTGGATAGAAACGTGATGTATCTAATTTTTTGCTGCCAATCTAAACATATCTGTGTAAATGTGATGGCCACATGCTAGGCTTATCCACCCTTCCAGAAACTTGAGCGTGATTGGTTTCTACTCAGCCAGACCCATGTTATAAAAGCAGCAGGTACAAGACTGTTGTCAGCATATTCAATGCTTCACGTCAAGTATGAATTCTGCACTAAAAGTGTTCATTCTCTGCGCATGTCTTCATACTGCTCTTGGAGCATGCCCTGAAGGGTAAGTTCTGCTTTGTTTATACACATAAAAATTTAGGATCTTAAACAATTAACTAGCTGTTAAATTGTAGCAAATGCTTCACAACCTTCACTTGACAAATGGAAAATAAGACGAAAAAAATACAAAACCTGAAGATACACGGCAACAACAACTCAAGTCATCCAATTATGATCAATATCCTGAACAAATGGAAGCCAATGTATATTATCAAAGGTTGGCAATTTATTTCCAAACCAGAGAAAACCATTCTGGCTTTGTACAAAAAGCATTTTCTCACAAGATGAGTCATAGTGAAGAATGAATTTGTCCCCAAATTTGTTTCTTGAGATACAGCAATAATTGATTTCTTATTCAGAAGCCTCCCCGATTGTGTAGTGGTAACGTCGTTGCCTTGTAACCAAGGGGTCCCGGGTTCGATACCCAGTGGAGGCTCATGGCGAAGTGGTTCGGATCCCAATTTAAACTGTAGGTCCAGTCCTGATTAGTCTTCATGTGCATAAAGTGGACTTAAGACCAACTCAACGCTTCGTTTGTCAGGAGAGTATGGCTAATTGAGAACTGTGTTCAGAGGAATTGTCATTCTTATTAAGCTTGTTGCCATGCAGTGTGCGCATGCGCAGTGTGAGTCCGAGTTGAGTCATGAGACGACGTACGTGTGTTGTACGCCTCGTCATATTCGTGTAAATTTGTGAGGAACTCTTCATTATAGTGTTCTTTACGTGCTTCATGTTATTAAAGTATAAGCAAGTCTCCATATATGTTTCATTTGTACCAGAGTCAAACTGACATACGAGAAACCACAACCCCAGGAACTAGGAAACTATTCAAACTGCAAGACGTTTTTAAGTTGTGTACAGTCCCGACTCATCATTCAGTGCTGTAATGAGCCCCCTGATGGCGTGGTAGTATCGTCGTGGCCTTGAAATCAAGACGTTCCGGGTTCAATAACCTGTAAAGGCAAATAGTGGTTCGGATACCACTTGAAACTGTAGGTCCAGTTCTAATTAACCTTTCTGAACAATAAATGGACTTAAAAACAAACTCAACAACATCAACAACCATTCAGAGCTGTATTGTTACTAATATTACTACGTTTTAATATTTACGTAATAAGTAACCATTGTCAACATTCCCCAACAGCCTGTCCATGTTACCCCACTGGTCGGGCTAAAATAGATTTTGCAAACTTTTGCTTACTTTTACACACTGACAAACAGAAAGTTTTAGCTCATGTGAACTACCATGTATCGTAATAAGACTGTTCTTCATTTAGCTGAATATAACTTCTTCTTGTTATCACAAATCTCTAAATTATACTTCCCTACTGGATGAAAATCATTCATTATTTTGTACTGTTCCTCATCTGTTGTCACCCAAATATTTACATTTCAACGTTTCACCTGTTTAAAATTTAGAAATTGGTAATTCAGTTTATTTGCTCATAGACATTCCAATAACAAAAATCAAGAGTATCATTACTTTTGCAGACAACTCGAGTACTGGGTAACAAATCCTCAGGATCAGTTTACCGATCCGGATGCAGGACTGGCCCAAGGATGTTTGTCTCCCGTTGAAGCGGACAAAGGACCAACTTCTAGACTGGGAACGGTGGAGGTGGACCCGACCCAGCAGTTCCAGACAGTGTACGGATGGGGAGCAGCTCTCTCCAACTCGGCAGCCTACCTCATCCACTACAGCAGCCACAGGGAGGAGCTGCTGCAGATGCTGTTCAATGTGACGTCAGGTATTGGAATCAGTTTCATCCGTCTCCCCATGGCTGCCTCCGACTTCATGGCAAGGGGTGACTACTACACGTACGACGACACCTACGACCTGGAGCTGGCCAACTTCAGCATCGAGCCAGAGCTGGAGTTCGTGATCCCAACCATCCTGGCCGCCAAGGAGATCAATCCAGATCTGAGGATCTTGGCCTCTCCTTGGTCAGCTCCTGCGTGGATGAAGACCAACAACTTCATCGAGGGTGGCTACTTCGACACCCAGTTCACGGACGTCTACGCCAACTACTTCGTGAAGTTTCTTCAAGGCTTTTTGGATGAAGGTGTCCACATAGACGTTGTGACGTTGCAGAACGAGCCTTTACTGGAAGTTCCGTATGCCTCCATGATTCTCAACGAGACTGCCGCGATAGGTCTCGTCAGATCCTTGGGACCTAAATTGGAAGAGGCAGGACTGGACACCAAGATCGCCGTCTGGGATTGGAACTGGGACAATCAGAATTATCCAATAACGGTTATGGGCGACAGCGTTGCAAGCCAGTACATCGACGGTTTTGCAATTCACGGATACTCTACATGGGATCCTGATGACTCGCAGATTATTGTTGATGCATTTCCCAAGTAAGTATCAAAGTGTAGCATGATAGGTCTCATTGTTTTTTCCAATAATATCTATGAACTTCTTCTTTTAATTTTATATTGTCAGTGAGTTTTCACTATCAATTTACTTATGTTACTTTCCAGGTAGATTGTGTCTATACGAATAATGTATATTTTATACATCTTTACACCGTTTTGTGTTATTTAAAGCTGAAAACCCAACTTCATTCTTTTAAAGATACAAAATTCCTGATCACAATGCTCTATGTGAGTGGTGGTGCTGGGGATGGTATTCTCCATCTAGTAAAAGTTTGGCAAGGCATCCCACCAGCTGTCTCATTGTCACTAGGCAAAACCATAGGAGCATCAACCCAAGGCTTGACTAAACATCCCCCAGCTAACATATTCCACTTCAAGAGATGTCTGATCATATATCTGAAATATACATTGTATGTAAAAATTCATTGATTGTCGTTGAATATAGTTTAACAACAACTGTTTACAAATGATCCATTCCAAGTGAAAGTGGACAATTAGAGTTAATTTTTTTTGAAAGTTACACATATGAAATGAAATTAAAGGGGAAATTATGCAGAATTTGGAATTTATCAATGCAAACATTAGTTTCATGGCTTTTAAATAACATATTGCTTCAAACCTATTACTTTTTATAGTAGAAGTGGGATTTTATGTGTGGTGCTTCCACTTAATTTAGTTTCATTATGATACACATACTATAATAAATCTAAATTACTTCTAATTTTGTTCTAATTGTCTCATTTATTGTTTCTGTCTTAAGCTCTGAAGTATCCTACTTCATTTCTGAAACAAACATTAGTTTCAATAAGCTAGTTATGATAATTTGATAGCCTTTTCATTGTTGAATAATCCTACAAAGTACCTAAATAATGTGCATGGTATCACACCCGTCCCAAAATTTGTCACACTCGTCACAGGCAAAAAATGTTAATAATGTAGTAATATTTTTAGAAACTGAAAGCATCTAAATGTCGAGTAAAGTTTGCTTTGTGAAATAATCGTGTTTCATATATTTCACAGTTTTCTGAAAGACTGAGGAAGGTCCTAAAGTCAAATCTCGGAAGTGTTACACTCGTCACAATTACAAAAAAATGTATTTTCTGTAGCTAAAAATTGAGATGGGGGAGAAATATTCTGAAATCGAATAACTTTCAGCAAGGAAAATCAAATTACTTGAAGTAATAAAGTTATATATTTGAAGGTGCTAAGAAAATAAGTCTGATATAAATGAAAATTTGTCTGAATATCACACCCATCGGAATAGAATTGCCCAAATATCAGAAATCTAATTCCAAAGGCTTATAATTTTCTTCATTACTGATTTCAAATATATTTGAACTTTCCTCATATGTTTTAATACATTAGGAGTGTTAATCGTCCTACATTGTTTTACTTCCTTAACCACTTCTTTGTTGATTGTTGTAGCTATTTTAATATGAGATGTGAAAAACTTTGCCATTTAAGATATTGTATGAATTTCTTTTTCACTTTACCTTGCTATGGGTAAGTTTACCTATTTGTCTTTTTGAAGTCATGCAAAGATATTAAATCAAAATTTGAACATTGCACTCAAATATTTTGTTCTCTTCTTGTGCAAAATAAAGACTAAATAAACACTGCCGAAGAGAAGTTGAAGTAAAGTGTCATTTTCGTAATTCTTCCAGTGCCAACTACTACGTCACAGAATACAGTGGTTTCTCATCCGACACCAACTGGCCAGGGGTTTTCAGTTATATGCTGGGATCATATTTCTTGCGACAAGTGCAGATTGGTGCTGTCAACGGAATCCTTTGGAACTTGGTCCTGGACGAAAACTGGGGACCTACATACTCCGGAGGGGGCTGCAAAAACTGCAGAGGGGTAGTCACCCTATATTCTGACGACAGCAAAATCGAAAAGAACATCGAGTACCACGTGATAGGACAAATGAATAAGGCTGCCTCCTCAGGTGCTGTGCGGATAGGGAGTCCAGAGTCGTTTGGACAAGATGGATCCCTCAAATCTATCGCATTCCAAAATCCAGATGACACCATTGGTATCGTCGTATTTAACAGTCAGCAAAACCAAGCGGAGGATGTTGACGTCACTCTGAATGAGCAAACGTATAGTTTTGGCTCACTACCACCTCTCAGTGCAGTCACATTCAGAATGTGAGATAGAAGAAGTTGATACTTGTACATATAAACTGAATAAAAATCTGTGTATGTAATTTATATTTAATTTTGTGTTTTCAAGCTGATGCTTGCGGGTTTTTGGTGATATTCTAGAGCAGTTTGTGAACATATCAAGGGCTTCCCACACTCATTGCACTGTTGGGAACTGTAACCAAGTAAGCCATCGTAAGAAGTGGATACTTCCCTCTAATCATCTCGAGGTGCCTCCGATAAAAGTGACACAAGCACAGAATTAATATTTTTTCAGTCAATTCAGGTTATCAACTGGATCTTTATCTTGTATGTATCAGCTCACAACTTCTAATGCTTTACTCATACAGATTATTAACACTCCTGCAAGTTCACAGGGTTTATGCTCTCACATACCGTACGCTGTTATCATTTTGCCATTCCTGCAAACAGCAATGTAACTATCTACAATTTTTGATCATTTGCATATTAGATTATGCATGACAGTGCTCATGTTAACAGGTATGTTCAATCTCTTACACGTGAATAATGACTATATTTTTAATTTTTAACAAGGAATGTAATGTATGGGTTTGAGTTTTTATTTTAAGCCCACTTTATCCACAGGAAGGCTAATCGGGATTGGACTTACAGTTTAGAGTGGGATCCGAACCCCTATGTGATTGATTGATTGATTAGTTGTTTTTTTTTAAGTCCACTTTATTCACAGTAAGGCTAATTGGGACTGGACCTACAGTTTAAAGTGGGATCCGAACCACTTGTGCCTCCACCGGGTATCGAACCCGGGACCCCTTGATTACAAGGCGACGACGCTACCACTGCGCCATCGGGGAGGCCGAACCCCTATGTGCCTTCACCGGGAATCGAAATGGGAACCTTGATTACAAGATGTGTAATGTATGGCATTGGACAATTCCTTGCCCTGTAAAATGTTATCAAGATCTTAGTATGTGTTCTTACGTTGACGTTCTTCAATTGTCATGCCGAACCATGAATGACGTATTTTATTCTAGTGTTTACTTACAAGTTCTTATAAAAATATACAAACGAGCAACATTCTTGTAAACCTTTCAGGAAACATTCTTTTCGGCGAATGCACTGACACCTACCGTTTACGATGCAAGTCAACGCGAGACATTCTGAGGTTGCACGATTAAGGCCAGTGGTCGTGCACATGTCTGACATTTCAAAACGGTTCACGTTGCTTGTGGTGAAGTTTAATATTGACGAGTGTGAGATGACAAGGGTAGATGCTACATTAAGTAGAAGGTGTTTTTATTCAAGAAAGAATGTACCTATTCTCAAAGCCATCCTCAATTGCACTTGGTATGGACAGTTTTAAGTAAATTAATTTACAGATTGATCCACATTCTCGGAAAGAACTAAGAAATATCCTGAATGTAATGATGGGTAATTTCCTACCTAGACGTTTAGCAGCCACTTTTTAATTGGGTGAGTAACCGATTAATTATTTAGTTGTGTTTATGGCACACTTTTCCAAGCGAAGGTTTGTTTCTATCGTGGTAATCATTGTTTTACGTTTACGGTATGTGAAACGAGACAAATAATGTATTCTGGTAAGCAAAAATATATATTTAGTTTCCCATATATTTTGTAACACACAAACACACACACTTACACACACACACACACACACTCACCCCCCCCCACACACACACACCCATACCCACACTTGGTTACATCGGTTGATGAAGCCCGATTGCGTAGTGGTAACGCTGGCGGCTTGCAATTAAGGGGTCCTTGGTTCAATTCCAAGTGGATCCATTGGTCATTACTCAGTGGTTCAGGTTCGAGCTTAATCTATCGAGTCCAAATTAGCGTTTCTAAGCAACGTTTACTTAACAAACTTTTTCAAATTGGTTGCTTGCTTTACTAAAATTGCAAATACCAATAAGTCCATGCCATAATTAGGGATTGAGGTGATAATAATCATTAAGTGACCTAAAGCACAAAACTTCTTGTTATATCTTGAACTTCAATTATTTCACAGCAATGTACAGTAATTTGGAATGAGAAATCACTATCTAGGTATTGAAAACATCGAGATATCAGTTGGATTTTTTTCTGGAAGTTTTTGCTCCCGAGAGCCCATCTTCACACGAGAGTGAGAAAACATTATCCATTGCATACTCCGTGTTCCAAAAACACTCAAACTGTACCCAAAATATAACTTTATTTGCATTTACAGCTCAACTATTGGCAATGTATGTTGACAATCGTTTTACAAAAGGCGGTTGACAATTTTTTTAAAAAAATTCCAGAAATAACTATTTTATGTAAACATGAAAGTTATCACATTCTAAAAGTTACAGCTCCCAAAGGAGCCAATTGTTGGAAATTAAACACTTGTCCATTCAATCTTACCTCTATATCCTCTGCTTGCTCCTCATTGTAGTTATAGACAACAATGCCAATTGTGTTGTCAGGGTTCTGAAACGCAACCGATCCTAGATCACCAGTTTCTCCAAACCTGGCTGGACTTTCTATTCGAACAGACCCTGGTGCCGATGCCTTGTTCATATGACCTATGGCATGGTACTCTACGCTCACAATATAGTGACTATCGTCTGAGAAGAGTGTGAGGATGCCACGGGCAGTCTTGTAGCCTCCGGGTCCCTCATATGTTGGTCCTGAAAATTCGTTTAGTACCAGGTTCCACAGCATTCCAGTTACTGCTCCTTGCTGGACTTGTTGAACGAAGAGCACTCCCAGCATGTACTGAAACACTGTTGGCCAGTTCTCGTCAGCTGTGGTCCCGGTGAATTCCGTGAAATAGTACTTCTTACTGTAAGAAGAAAGTACTAGTAAAATACAGAGCGTTAAGATTAAATCATGACTTTTGAGCTTGATCTACGTGATCTTGTACAATCACAGACTTTTCTGACCTGTGACTATCCATTTACTTCAAATGGAGTCGTTACAAGTCAGAAATGTATGTGACTGTACATAGAGGTAGCCTACTTTGAACTATTACGGATGTCATGGTAAAAAAAATATGAAATCACTCATTTCCTAAGTCTCGATATGGATGCATGACTTGGGACGCATGCATTCTCACAGGGAACTTCTGACCTCACACACATTGGTGAGTGCTTTTACTTTCGACAATAGATTATAATTGTTCGAATGACACAGGAACAATAGTAACGGAAGGCGTCTTGCAAGAGAAAATGGTACCAGAAGACCACCTTACAAGAACAAATACTAGTACTAGAAGTTTGGTTTACGAAGGCAAATGGAACAGTGCGTAGCCTCGCAGGAACAATAGTAACAGGGGGCCAAGTTAATAGTACCGGATGGCAACCTTACAAGAGCAAAGAGTACCGAAAGGCTTCCTTACAAGAACGAACAGGACTATTATTCCTGCGAGATTTGCCTTACAAGAACGAACAGCACTGGAAGGAAAATCTCGCAGGAATAATAGTAATGGAGGGCTCCCCGAAAGAGCAAATAGTACCAGAAGACCACCTTAGAAGAACAAATAGTATCCAAGGCTACCTTGCTAGAGCAAATCGAAGAGGAATGGTAACCTCGCAGGAAGAATAGTAACGGAAGAGAGCCCTGTAATACCTAGTATACAGTACCGGATGACAACCTTACAGCATCAAATAGTACCGGATGACTACTTTACAGCATCAAATACTACCGGATGACTGCCTTACAGCATCAAATAGTATCGGATGACTACTTTACAGCATCAAATAGTACCGGATGACTACCTTACAGCATCAAATAGTATTGGAGGACTACCTTACAGCATCAAATAGTACCGGAGGACTACCTTACTGCATCAAATAGTACCGGCAAACTTCCTTACAGCATCAAATAGTACCGGATGACTACCTTACAGCATCAAGTAGTACCGGATGACTACCTTACAGCATCAAATAGTACCGGAGGACTATCTTGCAAAATAAAATGGTACCAGAAGGATGCCCCGACGACTCACTCTCCATTGCATCAACTGCTTAAAAGTTTCTAGTTATGAACTTAAATAAACCAACAAGAAGAATATGGATTCTATAAGACTGCAATACTTACTCAGGATGTGCAGCAGCAACAGTCAACGGAGAACTTGGATCTCCTCCATACCCATGGTATGCATATCCGTCGATAAATTCCCTAGCTTCAGTATCGTTCATAACTTGGATGGCATATTCTGTGTTGTCGAAGTTGAAATCCCAGATGATAAGCTTTGTGTCTATTCCAGCATCAATGAGTTTCGGCCCAAGATTTCTGATCAAGTTGATCTCATCCTCAGCTGGTAGTATCATTGAGGGGTAAGGAACCTCTAACAATGGTTCATTTTGCACGCAAAGGGCGTCCACGTGTGCACCATTCTGATCAAACCCTTGAAGATACTTCACGAAATAATCGGCGTAGATGTCGGTGTAGTTGTTAAGGAAGTGCCCAGTGTTGTAGTCATTGTTGTCTTTCATCCACGGAGGAGCTGTCCAAGGTGTGGCTATCACTTTCAAGTCTGGATTGATCTCCCTGGCAGCCAAGATCGTTGGTATGACGAATTCTAACTCTGATTCGATGCTGAAGTTGGATAGTTCCGGGTCATATTCGTCATCAAAAGTATAAGCAGGTCCTCTAGCCATGAAATCTGAAGCCCCCATCGGAAGACGGACGAAGCTGATACCTATTCCTTCAGTCGGGCTAAAGAGATCACGTAACATCTGCTCTCTCAGGCTGCTGTTGTGGATCAGATATGCCGCCGAGTTGGTCAGTCCTCCTCCAAACCCTTGCATAGTCTGATATTGCTGATCAGGATCTACCTCCAGTGTTCCAGCTCGTGATACTGCCCCGTCTTCCAGCTGTGTTCCAGACAGACATCCCTGTATTTGTCCCGCACTCACGTCATCGAAGAGATCCTGAGGGTCTGTCACCCAATACTCCAACTGGCTGAAAAAGTGATTATAACATGTAGGTAGAACATGGAAGAACTTATATCTCTCCAAGTCAAACATCTTTCACAAGTCTAAATTCAGGTTGCATACGTGTGCACTCAGTAATGTGAGGAATAGTGAGTACATCACTGTTTGAGGCTTCAGCGAAATCCATGTCGATTCGAACAGAAATTGTCTGCAATTGCCAATTTTGTACTTCATAAACTACTCCTTTACGATCATTGATCTTTGGACGATAAACCCGATAGATGTAGGTTGTCCATTACATCTCATTTTGTGTGTACAAAAGTTATTACATAACAAAGATTTCTGATGTCGTAACAAGAAACTAACAATCTTTTTTGTTATCCCACAAATCATTTTTTTAATGTTGATATCAATTTACTTTGTAAAGCAGCTATTTTTCTACGTCAACTTTTAATAGTACTAACTAGAAATAAGACAGATAAATACATGTCTTTCATCACATAAAACTTACTTTGTTTCTCTAAGTGAATTAATAGTCTTGTTATATGACATTGAAGTTGTAAAGTACCTTTTGGGACACCCTGTATTTTTGGCGCCATCTCTTTTACCTCTTCATTTAATAATAATAATAATAATAATAATAATAATAATAAATAATAATACATGAGGTATAAATACCTTTTTGAATAAGCAGATCGACAAGTAAAATGTATTTCTAAATACTTACCTGTTAATTAGATCATTTACTGAACTTTACTTACCAACTCAATAATGAATTTACAATAATATAACACAAGAGAATAACAATTAGCAATTAACATACCCTTCGGGACATGCCCCAAAAGTTACATGAAGTAGTCCAAGTAATAGAAGCGATATCATGATGAATTGTGCATGTGTTTGGACAACAGAACTTCCACTTAAATAAGGCCTGAACTGATAACATCTACTCAAACATTGTTGTCCTCTAGCATGACTCGATGTAGATAACGAGCATATCGCAGATACGAAGCGGACATTATTGCCACTCCTACTTCTATTGTTGTAAGAGTAACCTATCTCTTGGTTCATCTTCAAAAAAAGAAGTGCTATTAATCTATGACGACACCGGCCACAACCTAACTATTTGTTAGTTTCCATAATCTCGATGAGAGTACAGTGTAAACATTTTAGAACTATCATTGCTGTAATGTTCCATCACAGCCTTTACACATGAACAGAATCACAGTCAGTGCGAAGCGTGACATTTTTACGTAGTCATCGCAAGATTTGCCAAACGTCAGGGCCGATCTTTCAACGGAGAGGGCGGGGGGCAATATTTCTCTGCGATAAATGCCAAGATCACTGCCAATTCAATGTAAAAGCTCATACCACAGACCTTCCGACTACAAAAGACAGATAATTCTATCCCATACGACGAGAATTATTAAATTTGATGGAAACTGAAATGCAAACATCTCAATTATCGCGTTTAAATGTAAGAAGAACCTTAATGAATTGCCGCCAATTGTTATTTTGATAATGAGAAGCAGATTCATATCGTTCAATGTGTGCTTTTTCTCTTAACAAGTGGAAATAGCAGACATTCGAGTGGTGTGCCCAGGATTTTCGAAGAGGAAGGGGGGTTTACGTGTACTTTTTAGTAGTCATTCCTGAAGTCCTCAATTTGCTTCTTTTTTTAAAAAATAATATTGAGCCTAAGCAGAATTATGATCCTCACCACCTCTCCTTGAGAACGCCACTGGCCACTCGGAAGAATCTTGATGACTCCAGACAAACCCTGCCGTGGCTGTAAACATGGGAATGGGGGCTGAAAAAAGGGACTGTTATGACCCATACCTTCAAGAGTGGGGGTAAGTACAGCTCGTTGGACCTGTCTGCCTGTTCGGAAGCGTTCGGCTGTTTTCGGCACCGGCAGAGACCAGAGAGATTTGCACCATTCTGTGATAAGCTGGGCCGACGAACACCATTGCCTCACAATAGGAAACTTGGGGGAAGGGTTCGGCGCGAGGGGTAGCACTGGGGTCTCATTTCGATGCGTTAAGATTAGCGAATCTTTTGCGTATTTCGAGCTGTTTCATACTGTCGCTTGGCTTATTTCGCACAAATATGCGAGTATTCTGACTTATTATTTTTACTGCTTCTCTAAAATATATAAAATTCAATGTTTTTATTATTTTGCTTGGTCATCGCCGCATCGCATCGCATCGCATTGCATCGCAGTTGCGAGAATCTCTCAGAAATGTACATGATCATCTTACTTTCACTATCACTCACGTCCATTTATTGTTTCAGCTCTTACCTACGTCGGTTAATTTGTATGTTTACTATTGTTTGGTTCTGTTAGTAAAACTTGTGCACATAACACCGAAATGCTGCACTATATTTGTTGGGAATATAAGGAGATGGATAATTCTACCTCCTATCTGGGAGAATTGCTAGATACATTATGCAAATTGAAGGACATAAATTTGAGACTTGATCAAAGAAGGAAAACAATCTAGTGAGAAATTCAAAACAAAGTATTTTGAAGCTCACTGTTTTCGTATCATCAATTACAACGAGGGTGTGTGTTTTCTTGTAAATAATAAAATAATTTAATATTGTATAAATTTCAACGACTCAGTGAAACAGAGAACAAGTGAAACAAAAGAAACAAGCATGGCATAAATATTTAACAACAAAAGACAAAGAAGACTACCAAAAATACAAATTGGAAAGACAACGTACTAAAGAAATGGTCATTCTTGCAAAGAAAGAAGCATGGGAAAAATTTGGTAAATTTATGGAAAATAATTATAAAGAAAACAAGAAACTGTTTTATAAAGTGTTAAAAAATATGAGGAAAGATAAAGAATGTCCACTGAAATTCATCAAAGATAAAAATGGGAAAATGTTAACAGAAGAAACAGAAGTTATGAATCGGTGGAAGGAATATTTTATGGAATTGTTAGAAGGTACAAATATGGAGGAACAAGCTGATGAAACAACTCTAGAAGTTATATTGGAAGAAGATGACACAATTAAGGAAGAAGAACTTAATAATGCCATAAAAAAGGTAAAAATCGGTAAAGCTGCAGGTCATGACAGGATTACACCAGAAATGGTTAAATATATGGGAAGTACAGGAAAGAAATTATTACTCCATACTATTAACCTTGCTTGGAAATACAAAAAGACACCAAAAGACTGGAGAATTGCAGTGATCACACCAATATTAAAAAAAGGAGACAACCGATTATGTTCAAATCACAGAGGAATTTCATTTTTGAGTGTCCCAGGTAAAATCTATGCAAGAATATTAGAATACAGGCTCAGGCAAGAAATTGAACACCACCTAGAAGAAAGCCAAAGTGGATTTAGACCAAATCGAAGCTGCCAGGACTTAATTTTTATGCTAAGACAAATATCAGGAAAAGTGATAGAATATAATAAAGAAATTCATATGTGTTTCATAGATTTGGAAAAGGCATTTGACAGGGTACCTTGGATTAAATTATGGGAAGTGCTGCAAAGAAGAAAAGTGAATGATAACCTGATCGCTAGCATACAGAGCTTTTACAATAACTGTTGTAACTACATCCGTACAAGTAACATAATATCTGATGAATTTTATACATCAACTGGAGTAAGACAAGGCTGCATTTTAAGTCCACTTCTGTTCATAATTTTAATTGATGAAATTACAAAAACTTGCAAAAGAAAGATTAAACCCTTTACTGTTGGGAATTGGCTCATGAGACCTGTACAAATATCAGAACTAGCTTTTGCAGATGATCTCGTTTTATTTGCTAAAACTGAAAAGGACTTACAATATAATTTAGATGTATGGAACAGAGAACTACAAAAGGTAAATATGAGAATTAACACCAGTAATTGATAATAAGTAGAGAACATAGAACTCATACCATTAAGATAGCAGGTGAGAGCTTGGAACAAGTAACAAAGTTCAAGTATTTAGGGTCTATAATAAGCAGCAGTGGGAAAATAGATGAAGAAGTAAATAATAGAATTGCTGCAGCAGGAAGATTATATGATGCTCTAAATAGAAACTTCATAAATAAAAAGGAAATTACGAAGAAAACAAAGTTGACAGTTTACAAAACAACGTATGCACCTACACTAATTTACGGGTGTGAATCATGGCCACTAACAACTAATTATTCTAGCAAACTTCAAGCAACTGAAATGAGATACCTAAGAAGAATAGAAGGAAAAACAAAACGAGATAGAGTAAGGAATCAGACAATTCGAATGAGCCTTAAGACCCAACCTTTACAACAACAAATAGAAGCGTCGCAGTTGAGGTGGTTTGGTCATGTTCACAGAATGAGTGAAGAAAGGATACCTAAAAAGATATGGCAAGCTAAAGTAGATGGAAAGAGACCAAAGGGAAGACCAAGGCAGACCTGGGACGGCTGGATGGAAGAAGTTTTGAGGAGAAGAGGATTGGATACCAACAGGGCAAAAATGTTAGCCAGGGACCGAGAAGGATGGAGAGCTCTTTGCAAAACCTCTACACCTGACGATAGAAGAGGATCGACTAAGTAAGTAAAGTAAGTATAAATTTCAACGACTCCTTTCTTCAGAGATTAAGTTAAGTTGCTTGTAAATTGTATTTCTTTTTGAAAATGTTTTTTCGTTTTTATTCCACTTTTGACTAATCGCGAAGGAGAGGACGAATGGTCATAAAATGAAATGGATGAGAGAACAATCGCAAACATAGAGGGACAGCAAAGACCACTGGAGGATTATAATGACTTTGAGTCAAGTCACCAAAGCCTCATTTGTCTGCAAAAATGCAGTCTTGGGTGCAGGAGTACCCACAGGGGAGTTTCATGACACACCTGCGTCATGGGAATTTGTTGGGGGTGACACGATTTTACACCAATTCTATATATCTTCACACAAAAAATGGGAGGGGGGGGATCGTTTCGTTTGATTGACTTGTTATTGATTTCAAGTTATGCTTATTATGTACAGGTTTTGTTTTACCTGGCTGTGGGTGATCGCGGCGATAGGGTTGAAATGTCTTTAGAATCGGTTTGGAGGGTTGGGGAGGGGGGTGACATGCTGTTTGCATTAATACAAGGTTAGTCAAGCAGACAGACTGTGAAGAATAAGGTTCAGTACACTAACAATGGCAGTGAGCGTGAGCAGTTTTGTACGATTTATGTTAGCAAACATGAAAGTGAGCATAAAGTATCTAAAGTAAATATATATTGCTTAAATATGTCTGTATTATATTGTTCCGCAAATTTTGTCTGACCAAAATGTTATACCTTTTTTTGGGGGGAGTGCGTCATAGGCCTTGGGGGAAGTGCGCCATAGGCCTTGGGGTGATGGGCATCCCTGCTAGGGTGTAGTACGTGGAACTGAGATTGGCATTTGGTTGTATTCATAATGACCCACCCCTTAGACCCAGAGAAATAATTGGAGAAGTTCTACTGTCAGTAACCCAAGTATAGTGAAATTCTGATGATTATAATAATAAAAACTATTAATTATTAAAGTTATTATTTGTAAACTGGTTAATTTTTAATAATTTTGTTATAATAAATATTTTCAATTAATAATAAAATATTTACTTTTAAATAATCTCTGTGTATCTACATGGGCGACCGGTAGAGGAAGACAACGGGGACCTCAACCCCACCCCCTCACCCCCTGGAAAATGAATGTCGACACAAAATTATATATTTCATATGTATAGTTTAATTTCAGTTACAGAAAGTTCTGTTAATTTATTATAAGGGCGTTGCTGGAACATGATATCTTCAAATTGAAGGAGTGTTATTTGATTGAGTTGGTGTTTTAAGTCCACTTTATGCTCTGTAAGGCTAATCGGGACTGGACCTACAGTTTAAAGTGGGATCCGAACCACTATGTGCCTCTACCAGGTATCGAACCCGGGACCACTTCATTACAAGGCGACGACGCTAGCACTGCGCCATCGGGGAGGCATCGGAGTGTTATTTGAGGAGGAAACGCTATTATGGAACCATTCGTCTGTGGTAAAAAAATCTGCGGACATCCATGGGTATATACATTGTGCACGAATACATTATTATTCTTCATTATGATTATTGTATGTTTAGATTTCTATTTTGAAATTTTGAAAATTATCTATCAAAATATGTCTGTTTATTATTATTTTCTAAAACTTTATACGGTTAATTATTGTCGGAGATAATTAGGTTATAAAGAAAATGACAGCATCATATTAACTGAAGAATATATGACCATACATCATACCTGTGGATCAATCGTTTTTTCGATCACATAATTAATAGTAAAATGTTTACTAAACCAATAGTATTGTTCGGGTTCGTTAAACTCTCCCATTATTTAGGCTCTTTGGGCATTGGCAGACTAATGTTTAATTGATAAATGTGTTAACTGCGTCAATTTTTCCATTGGGAATTTTGTAGTGGTAATTCAAATCCTTCAAAGAACCGCGCTGATAGCGATAGCGGATATTGTATATTTGAAAACGAAAATACAGTTTCCTTCACAAAACGGTAAGAGTCGAACGAGAGGAAGATCTATACTCTGTCCCGGGAATATTTGAAGTGAGAGAACGAAAACAAGTTTTTTTTGCGCAAGTAGTGACTCGAGAGGGCTCGACCAATGAACGAGTGAGAGTAGAAGTGGAGGGGAAAACACGGCTGCAGATACCAGCAGTTTTCATCAGCGAACACTGCATTGCTCCGTCCACTCGCTCTCTCTCCTTCTCTGCCGTTATGCGTACCTTGCCCCAAAGACTTTCAAGAACGTGTAACTGATACCCCAGTCAATAACAGTTTCATGTTGGGAATAATTCCGTGAAAGCTGATTTTCGCTAGTTTTTAAATTACCTACTAGAAATTAAAAATCTCAAAGTCCTGGGTTCGATACCCGGTGGAGGCACAAGTGGTTCGGATCCCAGTTTAAACTATAAGTCCGGTCCCTATTAGCCTTCCCGTGCATAAAGTGGGCTTAAAACCAAAACTCAAAACTTGTATGTATGGACGACACAAAACAAACGTCACGGAGGATTTTACTTGCCGTGAGTCCAGGGTGTTTTCGGAAAGGATCACCTTAACTTACACTCCAGGAAGAAATGAACAACACCTGAAGATCACACGAAAATAAGCTTTATGAAAGAATAATTTTATTTCATTATCGTGTACAGTAAATGAGAAAGCATTGTAGCTGTGTTAAGCTCTGAAAGTTACAGCACTGTTAGGTCCTAACTGTCCAAATTGATAGAGCTCCCCGTTGAGAATTACATCAACATCTTCAGCCTGTTCTTCGTTGTAATTGAACACCACGATACCTATGGAGTCATCAGGATTCTGGAAAGCCACCGATCCAAGGCTCTCGCTTTCTCCAAAGCGCTCAGGGCTTCCAATACGAACGGCTCCAGGAGACGCTGCTTTGTTCATATGCCCGATGGCATGGTACTCCACACTTACTTCATATGTGGTGTCGTTGGAGAAGAGTGTGAGGATGCCTCGGCAGTTCTTCCAGCCTCCTTCCCCTTCATATGTTGGTCCTGAGAACTCATTGAGGACCAGATTCCAGAGGACTCCAGCCACGGCTCCTTGCTGGACTTGCTGCACGAAGAGCACTCCCAGCATGTAATTGAACACGCTGGGCCAGTTGGTGTCTGCTGTAGTTCCGGTGAACTCGGTGAAGTAGTAGTTCTTGCTGTAAAGGAAACATTGATAAGTTCTTGCTAAGAAATTTCGCCTTAGATAGGCACAATTTGTTCTACTTCTTACATTGAACAAATACACAGGAACTAGTGTAGATCACCTTTGAATGCCTTATACTGGTATGTGTTTTAAAGTCGCAGCTAGTTGAAGTGTGTAACGATTTCTGAAATATTTGGAAAGTTATTGGTGTTTGAAACACAAACTGTTCATTAAAGTGTTAGAAATGGTTGATGATAAGAGTTGCACAAATAAGTTTATGGAACTACTGGGAGTCTAATCTTACAACATCCACCTATAGATGTTTAAAAATAATGTGTGTATTTTGAATAGACCATCTACTACTTCATTTCATCTTTCTAGTGGTTATGGTCTCGAACTAAAACATTGGGTTCTTCTGAAATAAAACTCTACAGTCATTAGTTTTACTGACACACTGGACGAAACATTTGACTCAAGTCACCTTGCGACAGGTTGCGACGGTTTGCGACAAAACAACGAAGGCACGTGGAATTTGGTCTCGCGTGGAGCAGCTTGCAACAATACGATCTGCGCATGCGCAAGCGCTTCTCTTAGTGGGTGGAAGTACTCATGTGACCACTACCACGATTTTCCAGTAGACGACAGGCCACAGAGTGGCAGGAATATATACTAGGATAACATTTTTGAGGTACAGCAGTAGTCGCATTAAACTCAATAAAGCAAAATGCACTGTTATTATTAGGAAAAGAAAGTATTATGGTCAGATTAAACTCTGGCTCATTAGAACACTATTTGAGGTGATTCAAACATTACAGAACCGTATTGATATTCCATAAAAAGAAAACGGTGAAAGTAGAGAAAATACTATGTCTAAGAGTGCCAACAGAGAGGACATCTATGGTATAGGAATAGAGATAAATAATGGTACTTACTCAGGGTGTGCAGCCTGCACGACAAGAGGATTGCTGGGATCCCCTGTGTATCCATGAAATGAGTATCCATCAATGTACTGATTGGCGTCACTGTCGCCCAATACCTGGAGTGGGTAATCCGTGTAGGCAAAGTCCCAGTCCCATACTACAATCTTCGTGGTGATGTTGTTGTCTTGAAGTTTGGGTCCGAGAGCTTTTACAAGGTTGGTCTCGGCCTCAGCATCGAGGACCATGGAAGGATAAGGCACCTCCAACATTGGCTCGTTCTGCAATGTTATCACATCAACAGAGGCTCCATTCTTCTCGTACTCTTGAAGAAACTTGACGAAGAAGTCGGCATAAGTGTCTGTGTACTCCGTGAGGAAGTGTCCTTGGTTGTAGTCATTGTTGTCCTTCATCCAGGGTGGAGCTGTCCACGGCGAGGCGAGGATATTCAATTCAGGGTTGACCTCCCTTGCTCCTACGATGGACGGTATCACGAACTCCATCTCTGATTCGATGCTGAAGTGGGATAGATCTGGGTCGTACTCGTCGTCAAAAGTGTACGCAGGACCTCTCGCCATGAAATCGGAAGCTCCCATCGGGAGTCGAATGAAGTTGATGCCTATTCCGTCGGTCGGGCTGAAGAGTTTCTGCAAGAGTTCGTCCCTCAGGGAGCTGTAGTGGATCAGGTATGCAGCTGAGTTGGTGAGGCCGCCACCAAACCCTTGCATGGTCTGGTACTTCTGGGTTGGGTCAATCTCAACGGTTCCAGAACGTGGCGCCTTTCCGCGTGGCGCTGCTTGAGGTTCCAGACATCCTTGGATCTGTCCCGCGTTTACGTCGTCGAAGAGATCTTGGGGATTGGTAGACCAATATTCCAATTGCCTGTAAGAGACATAGAAATGATTCCAATCAATAGGAAACTCAACACACAATGTACTAAGCAGTAAGCAGTTTTCTTACTTCATTGAAAATCTTAATGAGAATTTGAACATATATGATATATCAGCATACAACCCGACGGAGAAAGGTTGTGTCAAACCAATCTCGCTCAACAACTTATCGTCGAATAGTAACAGTTACTCGAGAATGGAATTCCCATCAAAGTTTTGCACATTCCAATGTCTGGCAGAAACTGTTCAAAAACCAAACATTATATTCCAGTAGTAAAGCACCTAATCAAAAGTAATTTTTCATTTTTGTACAGATCCAATGTGCACACTAGGAAGCCGAGCGTGTAAAATAGTCACTTTCGATTTCACCACGGAAGTTCTCTGGTTCGAGTCCCGACCTGGACATGGGCGTTCTTTGTGAGTGACCTTCATCAACTTTATCTGATCATCATTAATTCTCATCGTCGCTATTAGCAAAAAGTAGCACAAATGCGTCGTAAAATAACAAAAATAACACAGATTCATTATAACAAGTATAAACTAAATATTGATTGATTGATTTGGTATTTAAGTCCACTTTATTCACAGTAAAGTTAATTTGGACTGTACCTACAGTTTAAAGTGGGACCCGAACCACTACGTGCCTCCACCGGTTATCGAACCCGGGACCCCTTGATTACAAGGCGACGATGATTCCATGGGGGAGTCCCTTAAACTAAATATTGATCAGAACTGTATCCTCTTTACTGTTTGATAACAACTCTTTTTTTTATCACGACTAACATTCCTCTTAATATTATTCATTTTTGATATACATTATACATCTATTCACAAACTATCAATGTACTTGTATGCACTAAGTTTACATTGTGTCTGTTTTTTGTACACATATTATATTATTTTTGTTTTCAACTTTGTATTGTATTTGTTTATCCATTTCTTTGTATTGTAATAGTGGCTTTTGAGGTCAAAACACGTCTTCTCTCATAAAGGCGATATATTAATATTTATATTTTTGTGTTATAGTATTAACAAGAAAACGAACAATATTGAGATTTAAGATTTACTTTGCTTTCATATCAGTTCATTGAATTGACTCCATTTGTATCTGCATATGTTTAAACTAGTAGTTTAAAGTGAACTTCCAGACAGCAGGTAACGTGTGACTTCAAAGTCAAAAGTACTTATGAAATGCTTTGGACATAACTAACCCCACTGAATTTGTTTCCCGTGGGAGCACTGTTTACAAAAGTAGGATCTGCAACCTTATGTACAAAAACCCTATAGATGGTGCTGTAACTTCAGTTATGCGTAGCAGGTGAAAAACCACATGAACAGAAGTTGAATATCTCCGTAACATCCAATGAAATGTTTGAGAAAGTATTGCTATAAAACTTATTGCAGATTGACCGTAAAAAAAATATATTTTTTAAAGAGTAAACAGTACATTGAAACCTCACGGATATGTTGTTCAGTAATCTGCTGGTAGAATACTTATAACAGGAAGAGAGTAGAATATACCTAGTCAAATCATAAATCCTTTCAGAAAGTTTAGACAGGAATGGCAACACAGGTTGGCAAGGTAACCCAGATCAAACAACAACCAGTATCATTGTGTGTTTAGCTGTGGTAGCGGAAATGTGCATTTCACTGCAAGTCGATTGGAGTGGGGTGTATTCGAGAACCGTGTGGCAGTAATCGCACTGCACAAAGTTGGCAAATCACCATCGGACAAAGCTGAATATCAGCAGGATGTTCGTGCATCAGACCATCAACACATACTGTGACACAGGGACAATTGAGGACCGCCCCAGGAAAGGTAGACCTCGTAGCGTGAGGAGCCGGAAGCTCGTGAAAGCAGTGGCGGCGTGGATTTGACGAAATCCTGTCAGGAAAAAAGCAGTGATGGCTCGAGAGCTGAACATTTCGAAAATGTCGATGTCCAGTGTGCTCCGAAGTGACCTAGGACTCCGCGCTTATCGGCGAAGTGCTGGTCACTTCCTCACTCCACAGCTTAAAGTCCAGAGGAAGCAGAAAACAAAAAGACTCCTTCAGTGTTACGCAAATGGTGGCCACGGGAGGATCCTTTTCACGGACGAAAAAATCTTTACGATCGTCAAAATGACCGTGTTTATGCCTCGACAGCCCAGGAAGCTCGTGAAAACACGCCATGGATCCTCAGAGGCCATCATCCCGCCTCAGTGATGGTTTGGTGAGGGGGTTCGTACGATGGCACAACTGACCTCCACTTCTGTGAACATGGTGTGAAAACATCTACAAAAGTGTACCAAGGGACAGTGTTGGAGGCACTTATGAAATCGTTGACCCGCACCATGTTCAACAATGAGCCATGGAGCTTCCAGCAGGACTCAGCACCGATCCACAAGGCAAAGACCATACAGGAGTAGCTTCAGAGGAATGTGTCTGATTTAATTGCTCCGGCTGATTGGCCCTCCAGCAGCCCCGACCCCAGTCCATTGGACTACAGGTTGTAGTCCGTTTTGGAGGGCATGGTCTGTAGGAAGAGACATCCAAACCTTGCGAGTCTCGAGCGTTCTCTTGTGAATTCAGTGGCGGACTTTCCCCTCGAGACCGTGCGTGCTGCGATCGATGACTGGCCTCAGAGACTTCAGGCCTGTATGAAGGCCAGAGGTGGCCATTTTGAACAGTGATTGGTGCTCTGTGTTGGCAAGACCTGTACCTTTGTAACATAAAAATATTAATACATTAGCTTGCTCATTGTGCCTGTAGTACATTATTAACTTTCTAACAGAATTTATGATATGACTAGGTAGGAAAGATTCTGTATCAAGGTTAAATGAACGTAAAACTTGGGTTCGACTGTAAATCAATTTTATGTAATTTCATTTCGTTTGTGCGTATGTATACGCGCACGTGTAACAATTTGTGGTAGTGATAGACTAATAATAAAACTTACCCATCAGGACAGGCCCCGAAGGCTAAATGCACAAGCGCGAGAAGTAAAAAAGACTTCATTGTGTAGCCAGTACTTCTGGCACTAATAGTTAAAATGAATACCTCTCCTTATAAAGAAATAAGACTGAAAGTATTGAATCACAAATCACAATAGTTGTAAACACAACAATCAATAAAGACAATGGTTTGTTAAGAGACTATCATTTTTTTGTAACGATAACTTTTTTTGATAATCACATTCCTTGTTGCTAACTGAGATAGCTCAATTTGTTTTCTAATAACGTCAAACAAATCACGGATGTTTTCTTTAAGGTATTATCTAATACAGTGTGTCCCACTTGCTACTTTACCCGGTAATTTTATGATAAGTTTGGCAAGACTGAAGATATCATAACGAGACATGAAGCTGCACAAAGTTCATTCTTTGTGGACGGCGGGAGTGAAGGCACCGCTAGGCTGTTGAGTGATGTGCTGAACAATGATTGGTCACCCTGCAGCTGGTGCACCTTTCATGACGGCTCGATTGTCAGAGTGTATCATTTCGAACTGGACTTTGGCCATCCTGGTCGCCCAATCTTATGCCGCCAGATTACTTCCTCTGGGGCTATGTGAAAGGGCGAGTGTATCGAAACAAACCACACATTCTATCGATAAATATCGTATCGTATCGAGAGAATCGTCAGGGAATTCAATACGTTCCTCAGGATACAGTAGCGGTGGTTTGGTGGCAACAACTGAGGGGGCGGGGCAAGGAGAGTTCTTTTTCTTGGTAGATAATGCTTAGTATTAAGAGACCATAGTGCAGGGGCAAAAGGTGGGGCACGACTGCCTCTGCAGGCCCCAACCCAGACCCGTCAGCCTCCCCTGGCACTGAGATCAGCCCCTTTGACATTAGGTAAAACTATTTTGTATAATTCTGTGTGTTGCAACCTCCCATTTATACAGAAATTTTTGACTTTGATATCGCAACAGGGGCAACAAAGGTACAGATAATTTGATTGAATTTGAATTTAAAATTTGGGGCTATTTTGCACCCGTCACGTTATGCGGGGTCCAGCCCCTTACCATTACATATAACAAAACTATAACTAAAATATTCTGACCGGTTAAAAGCTGAGGCTGTAATGGGATTACTCAGCACACATAAGGACAACAAACAGGACGCACCCAAAATTTTAAATTCAAATTCAATCAAATTATCTGTACCTTTGTTGCCCCTGTTGCGACCTCTCATTTATACAGAAATCTGTGACTTTGATGTCATTATGCAAATTCCCTCCGCATCTGCGTCAAAGGTTAACAGCTCCCAAGTATTTGGAACGAAGGGGAGTTTTATTGTTTCGGCCGGAGAGTAGAATTTACGATGATTGAATATTGTCCATCTTTTCTTGTGTAATATATAAGGGCAAATCAAAGAGTAAGTTACACCACCTGTATAAAACAAACAAGACACATTAGAAATCAAATAATTATTGGAGAAGAATGCATGAACATTTAACTTTTTTCGACATAGTCACCAAGGTATTCCAAGCACTTTTCGAATCGTGTGACCAGTTTTTTTTTTATTTCTTGTGTGTAAAAATTCCGTCCAATTTCAATTGAGTTGACTTTTGTGCTCATCGGTTAACAATGGTGGCACCCAGTGAGAGCACCAACTGGTCATGAATCAGCCTAGACACACTATTGTATGATATGTTCAGTTCACTTGCAATCTCCTTTAATTTTCACATGGTGGTTGGCAAGGATGATTGCGTTCACATGCTCCGTTTTGTCGATAGTGTTGCAGTTGCAGGCTTGCCCGACACACTGTTCGTCGTTCACGTTCGTTCTTTCGAACATCTGGCAATTTCCTGATCATGGGGTGTGACATTGCATTCTCACCATACATCTTGACAATTTGGCGATGGATTTCACCAGTAACGTAGGCAGGATTTCATCGAGGGGGGGGTTATTTCTAAAACTTTCTCCAAATTCACATTACCATTGTTTTATTATACTTTAATTAAATAATAATCACAATTAATTAATAATACTTATAATTAATTAATTAATTAGCTGAATTACTAATAATAATACTACTAATATCACTACTACTATTAAGTACTAGAGATCTACATAAATATAGTATTTATGAAAACAATAGAACGAAATTACTTTCCAGTCATTCGATTTTTATCAAATCCTGGATGAATTTTTTTGTTTCTTTGTTACGAAATAATTGTCTGGTCAACGAGGTGAGACATTTTAAGGGTGAAGAAAATCCATAAAAACAAGAAAATATATTAAAATAAATTAAAATAATCAAAGTATGGAACTCATCCAAGGAACTGCGGTGGTCTGTTCGGAACGTCTGACAATCAAGTGGGAGATCCGGATTCGATTCCCGAAATTGGTTGGAATTTTTCCGGCTTCTTCACCGCATAAATGTTCCCGATAATTCAGATCTGGATTGTCTCGCTGTTCTTACCAACAAAACATTTTACAATAGTTAAGCTTATTGTCATTTGAATAATTGTCTAGTCAACAAGGTGAGACATTTTAAAGAGAGACATTCAAACGTGCTGCGGTAAACAATACAATGGGAAGGCGGACTGGTGACTGTACTCTTGTCTGCCTAGCCTTTGTCTATACATTAGCCTCTTACAACGTACCAATAACTTTATTTTGTTAATTCTCATTGTTCACACAAAAAAATACATGTTCTTTGAACACTGGCGTACGTAGAGGGGTGGCCGATGGTGTTACAACCCCTACCGAAATTTTGAGAAAAACAGAATTTTCAAGTAAAAATCCGTTAAGAACTTTAAAAAATCAAAATGTGTAAATGCGAAACCTCTTTTCAAGTGAGTTCCGATTACCATTTTTGTCTTTGAATACAATTTTAATAGACTGAAAACACCAAAAATACGAAATATTTTATTATGCATCCTGCCCTAAAAAACGAAGCCATGTGCTATCCACATTTACTATACCAGCCACTCCCGAAAAAAAAAAATCCTGCATACGCCAGTGTATTGAACATTGTTGCAACTGAGATACAAAACATTTTTTTTCTCTTTTAAATCATAGTTGCCCTTATATTTTAATTTCAAGAACTCGTATTTATTTTCAAGGCATCACTCTGAAAGACGCGTGTGTTTGGAATGCTGTGCTTTTCTCCATGCTGCATGGAAATAATAATTCAAATTATTATTATTTTTATTATTATTAGTAGTGGTAGTAGTAGTAATAGTAATAATATTGTCCCTGATCTTTGATTTGTGATAAATTGGCCATTTAAAATTTTTTCCACAGCATTTTTCATATTATTTCACAAGCTTAAGGGGGGGGGGGTTAAACCCCGTAACCCCCCTTGCGTACGCCACTGGATTTCACTCTGATTATGTTATCGTGTCCACAAAAATCGGACGACTGAGAGCAACTCAATGTTGGACGCCACCTCAGCACGAAACGCCATACTGACACGATGACTACTCTCATATTAAAGCAGCTGCAGCATAGCTGCATATCTGTATCATCAAACGTAGTAAGGAGTGTGTAGTAAGGGATGATTTCAATAGCAGCCAATTAACACCTCAAGTGATATTTTAAAAGATATAGAAAAATGTAGTATTTGTGTGATATTTCTAAACTTTATGTAATTTAATGACCCCTCCTCCCCCCACACACATAATGTACCTTCATTTAACACTGTTCAACTTTTGAAAAATGGACTTGATTTACAAAGCCCCCCTGATAACCCGTGAGCCCCCCTTGTAGATCAATTCTGGCTACGGGCCTGCCCCCCCCCATATAATTGCAAACATTGCTTACCTGGTCCTTCCAAAAGCCGGGACATAGGGGTTGAGGTCCGCTGGAGACGAATCGTGTCCCATTCCAGCACATATTGTGATTCCACTGCCTTTCTCACAAAAAGATACACACAGTTTACATTTCGGGCCTCACCGATGGCGCAGTGGTAGCGTCGTCGCCTTGTAATCAAGGGGTCCCGGGTTCGATACCCGGTGGAGGCACATAGTGGTTCGGATCCCACTTTAAACTGTAGGTCCAGTCCCGATAAGCCTTACTGTGCATAAAGTGGACTTAAAACACCAAATCAATCAATCAATCAAACAGTTCACATTTCCTTGCCGGGTAAAGTAGTGAGTGGGACACACCGTTTCAAGAGCTTGGTCATTGTAGACATATCTTATACAGATGATCCGTGATGAGTTTTAAAATATTTTCGGAGGTTGTAGGAGGGAATTGCATCACCGGAGACGTACGTTTAGGTGGGTTTAAAGGTGTGCTCTGCTCCAGTATTTTTTCTCTCTCTGCGTATCTTTATGTCTTAATTCCTACCTTTCTGTCTCTCTCTATCCCGCTTTCCTTCCTGTTTCTCTATTCATCTGTACATTCACACCTTTCTTTCTCTCTTTCCTATGTTTCTCTCGCTCTTCGTGTTTCTATATTTTTCATCTTATCTTTTCCCTCCCTTTCTTTCCACCTCTCTCTCTCTCTCTCTCTCTCTCTCTCTCTCTTTTCTCACGTTTTCCTTCTCTGTTACCCTATTCACCTGCACTTTCATATGTCTTTCTCTTTTGCTTTGTTTCACCCGTCTCTCTATATCTTTCTTTCTATCACTTTCCTATCTCTCTCTCCATCTCACGTTCTCACCCCTTTTTTGTGTGTCTTTCTGAATCTATTTTAAATAATTCTGAAAATTTATCATGTACTTTCATATGCACAAATAAAGTTCAGCTGGAATATTCATTGGATTTTTTTTTGGCATGAAAAAAGTGAGCCTATGTACAAATTGTAAGCATTTCATAATAGGCATACAACGTAGATAACATTCGCATCAATTTTTCAGCTCCTATAAACAGGAATATATTTCTCGTATCCATTAAATTGTACTCTTCACTGGGGAAGAGGCAACTGCTTCCATCAAAAAATTATAAAGCCTACCAAAATAGATAGTTCTACGTATTAACTCAGAATCGTAGATTTTGGAAACCACAAGTTAATATAACGTATCAAATTATCAAGAGCAACCAACGATGTCAACCAGCGCGGTATTTTATTTGCTTTGCTGAATTCAAGAGTAAATAGGAAAGGAAGATACGTGTTTCCAACTAAATCTATTGTTTTAAAGGGAGATACATTGCAGAAGAAAATATCAATATAATATATGACTATGTAATGAGTCACTTATTTCCTCACAGATTTATTCTTAAGAATTTTCAATGTTTGCTGTTGCCTCTGCTAACATTTCATTTATCACGTGTGTTGTCCGGTTTCCTCAGCTACTTAGTGGTATCGCACTTCTATAGCTCTTGTCCAGTAGGGTGAACCGAAAAAAAATATTTTCTTAAAAAAAAACTTCCAATAGTGCAGAAAAGTTGTCTTTTGATGTAAAAACGACCAAAATAAAATTTGGTGGTAATCGGAGCATGTCTTGAGGTGCCGCAAGTAGGATAAAGTTTCATAAATTTGAATTTTTCTTGCTCTATTTCAAACTTTTTCTCTAGTTTCTTATTTGCGCTATAAAAGCCCAAATAAAAAAGTTCATACTTTTTATGCGTTCTTATTAATAGAACAAACGTTTTTTGGGGGTTTTAAATTTAATATTTTAATAATATTTTTTTGTCCTCACCATAAATTTAAAATCCCCAAAAAACGTTTGTTCTATTAATAAAAAGGAATAAAAAGTACAAACTTTTTGATTTGGGCTTTTTAGCGCAAATAAGAAACTAGAGAAAAAGGCTGAAATAGAGCAAAAAAAATCAAATTTATGAAACTTTCTCGTACTTGCGGCACCTCAACACATGCTCCGTTTACCACCAAATTTTATTTTGGTCGTTTTTACATCAAATGGCAACTTTTCCGCACTATTACATCTTTTTTAAAATATTCTTTTCGTTCCATCCTATTGTCCAGTCTTACGGCGGGCGCTCTACATGCTGGCAAGGGAAGTGTGGAACGGGAAAGCGACCAATCCAGAGCGTTAAGAAACACAGCAGCCTATAGAACGAGGTGCGCGCTGCAACGCCGTAACTCTCGGCGCAACCGCTGTTGTCTGGTTGGTCTGCTACGTATTAACCGTGGTTAGCACATCGCGCTACGACGTCAGGAATCCCGGTTCGAATCATGGCCTGGGCATTGATGTTTGTAAGTGTCCATAGAATTTTCCTTTGGGGCGGGGGCCGCCAAAAATCCACCATTCCCGGGTGAAAACTTTATCTTGGCCCACCCCTGGACGTAGGTACCACTACGCCATCTTGGAAGCCGTGAGACGGACTTCCTTTACACACGAGACAATCCATGATGAAAACCATGAGCATTGCTGACCATAGGCGTGCGCAGACTGATTTGTTTGGGGGTGCCTTGAGTTGAGTTTCAATTGCCTATCTGGACATGGACATTGTTAGCCTAATTGTCGTAAGTTCATGTTCCTTTAGGTTTATGAAGATGAAGTTTTAATATTAAAGTCTGAGTTTTCGCTGTCACTTTAGGACAGGCTTTCCTATCATTGTGACGATATTTGTATCATTTAAATAGTAAACAATTAAAAACCAGTATTATTGATACAGGATAGACAACTCTTGTTTTTCTTTGTGGGTGCATTTTCGATTGCTGCTGCAATCTTGTTGTTATGTTTAAATGTAAACAAACAAATTAGCCTTGTGAGTTGAAGAAGGCTGCATTAGCAATAGTGGCTGTGCTCGGGGGACGGATAAGTGGAGAAAATCTGTGCGATTTATAAAGTGAAAAACATCGTTGTGTGATTAACGATGACTTAAACAACACCACATTGTTCTGTTTTAGGGGGAGAGAGAGAAAGAGAAAGAGAAAGAGAAAGAGAGAGAGAGAGAGAGAGAGAGAGAGAGAGAGAGAGAGAGAGAGAGAGAGAGAGCGGGTGCATCTCAAACAAAACTAAATTCCTCATTTTTTTAAAAAAACCAAGGGTGCATTAGGGGGAGTCCAGGCCAGGGGCGGATCCACGGGGAGGGCAATAGGGGCGTTCGCCCGTCCTAACTGCCAGGTTTTTTAATATTTACAATTATAATTATAATTGTTCTGTCTTTTATCACCAAGTTTAAGAGGCTCGAGGATATCTTATATATATATAAAAATGGATGGATGTGCGTGGGTGTGTATATATGTTTGTTCCGGCATAACTCTCGAACGCCTGGAAGAATTTCAACCAAACTTGGTACACGCATCACTTGCAATCTGGAAAGAATATTTTTGGGGTAACACCCCTGGCACCCCTAGGGGTGGAGTGGGAAGGGGTGACATGTAAAAATAATCGAGATCGACCGATATTGAATTCGCACAAACAGACATCCGTGACTTTATGCAATCCCGCATGACGATAATGTTTCTCGGGTTGTCTAACATTGAGGCTGTGTTGCGAAAACGACCGATATTAGTATGGAATCCATAGTTTTCGTGACACTCCCAATGCGGTTCAACATCAAGTTCATCACCTATTGGAATGGGGGTGAGAGGGGGTGAAAAATAAAATGCTACAAATGACCTAGATTAGTGTCGAATCCATAGTTTTCGGAGTCGCTAAGCTAATTGGTGACATTCACGATCACATCTAAAATTAGTTACATTTTACACTATAGTTAGAATTCATTACTTTCCTGTCTAATACAAGATTGGGATAAATAAATACCCGGGGAACGCCGTGTAATCAGCTAGTATTTTATAAATATTGATGTAAACCCACTTTTTTATCGTAATAAGCTAATCGGAACTGGACCTACAGTTTAATGTGGATCTGAACTACTCTGCGAAGATGCCTCAAAAGAAAATCGAACCCGAGACCACTGCACAAATTGGGGTTTTGTTTCGTTGTTCATTCATTTTACTTCTCATATCTGACTGTTCATTTTTCCGTAACAATTGGACGAATTATGATAATAACTACATACAATAATGACCACTTATCACAGACCTGTTAACCCGCTAACCATTGGACGGTTCCTTGTAACAGAATCCAATATTATTTACATAAAACAGTTCAAGTGTAGATTAGAATTGATTCTCGGTGAGAGGTCAGGTAACTGACTGAAATTCGCCCCACCGAACTGTTACTTCTAGATCCGCCACTGGCCCAGGAACCCCTGAAACACCACGTGCATGCCCCTATGATGATGATTCAACAATAAAAGAGCACATCCAAGACAACATCACGTTTAATTGCGACAACTTACATTTACAACCTGAATGTAACGGCACTCAGAGGCTGAAGAGCACCAAAGGAGAATGTTTGTCCATTGAGACTGATGTCCAAGTCCTCCGAAGAGTTTTCATTGTTATTAAAGACAACAATGCCGATCGAGTCGTCAGGATTCACAAAAGCCACAGACAGAAGGCTCTCGCTGTCGCCGAAGTTATTCGGGCTCTCGATGCGCACCGCACCACTCGAAGCAGCTTTGTTCAAATGGCCGATGGCGTGGTACTCGATGCTTCTTTCATAATGACTGTCGTCGGAAAAGAGGGTGACGATTCCACGACAAATTTTGCATCCTCCTTCCCCTTCGTATGTCGGTCCCCAGTTTTCGTCCAGTACAAGATTCCAAAGAAGAACGCTCACGGCTCCAATGCGAGTCTGGCCTATAAACAGGGTCTCCATGTTTGACCGGAAAACCGAGGGCCAGTTCCAGTCTCCGCTAGTTCCCGTGCATTCCGTCAAGTAATACGTGGCGCTGTAAGTAAACAAGGGCACTTAGTGTAATCACTTAGGGGCAAACCCAAATTCTAAATGCTTTTTTCCTCAAATTTTTTCTATTTGCAAAGCTATGAATTCGTCTAACGCAGTCTTTAGATTACGCCAGGTTTTAATTTTTCCCTCAGAATCTAATGTTTCTGAATATCTTTTCATTTCTATATTCTTATCATATTTTGTGCGAAATTTTGAGTGTAAGTTTTTGTTTTAAGTCCACTTTATGTTCAGAAAGGCTAATCGAGACTGGGCCTACAGTTTAAGGTGGGACCCGAACTGCCATGTACCTCCAAACCCTGGACCTCTTGAGTACGAAATTTTAGGGTTTAAAAGAAAAACTGTCCAAGAGAATGCTTCAAAATAAAAATGAAAACGGTTAGGCATGCTCTTAAAAATCTTCCTCGTTTCATTAGCAGTACAATATGCTTGTAAATATTGTGTTAATAAGTTTCTATCAAATTTCCAGAAAGGGTAAAAGGAGCAGTTATTAAAAATAATAACTTCATTTCAGTTAACTAATGCAGTTATTTTTCCGCTACATTGTGTAATCATGGATTTGAAAGGAACGTTGCAAGGTGTGTGTATGTGCGTTGTGTATATTTTTCCAACCAATTAAGGAAATTCCTTCTGGGCAAGGAAGTATTTAGGAGGGTCCTGTGGTTCCGGACCCTGCCCCCTCCCCAAAACGTACCAAGACCATAAATTAAATAATGAAAATGTACTTGTCTAGCATTTGTTGCATAACCGACCGTTATTTATTTCCTTGGAACTTGGAAGGCAAGCATTCTATTAGGTTCATACGCCTGTGAAGGACAGTACTAAAGAAGATTTATGCACACTGCTACTTATGATAATAATATGCTTAAATATTAATCAGCAACTTTACTTTTCGTCAATTAGATATATAATCCTTTTTTTGTTATTCAATAAATATTTGACATTAATGTCCTTACCAGGGCACTGGTTTTTATGCAAATAAAGTACACGCAAACTTGATAATGAATACATGCAGTTATCTATATTCTTATACAGTCTTTTCAACCTCTTTATGTAATAATGACAATACAATATTATTTAATTTTCATATTGTATTAATATTTAAATTAAATTAGTATAATTATAATTTAATTATTTTAATTTATATATTGTTATTATCATTATTTATCGGACTCCCCAACCAAAATATATTTCTAGATACGTACCTAGATACGGACAAAATCCTTACAGTACCTGTCCATTCTTATGTGCATATTATATCCATTTAGGACGGAGGGATATAACTAGTTCGTAAGGGAACAAGTAAAAAATCTTTATACAAATTGTTTCCAAAATTCACGCTAACTATAATTCCTTCATGCAGTAAATGATAATAGTATAGCGCCATGGAAGTTGTCATTTGTATACTGTGTTCGAATTCTAGAATCAGCTAAGATATTTTTCTTTCGGCAGAAGAAAAAGTTACTGAAACGAGACTTACTCAGGATGTGCTGCTAAGACAGTCTGGGGAGCGCTTGGGTCCCCATCGTAGCAGTGATATGCAAAGCCATCTGTGAACTGCCTGGCAACCTCGTCATCCAGGACTTGAATGGGGTAATCGGTATGGTCCCAGTTAAAGTCCCAGGCAGCTATCTTCGTGTCCAGTCCGGCCTCTTGCAGTTTCGGACCAAGTGACCTGATGAGGTTGATCTCTGCCTCAGCTTCGAGTCTCATGGACGGATAGTTGATTTCCAGAAGCGGCTCGTTCTGCAAAGTCACTGCGTCAATGATCACACCGTTGTCTTTGAAACCCTGCAGGAACTTAACATAGTAGTTGGCATACACATCAGTGAATTGAGCGTCGAAGGAACCTCCATTGAAATCATTATTATCTTTCATCCACGGTGGAGCTGTCCAGGGTGACGCTATGATCTTCAAGTCAGGGTTGATCTCCTTAGCTGCCAACAAGGTAGGGATCACAAATTCTAACTCTGATTCAATGCTGAAGTTTGCAAGTTCTGGGTCATAGGTATCGTCATACGTGTAGGCAGGACCTCTGGCCATGAAATCGGAAGCTCCCATAGGTAGGCGGACGTAGCTGACGCCAATGCCATCTGTTGGACTGAAGAGTGCCTGGAGCAACTCATCTCTGTAAGAGCTGTAGTGGATGAGGTAGGCGGCCGAGTTGGTTACCGCAGCACCGAATCCTTTGATGGTTTGGAAACGCTGGTTTGGATCGACTTCGACAAGCGTTGCACGAGTTGATGGCTTCTGGTTGACCTGATTTGGTGCCAGACAGCCTTGTGCTAATCCCGCCTGGTCATCGTCAAAGTGGTCCTGTGGATTTGTCACCCAATATTCAAGTTGCCTGCAACATAAAGAAGCTCGCATAAGCTGGACAAAAAATCAGAGATTTGCTAACTTAACATTTCAATTCATCATATGTAGTAAGATAGATACGATTACGAAATGCCTGGTGATTGGCAAGAAAATGACCAAATTATAAAAACAATTTTGAAATTTTATATGGAATTCCTTCCAAGTTATTGAACGAGCTGTCAATGTAGATAATGTACAAATTTTCCTTAAGTCATATTCAAAATTTGCATACTTCTATTTCATCTTACCTATGATTCTGGTGTTATTTTTCCCCCAACGAATATTTCTCCGAAATACTATACTGTGCTATGTATAATCTTTACAGACCAGACTAATATTACTTTCTATAGGACACATCTGAGACCATTGCTTGCCCATATATTTTTGTTTCAAGAAAAGTAAGCATAAGGTACAAAGAGAAAGCAATGGCAACTGAAGCAAAACCAACTGTTTCTGTAATGATCTTCAATTAGCCAAAACGTATACGAACAAAACAACATTTATTTAACTTATAACTTCATGTTATAAAAACTACATGAAAGACATTTAACAAAGACAAAAGACAATCTCTGTCCAATTCGACTTGTTCACAGTATCTCTTCTAAAATATTTTATCTTTTTCTTAACATCTATCAATTCTCCCCCTCTAACAAAAAAAAAAATCATTCATAGGTCTTGTTACCAAAGGTAAGCTGTAGTCTATCCGGCTCCTTCTTGGATCTAGAAGATCTTCGAAATTCTCTGTTTTTTATGTTCCTCGCTTCTGCAGGTACAGCTGCCTCCGGTTCCCTATGTCCTGGTGCTGCCTCTGTATACCTTGGAAACGTCCAAATGTCATCCAACTCCTCTTCTTTCTTCTTAACCTCCAATCTCTGACCTTTATAGTTGTTCTTAAGCTTTCCCACTTGATGCCTGTGCACTCTTTTTGTAAATCCATTTCTAAGTTTCACTTCTAAAAGCCTTGCTCCTACTCTCTTAATCACCTGAGCTTTTATAAACTTAGGCACTAAGGATGGAAAATTTTTTACCCAAACTATCTCTCCTGATCTTGGCAGCCAAGATTCTGCCTCATATTTATTATTTTCTACCTTTTCATCTATTTGGCAATTTGGTAAGTTGAATATACTTCTCGGCTGATAACTCATAATTCTTTCTGCTGGAGACATTCCTAATCGTTGCCACTTAGAAAATCTTAGATAGTATAAAATATTATCTATACTTTTTGTCCAGTCAATTCTACGTCCCTCATTTCTACTTTGAAAATATTTCTTTCTTAATAAGCCTTTAACAGTCTGCACCCACCTTTCCGCTAAACCATTACTTTCCGGATTCCAAGGCGGTGAATGTACCAATCTTATTCCATGCTTTTCACAAAATTTCTCAAATTGATTACTCCTGAAAGGCGGTCCATTATCTGACACAATAACAGAAGGATAACCAAATATCTGGAAATTTCTATTTAAACATTCTATAGTTTCTTCTCCATTTGTCGATCGCACCTGCCATATTTCTGTCCATCTAGAGCAACTATCAATGAATAGCAAAAATTTCCTTCCTCCGTATTCAAAAAAATCAACATGTATTCTTTCAAAAGGAATATCTGTTTGTTTCCATCCGACATATTTGTTTTTGGATGTACTTCTTTGAAAACTATTGCATTCTACACATTGATTTCCCAACCTTTCAAGATCCTCGTCTATTAAGGGCCACCAGTAGAATTCTCTAGCCATCATCTTCATTTTAGGTGTACCTACATGTTCTGCATGTAACAGCTTCAACACTGTTTCCCTGCATTCTTTAGGAATTATTATACGTCTTCCCCACATAAGGCATCCTTTGTTCATGGTTATTTCATTCTTCCTTCTATAATAATGTAAGATCACAGTATTTTGAAACTCTTTTGGAAGTGAATTAGGCCACCCAACATCAACCCATTGTACAACTTTTTGTAAAATGTCATCTTCTTTCGTCTTCTTTACTATGTTATCTAACAATAGAGGTTCAATTTCAAAGGTGTCAATATAATTTAAAGATTCCTCAGCATCCCCTGTGTCTTCCTCTATTGGCAATCTAGATAAAAAATCTGCTACATCTACACGTTTTGTGTAAACAATTGTGTATGAGTATTGTGATAATAACAAGGCCCATCTCTGCAAACGTGAACATGCTAACGATGGAATTGCTGCTGCCTCGCCAAAAATATATTTTACAGGTAAAGAATCACTATAAACTATGAAATGTTTTCCATAAAGATATTTATGAAATTTCTTTATGCCCGTCACTAAAGCTAACGCTTCCCTTTCAAATTGGCTGTAATTTCTCTCTGAAGGCGCTAGTGTCGCCGAAGTGCAGGCAATTGTTTTCAATTCACCCTCAATCTTATTACACAACTGAGCCCCAACTCCTACACCACTTCCATCTACAATCAATACAATATCTTGATCTGGATTGTATGGAGTTAATATCTCAGCTTTTCGCAATGCTTCTTTGGATTCAAGAAATTCCGCTTTATGTCGATCTGTCCACGACCACACTGCTCCTTTCTTTAGCAATTCATAAAGATGTGTTATCTTCATAGCGAACTTTGGCATGCTCCTGTGATAAAATGAAATCATTCCTAAATATGACTTCAATTCTTTAACGTTTGTTGGCTCTGGACAATTCAATATTGCTGTCTTATTCTTGATTAAAGGTTGAAAACCATTACTAGATATCCTGTAACCTAAATAGTCTACCTCTTTTTTGAAGAACTGACATTTATCGAGATTAACTTTTATATTGTAATATGTCAATCTATCCAAAACTAGTTTTGTGTTATTGAAACATTCTTCTTCTCCACGGCCTGTTATAATTAAATCATCCAGGTAGCATTTGGCAAATGTATAATCTAACAGTACTTGATCCATTGTTCTTTGGAAAATCTGTGCACTGCAGCTTAAACCCATTGGTAACCTGTTATAAGTGAACAATCCCCATTTAGTATTGAGAACCAATAACTTTTTAGCACTCTCGTCGAGTAATAATTGAAGATATGCTTTAGTCAGGTCCAACACTACATATGTGTCTGCATTCACTAAAGAATTAAGTAAATCATCCACTCGTGGCAAAGGATAAGTTACTTTTTCTACCACTTTATTGACGGTTACCTTAAAATCAGAACACAACCGTAGATCACCATTATTTTTCTTTACAACCACTAAAGGTGTACCCCAATCAGAATACTGAATAGGTGACAAAACTCCCAATTGAACTAAATTATCCAATTCAGCCTTTACTTTCGGTTGTAAACTGTATGGAACCTCGTATGCTTTTTTGAATATCGGAACTGCTCCCTCCTTGATTGGTATTGTAGCTTTAAATTGCTTAATAGGTTCACAAATATTACCAGAAAAACTTATTTGTACCTATTTATTAAGTATTCAACTTTTTGATTAGTAAAAGTTGGTTGCTTAGATACTGTTAACAAACAACTGTCCCTAGAAATCGTTAACTGAAACCAAGATTTCCAATCTGGCCATAATTCATCCAACCAGGTCCTTCCTAAAATAGGTGTTTTCAATTTATTTCGGGAAATGTACAAGGGCATTTTTAATCCTCCATTTTCTAACTTCACATCCAGCATAACTCTCCCTACTATTAGTAGTGGTCTCCCATCTGCATTCCGTAAAGTGAGAACACTCTTTATAACTGGAATGTTCCTAAAATTCGTTGTATGGAATTCCTCATCCCAAACAGATACTTCTGCACCCGTATTCACTTCGAATTGGACCTGTTTGCCATTGCACATCAACCTAACTAAACAATTATCAGCTTCACTTCCAGAGCTACTCATTTCAACATCCGATTTTTGTACATATAATTGATTCTTATGTCCATTATTTTCATGTGAAGGGTGACTGGAATTATCATTAAGACTCATTAAGTCTAACCTACTTTTCTGATTAATGTACTCTGGTTGATCAGCTTCCACATTTACAACGTTCAATAATAAACCTTTCATAGATTTATCAACATCTGATTTAACCCTAGTTGCAAATTCATTTCTAATAACGTTGCTATTTTTATTCTTACAGCACTGCTGAAAATGACCTTTTAATCCACATTTAAAACAATGTACATTCCAAGCCGGACATTTGCACTTTTCGTGTACATTATTACACCTTGAACATTTAAAAGCAGCTTCCTTACTTTGCTGACTAACTGTTCTATCTTTTTGTACATGATGTACATTACTGAATACCGTCTTATCTTTTTGATAAAACAACCTCACATCTTGTTCTACCATTTCCATAGTTGATGATAAAGATACTGCTTTTACAAAATCAAGCTCTGTTTCAGCTAATAATTTCTTTCTTGTTACTTCATTACGTATGCCAAAAACTAATTGGTCTCTCATCATTTCATTAAGAAACGTACCAAATGAACAATTAGATGCTTGATGCTTCAAACATATTACAAATTCAGATAACGTTTGCCCTTCCTCTTGTCTCAACAAATGAAACTTATACCTTTCAGCTATGACATTTTTAGGCTTAAAATGAGTTAGTAACAAAGTACATAATTCTTCATATGTCTTATGTGGAACTTTTGCTGGTGCTACTAAATCACTTAGTATATCGTACACTCTTCCGCCAGCTACGGAAATTAATGTACAAACTCTTTTATCTGCTGCAATATTATTTGCCAAACAGAATTGGTCAAATCTTTCAATGTATGTTTGAATATTGGCACGTTCCACATCGAACTGTTCAAAAAACAGTACATGATTACTAACCTCCATTATTCATAGCTTCTTATTAATAATAAGACTAATCTTCTTATACACATTATTCTTGTTACCTTCGTTCCATTCCCATCCTCGTCGCCAATTGTAATGATCTTCAATTAGGTTAAAACGTTAACGAACAAAACAACATTTATTTAACTTATAACTTCATGTTATAAAAACTACATGAAAGACATTTAACAAAGACAAAAGACAATCTCTGTCCAACTCGACTTGTTCACAGTATCTCTTCTAAAATCTTTTATCTTTTTCTTAACATCTATCAGTTTTGATCCCATATTAAACTGTAGGTCGAGTCTCGGTTATCCTATCTATGCATAAAGTGTACTTTAAACAAAACTTCAAACAAACGAATGATATTATCTGTCAAATGTCATTTCCAGGAAGCAGCATCTTAACTCTCTTTCATGAATATTTTTTTTAAAGATGTATTGAGAGCCTTAATATGCACCAATGTTTTTTTCTTTTGCAAGCAGTTAGAGGAGTAGCCTGTATCTTGCTGTAGAAAAAGTGTATTCTGTAATTTTAACATCGCACGAAGGTGTCGGCAATTGAGGGGACGTGGGGATAGTTCCCCCCACTTTTTGCTTCTTTTGCCCCAGCAGTATGGCATCTTAATGCTAAGCCTTGTATACCAAGAGAAAGTAAACTGTCCTGTCCTTGCCCCCCCCCCCCTCCTGCTTGTTCTTCCTCGCAATGAAGCAAAAAATTCAGCTGCTTTCAAAGGAAGGTATCGAGAAATTGCAGTTAATGTGAGTTGTAACGTGAAGGGTAGTTTTTTTGTTAACACATTCTATGTATTTGTTCCACGTAACATGTCTAGTAAACGTACCATTTCAGGCTTTTTTTTTTTTTTTTTAAAAAAAAAAAACCTGTTAGGAAGGTGCCCAATGTTCACGAAGAAGTTTTGCAGTTCGTTGTTGGGAATAGTGCGGCAGAAGGGATATTAACAAAGACGAAGTTGCTGTGCACTTCGCGTTTTATCCTTGAAGTAGCAGACGGAAAGTACTATGTATTTTGTAGTACCTCCATTGGTTACATTGAAAAGGTTCAAAAATTGTTTTTAAAGACAACGGTAATTTCATTTTGTATTTCACTACATAGCTCAATAAGACTGTAACCTGTATCTGAATGTTTGCACTGTATGTCCACTATCTTGGAGTATAAGACTTAATACATATCATCATGGACGTCCAGGGGGAGGGCAAGGGGGCACAGTCTCCCTGGAAAATGGATGTCAATCTAAAGTTATATACTTCACACATATAATTTCATTTCAGTCAGTAATTTATGTTAATCAGAGGCGGCGATTAGGGGTGTAGTTGCTCCCCGCTTTTTGCTATTTTTGCCCCCGCACTATGCTAAACCTTATCTACCAAGGAAAAGTAAACTGTCCTTGCCTCCCTTCTCCAGTTTTGAAAGGTTGCATGTGTGTTTCATGTTTTCTTTATTTTCAGCATCGAACCCTCTAAATTTCTTTCCGCACCCCTCTCAGCACTCCTAGATGATTAATCCTGGCGCCGCCGCTGATTTCCCCCCATGGATAAAATTTATCAAGCAGAGGGGGGAAATCCCCCATCCCCCCTACAAATACCACCCTGCAAGTAATGAATGTTTAACTTGAAAATAGCTTATTGCCTCAAACAAGGGGCGTTCTCGTCCAGGGGGTAGAAATATCTTACGTGTGATTCTGTAACGGATACAATTTACATTGATTAATGACAGTTATTTCGAATATACTTTGTTGTAAGTAACTCTCGAGAGATTATTATATATTATTCATAGTTACCCTTCAGGACAAGCACAGAAGTATCCTTGAACAGCCAGCAATAAAATCACCACCCGCATGTTTACGTCTCACACTAACCTATATGATAGAACTACCTGATTTATATCTGCTAGGCTTCTGTGTCGTTTCGCAGTGTCCTTTGATTGAAAATAATATATTTTTTTAAGAACGTAGATGACGCTGTAATTTTCTTGAGATGACAACTTAGTTTTTATCTATTTTATCAGCTCTACAAACAATGTGATAAAAAGTGGTGTATTAATAAATTCAGATTTAGACGAGTAGGGTATTTGTTTGAGCGATTTGAGTCTGAACTGATTCATTTACAACGGGTCTTCCTTATCGCACAACACGAGAGCAACCTTGCGTTCTGACGTCACCGCAGAATGCTTCCACTGTTCACTGTTACGCTAAATGCCTAACTTGTTAGGTTATGCTTGTTGGATTTAGTTCTGTTAATATAAATAACACATTTGCTGTGTATTTGTACTAAGGGAACCAAACAGTGGCGCAGGAACGCTTTTCATTTGGGGGGTACAAAATTCAGCCTCCCATATATATATATATATATATATATATATATATATATATATATATATATATATATATATATATATATATATATATGTATGTATGTATGTATGTATGTATATGTCCAATCTGTCGCAATAATAATAATTAGGATAATTATATTTAATTAAATTAATATATTAATTAATTAAATATATAGATTAATTAATATTGTATTGTTATTATTACATGAATAGGTAAAAGATAGTAAAAGAATAGAAATATAACAGCAAGTATTCATTATCTAGCGTACGTGTAGTTAAGATCGCCAAGATTTGCATAAAAACAACTGCCCTGGCAAGGAATTTAATGTCAGATAGAAAAAGAATTGAATATTTATTGAATAACAAAAAAGGAGTTAGATCCAATTAACGAAAAGTTAAGTTCCTGATTAATATTTTATGGATATCATCATTAGTAGTGTGCATAAATCTTTGGAATCCTTCAAAGCCGTATGAGCCAAATTCCTTGCCTTCCAATAAGTTCAGCGGAGAAAACCATCGAGTATACAGGGTGCAGCAGAAATAACTCCCGGATTTCATTCGTGAATAACAAAGCAACGATAGATGTTATGCAAAATTTTATTTCACAGTTGGAAAGAACTAGGATTACCATTTAGTTTCCCATATGTACCGAGACAACTCCATGAAGGCCCCTATTTTTTTTAGGAAGACGGCACGCAGTTAATGTAACAGTAGTACATGAAGCCCGTTTCTAAACCCGAAAATGGGGCTCGGTGGGGCTCGCCTTAATGGATTTCTCTCGTAAGGCATGAACCCCATTTTCTCGCAGTGTTGCCAGCTCCTTACTTGAAAAAATCACCAAGGTTTTTTTTTTGGTCTAACCTAACCTCAAGCAAGGAGCTGGCAACACTGCTTGAGGCTTGCCTTAATGGTTTGCTCTTGTAAGGCATGAGCTCTATTTTCTCGCAGTGTTGCCAACATCTTACTTGAAAAAATCACCAAGGTTTTTTTTGGTCTAACCTAACCTCAAGCAAGGAGCTGGCAACTTTGCTTGAGGCTTGCCTTAATGGTTTGCTCTTGTAAGGCATGAGCTCTATTTTCTCGCAGTGTTGCCAACATCTTACTTGAAAAAATCACCAAGGTTTTTTTTGGTCTAACCTAACCTCAAGCAAGGAGCTGGCAACTTTGCTTGAGGCTTGCCTTAATGGATTTCTCTCGTAAGGCATGAGCTCTATTTTCTTGCAGTGTGGCCAACATCTTACTTGAAAAAATCACCAAGGTTTTTTTTTGGTCTAACCTAACCTCAAGCAAGGAGCTGGCAACACTGCTTGAGGCTTGCCTTAATGGTTTGCTCTTGTAAGGCATGAGCTCTATTTTCTCGCAGTGTTGCCAACATCTTACTTGAAAAAATCACCAAGGTTTTTTTTGGTCTAACCTAACCTCAAGCAAGGAGCTGGCAACTTTGCTTGAGGCTTGCCTTAATGGATTTCTCTCGTAAGGCATGAGCTCTATTTTCTTGCAGTGTGGCCAACATCTTACTCGAAAAAATCACCAAGGTTTTTTTTGGTCTAACCTAACCTCAAGCAAGGAGCTGGCAACTTTGCTTGAGGCTTGCTTTAATGGTTTGCTCTCGTAAGGCATGAGCTCTATTTTCTCGCAGTGTTGCCAACATCTTACTTGAAAAAATCACCAAGGTTTTTTTTGGTCTAACCTAACCTCAAGCAAGGAGCTGGCAACTTTGCTTGAGGCTTGCCTTAATGGATTTCTCTCGTAAGGCATGAGCTCTATTTTCTTGCAGTGTGGCCAACACTTTACTCGAAAAAATCACCAAGGTTTTTTTTTTGGTCTAACCTAGCCTAAAGCAAGAAGCTGGCAATCTTGCTTGAGGCTTGCCTTAATTAATTGCATAAAGCAAGGTTGCCAACCTACTGGTATTTTTGCCATAGCTTTTTACAAAAAAAAAAAAAGAGGAGAGAAAGAGGGAAGAGTTAAACAACCGACAATGTTGCCAACACCTACCTACAGCTTTTTTTTTACTTGGCAAGGGCTTAGCCAATTTATACACTGGCGCAACATACACACACTGGGCAAGGAGAGCCGGCAACAAACACACACTGCCGTAAAAGAGAGAGATGGATGGATGGCAACACAGTATGTGTGTATAATATGTAGCATTATTAACTAGAGTGTGTTGGCATCCCACCTGCAACTAAAAAAAAATAGAGATGCCAATATTGCTGTAAGATAAAGAGAGAGACCTAGAGCTGGCAACAGTGGTGAGCTATGCCTTATCGTAAATTTTTTCCAAGTCCCGGGCGCCAATGTATATTGTGACCTTTGTAAACTTTTCTCGCGGGAACGATGTGCTGCACATGCATACGCGCGCGCGTGCTTTTTTTTATTTTCGTATTATGATGCAAACAAACAAATAATAATTGTTGTTTTTTAGGATGCCTGCCCCTATAACCTCGCCAGGGTGCGTGGTGCCCAACCAAAAAAAGTAATAGGTTTTCTAACGGCTGCGGTTCTAGATAGCCGCACCTCTGTAGAGTTTCACGTGTTTTTTTTTTCTCAAACTTCCATGAAACTCTACAGAGGACCTCCGTAATGCATGCAACGTGTACTAACGACTCTAGTGTTATTTTGATGTTGTAATATTTTTGGATATAGAGTTTTATTGTGAGATATAGATAAAAATAATTATGTTTATTATAATATTTTCTTGATGAAAATGGAGAATGTATGTGTGTGTGTTACAAATAAAGTTGCATGCTTTTTTTCTAGTGTGTGTATGTGTTTTTGATGTTTCAACAGCATCTGAAACGATAAAAAAAGAAAGAATTTTATTGTTAATTTTCTCGTGTAAAAAAAAAAAACAACAACAAATTTTTTTTGTGCAAATTTTCTGATTTGTCTCTCATGCTATAGTGCAAAAAAAGATATTTTAACTGATAACTGATGAAATTGATATTTGTAACTGATCTGAACTAGTGAAATTTGTATTGTGCTATTGTAACTGATTGTGCTAGTACAAAAAATTTCTTATTTGTGCAAGAAAAAATATTAAACATGTTAAAACTGCTCTGTGATCCTCTCGTTCTTCACGTCGTGGACGAAGGACTTCTCTGCAATCAGGATGTCGCTGCACACGGTGTCCTCGGGCAAGACTTCGTGGAACTCGCAGACGACCTTGATGTTGGTTCGATCGTTGACCACCACCTGCTTTCTCTTAGATGTGTTGATGACGAACATGGGTCTGCGGGTTTTGAATTCGCTGGGCGTGTAGTACATGTCCATGCTTCCGTCGGTCACGCGCTTGTAAGCCGTGTAAGCTTCGTAAAGTTTGAGGTAATCGTTTTTGGTCATGTCGAGGTTGTAATTCTCGCGCGGGAACATTTCGTTCCTACCGTTCTTGAGATAAACGTTCTTGATCTTGCAGTCGTCGAACTTGCTGGAATCTTTTTCCTGGTTGTTATCGCGTCCGGTCTGAAAAAGCACTACGACGAAATCTGGCATGTCGAACTGTATGTTGTTGAACTGTGTCGTCACGTCGAATTCCATGTGACTTCCCGACGCCATCTTCTGCACGCACTGGTAACCGTGAAAGTGAATCGGTACCTGCGGACTCTTCAAGATCTCCGCTTTGTACTTGAGGGCGTAGTTTGTTTCGTATTCCACGATCGGCATTCTCAATTCCATGCTCCGGATGACGCACTTGGCCGCTTCAGGTAATGTGTTGGCTATCGGCGTGCCGTCGGCGTTCAAGTTGGTGTATCGCATCAGTGCGTCGTTGTCGTTGGCCGCTCTTCGAAACGTGATCCTCAGTCCTCCCTTCCACATGATCTCCTTGTAGTCCGAGAAGAATCCCGGTAGCAGACGCATGGGAAAGAGCACTGTGTGACTTCTAGTCGATATTTTGGTCCCCGCTTCAAATCCTCCCGCCTGGTAGTATGCTGCGTCTGTTTTGGATAATTTCAATGTTCCCACTGCCGTCGACGTGATGCCTGGATAGTCCATTCTGTCTATGACGGTGTTGTGTTTTCTTACCTCCACCTGCGAGAACAGGTGAGGCACGAAGTTGTCCACGAGTATTAAATTTGCATTGGGCAGAAACGCGTCTCCGCTTTCCTTCTTCACCACGTCGAATTGAAGATAGAGGTCCGCTCTGTGAGGATGAACAAACCCGTCGCCTACGTCCACATCGTATTCGATCTCCCTGTTCGCTTCGTTGAGATTGGCGAACGTGCGACGGTTGGGAGGGAAAGATTGCAATTCGTAACTTTCGATTTGCGCCATTTTTACTATGCGTGTTATTTATTATACGTTGATCTCCACGATGGCCGTCGTTGTTGCACCTGCGAAATCCACCACGTCTCCTTTCTCGTTCGTCACCACCAACTCTATGTCGTCTATGCGGTTGCGACATACTGGAAAATAGATCGGCGAAGAGGGTGTGTAGATGATCGGTTCCATGAATTCGGAACTGGGTTTGAACGTGGCTATGATTCCTGTCTGCTTGTGACTTCCTAACAATCCGTCCGAGGATTTCGTGATCATGCCTTCCGCCACGTTGCAGTGAACGTTTAGAGTTTCTATGGCTAGAAATTTAGGAATGTTGGTTGCCGTGTGTTTGATGCCAGCTTCGAGTTTGGTGTCGTTCTCGAAACCTAAAAGTTCTCCCATGGTGCCCAGGTCCACGGTCTCCGTCGCCGACACGATTTCCACTCTGTGCGTGACCGAATTTTGAGAAAGGTACGTGCCTTTGGGTAACTGAGCTTGCAAAGTGGAGAGATTGTATTGGCCTGGCGTGACGACGATGTGTTCGCTTCCGACGCTAATTTTGTTGTTGTGCTGCGTGACGTTAGGTATGAGGTACATGCTGTAGAATGCACGCAGAGCTACGGATTTAGGATACACGATGTCGTCGTGCAGCGTGAGTTTCAAGATCGAAGATTCGCTCGTGAGATGGAACACGCCCATCGTGTTTCAGGTTCCACAATGCTTTCTGGAAATGTTCCACCGACGGGTTATTTATTTTAGACATGTATGCGAGAACGGAAAGGCATAGGTGGCCGCAGTTAACATCGGTGAAACCCTGGATGCGTTTGTCATTGTAGTAGAGGTTGGCAACACTGAGATACTTCACCAACCTGGCAGGTGGTGTGCCACCGAACGAATCGAAAACAAATGCATTGTTATCGTCAATTTTGAGGTAGCATATCCAATGTGTACCAGGATTTTTGTAACTGTCCAGGTTGACCACGCCATACTCTTTTTTCTTCACAGCAGAGGGTAGAGAATCGGACATGAAAACACCCCTGAAGTTCCTTATTCCCAACAGTTCGATCAGAGATTCAATATCGAAGTTGGACAGGGCTTCTTTTTTTTTTATATTTCTTCAAAGCATCGAGGTTGCTTTTTTTTTGTTTTTTGGTCATACCTTTCCCCTTCTTCTCCATAGCCAGGTTGTGACGTTTCTGTTCTTCCAACTCGGCCTTGTTCTTCTTTGAGTCGATGACGGTTTTTGCGATGGCGGCGCTACCGCCGGCCAAACTTCCAACGGCCCCCAATGCTGCCAGGATGGCTGGGATGCTGAATATGAAACCTCCGATCTTTTGCTGTTTCCGCGAACGCTGCAAGCGTCTCAATTGAGGTGTGCTGAGAAGTAATTTCATTCCGTGTCCTTTCGTCAAGCAAGAACGTTTCTTCTCGCGTTGTTTCTTGGTGAGTAACCCATCGAGGGCACCTAGATTTTTCAGATTAGAGTATGGTATCTGGTACACGACACCCTTGGGCTTCATGTTGATGCTCTATATGTTATCTTCACGGTATGTTATTTATATATATGTTCTGAGATTTTTTTTGTTTTGTGTAATTTTTTTTATATACCGAAGAAATTTTTTTTCACGGTTCGAGAAATTTTTTTTATTTCTACACACCCCATCCAAATTTTTGTTTCGTGTTCATGGCGATGGTGGTGCCCAGTGCTGCAACTCTTTCTCCCAGCGAAGCGTCTCTGCTAACGAATCTTTCGAAAGCTGCGTGCTCTAACTTTCTGTCTGCTTCGTGACGTGCATCCAGATCGGAGCGAGTGGTGTTGTAGGCGATGTCGTGATCTTTGCATGCGGCGTCCAACGGATTCACACCCTTGTCTCCTCTCTCCAATCTTTTCTCGAGTTTGGTACCCGGTCCGCAGTACTGGTAGCCAGGTAAATGCATCTCGAAAGGTAACTTGTTGATGATGTCGTTCACGAGTCCCTTTCCTTCGGCCACGTTCCAGAATCTCGGAGGCAGCGTGTTGATAATTTTAATGAGGTAACCTATGCCCTTGTCGTCGTTCACGATGAAGTTGGAAAGTTTTGTACTGATCATGTCCACAATTCCTACCTTTTCGTTGTAGAAATTACGATTGCCTACATTCTCCTCTCCTGCAATAACCAACAACCTGTCTATGAGCTTGCGCACGTCGTCCACCCACACAAACTCTTTGGGCAGGATGTTGTAGAGTTTGACGCCGCTGCCTGTTTTCACCTGGTTCCATATCGGCTTGATGAGGTTCTTGTATTTTTCGCCGCTGCTGGATTTCACCCTATTCTGCGAGGCGTCGTTGTTCTGGTACAAGGCATCCGTCATGATCAAAATTTCCTTGTAACTCTGGTAATCTTCGTCGGTGTAATCTTTCGGCTGCTTTTTGGCAACGAGTTCCCACAGTCCCACCGTACCCGGATACCTGTTCCAACTATCCTTCTCGCCTAAATTAACTTTAATGTCGTTACCTTCGAAGGTCACCTTCGATTTTCCAATCTTCCAAACCACACCGCCGCCTTCGTTGCTCTCCATGCTCGGATACAATCCGAACACTTCATCCTTGTCGAATTTCCCCGTGCTCAGGTAGTCACGTGCCAAAGGTCCCAACTCGATCTTATCCAAAGACGACGACGTGCTACCTATGGCTCGACGTCGTGCCGGTACGTCCCTCAGTTCGAACGGCGTCGAAGGAATGCTCGAAATGGGCGTGGGTACGGTGTAACTTTTAGCTGCAAGTGGTACGAGTTCGTTGATCAAATTTTTATTTTGTTCCGTGACGCCTTTAATTTCTTTACCTAGATCGCTGATGGCATCGATCACAGGTTGATCTTGACGTTTCTTCTCTTCGTAGAATCCACGATTCTCGGATTTCCAACCTTTGAAGCGTTTCGCGAGGTAATCGCGAAGCTTGAGATTTTCGTCTTCGATTTTTCGTTTCGTCATGACGTTATTTATACACGTCGTTTCTCACAACGTTGCAACGTTTAGAAAATCGTTGATTTTGTTTCTGTATTTTCCGTCGTTGGGTTTCCTTGTCATGTCGATCGTCGCGAATCCGAAATCGTCACTGTTCCAACAGTGGGAGCAGCAGCGTTCCGAAAATTGATTGTAGTTCATGTCTCCGCCTACGTAGTCATCGTACGCGTGCTTGAGGTTGGTGTGATCTTGACGAAACAAACATATGAAATTAGCGTTGTCGCGTACTAACTGTTTTGGAATTTTGGAAAACGTTTGAGCTAGGAAGAAGCAATCTATTCCTTTGTGACGACCTTGCGTGAAAAAATTGCGAATTTCATTTTGATTTTCCAGGATGACATCGTCGAACACAACGACTGAATTTTCACGACAATCGTCGAGTGGTTTTATTTCCGAAGAGAACGTTGCAATGTCCAGACCATCGTACAGTTTCATCAGTTGCTGGTATTTGGATTGCTCCAAACTTTTCGAGAACACGTACAGGTGACTGTTCTTCCAATCTAACCAATTCGGTGCGAGGAGAAAATTGTCCACGAGCAGTGTTGTTTTCCCACACCCCGAAGGACCTACGATCAGACAGCGGATGCTGTCGGGAAGCAACTCGCCGTTCCTTTTCTTCTTTCGATTTTCCGAATCAGGTAGACGTTTCACGACATTCCACGCACTCATAGAATCACTTCGTTTGAATCGATCCAACTCGTGTCCGGAAGTCCCAGCCATTTCACCAAGTTTGTCGCCTCTCTTACGCAAAACTTTTTCGATAAGGTACGTGTCGGGGTATTTCGTTTTAGAGAGTTCCTCCTCGTAGAAGCGCCCCAATAAAATTTCACCGCCACTATCCTTTATTATATACGTGTGACGGTTTCCGGGTAGAACTCGAACCACGGTAAAAAGTTCCGTGCTCCAGTTTCGTGTGAAACCCCTGTCGAACGTTCGCTTCAATTTACTGACCCTCACCTGGTCTCCAATTTTGAATTTTGATTTCTTGGTAGTCGTGGGAGTGTACTTTGGACAGTAAACGCTGGAAATTAATCGCTGCTCGTCGGACTTGGTAACGTCAGCTGGCTTCATGCCTATCGTTCTGTGTACCGTATCATTATAGGTATCGACGAGTTCCGGCAGAATGTCGACCCATTTGTAATTTCCCCGAAGCGTGAATCGTTTCCACATGTGTGTTTTCAAGGTTCGATTAAATCTTTCCACGATGCTGGCTTTGATGTGACTGAAGGTCGAATAATGTCGAATGTCATGTTTTTGAATAAACTTTTGGAATACGGCATTGTAAAATTCTTTACCGTTGTCTGTTTGCAAAAACCGTGGTCGTCTGCCGCCGCTTTCGCGAAAAATTGTCTTGAATGCTTCCGTGACGCATGTTCCCGTTTTCGCCTTCAAAGGTAGAGCCCATGCGAATTTCGAAAACGTGTCTATGACGGTGAGGAGGTACTTGTTGCCCTTATTCAATTTATGTACGTTTTTTAGATTGCCGCTGCTCATCTCCACGAGGTCACTTTGCCAGAGGTCGTCGATGCCCTTGGTTACCACGGTCAAACGTTCGTAGTTGCGCCGTGCAGGTTTATGCAATTCTTGGACGATGGCTTGCCTAGACATTTTTTTTTTTTTTTTAGAGATTACGTTTGAAGAGAAGCACGAGGGTGATGGGATTCAAAGAGGGTGGCACCTCACCTGTGTTTTGAATGATCAGCTTATCGCCGGCACTCACGTCGAAAACGGTAAGATCTTCGTCTTCGTGTATTTCATATACGTTGCGCGTTTCGTTCCAACGTGCCAGAGGAATGTTTCCTGCTTTCTGGACACCACGATTCGATATCAAGGTCATGGTGGGAACGCTAGCTTTTCTGCCGTGAGACCAGTACGAAAATTCATTTATCTGAATCGTGCCATCGAGGAGAAACTTGTAGTACGGATGATAAGGATGTAACATGTACAGTTTGTTACCCTCGACGAACGTGGAGATTCTCTGTTGATTGGGTACGCTGTTGATTTCGATGGCTTGCAGAGAATGCAGTTTGGCGAATTTAGTATCGACGCTAACGAGGTTGCTGTGAAGCTGTCCCAGTGTATTTTGTACGGGCAACAAATGTTCGACTATGGTATCCGTTACGGTAGAAAATGACGGTTTGATTTTCACTTCCACGTTCAACTGCTTGTAGTTTTCGTTGAGTTCTTGTAACTTGGCACCGAAAGAGGCCAGCGTCGATTCCTGCGTGGATTCCAGCACTCCAACTTGATCTCTGATGTTGACGACGATACTCTGAAGATTCTCGACTTGATTCAATTTCGAATTTTTCTCGGTGAGATCGTTCACGATGCTTCGCATCTCGGTAAACTGCGTGTGAAGATCGGCGACGCTCTGCGAAGTGGGCAGCGTCGACACCAGCGAAGCAAGTTCGTCTCGAATCTGTTCCACGTTCGCCGTTTCCGTTTTCAGTCGTTTCAGCATACGTGATATGTTCCTTTTCAAAGCATGTAATTCTTTGGAGGTGGGGAGATTGGCCACCCTACTCTCGAGATCGCTCAACGAATTTTTGATGTCGCTCGATTCGGATAGTGCCGTCACGGCCGTTTTCAATTTTTCCAAATCTTCGCTCGAAGGTACGCTCGTCCGTAACGATTCCAAATCACCCTGTATGTTGTCGAGTACGTGATGAAAATGAGCAAGATTCGTTTCGACGTTCAAATTTTCTAAATATTCGATCTTCTGCTGAACCGTGATTAACGTGTCCTGAATGCTCGTCAACGCGCTCGCTTCAGCGTGAATATTTTTAATTTCTTCGTTGATCAACTCCAGAGACGCCTGAAGCGTAGCGATGGTGGTTTGAATGTGTTCGAAATCTTGATAAGCCTCCAATTGAATTTTTATGTTCGCGACGCTTTTGCCGATGACCTGCAGTTCGTCCGACGATGGTAGGTTCGTCATGGTATCTTCCAAAGTCTGTAACTTGGATTTAATTTCTTCCAACGTGCTGGCGAATTCTTCTTGTAATTTGGAAACAACAACATGCAAGCGTTCTACATCAATATCTTTCACGACGGTTTGAAGTTCAGAGAAATTCTTTTCGATTGCCGAAGTTCGTTCTTCGATTTCGAGTTTCAATTTTTCCAAATCTTCATTTTTCGATTGAAATTGCTGCAATTTGAGCAAATCATTTTGAAGCTTATCCACGCTCAACTGTATATTTTGAACGTTGTCGTAAGAAGGTACGTCGACATAATTTTTTATGAGCGTTTTCAGTTCGGAATCGATTTTCAGAATGGGGTCGAGACATTGCGTTTGGAGCGTAGCGATCTCCGACTCTAAACTTTTGTTTAAGGTCTCCTGCAAAGCGATCAAATCGCTCCTCAACTTTTTAATTCGGACGTCCAACATGAGAATCTCTTCTGCATGGTCTACACGCTTGGTGTTGCCGAAAATATCGTTAGGCATTTTTGGTTAACGGTTATTTATAATAGGATAGACGATACGTAATTCAACAAAGAGAGGAATGAGTTTGTCGTAATCCCCTAGGAGTTGAACGTAAAGATAATCTCCTGCGGAAACATCGTACGTAATGTTAGAAAGCATCTTGTCGTGCTTGATTCGAAAAATATTCTTGCCGGTAGATATTTTGATTTCGCCTACGTTTTCCGGATTCACGGTGATTTGAAGTTTTCCACCGATCGGAATTTCGTAAAAATGTAAATTGTTGTTGAAGACGTAAAACATCTTGCCCACATCGTCATCCAGTTTTGTCCAAATGCTGTTGAGGTGAACAATCAGTAGACCATTGAGTTTAGGTAACACGGAAGGTAAGACTTCATGATCTAGTATGGACGGTGCAGTTTCCATGATGATTTTTTTTTTTGAAACCGAACAAGTTCATAGGCATGCTGGTTTATCTGCACTGTGTGCAATTCTTATTTATTTCTAAACGACGATGTCCCCAAGGCAATGTGTGGATTCCACACTCGAGGACGCACCTCTTGTCGTCGTTGGGATCCAGGGCAATCTTCCTCACCTTGTTGGTGGTCAACACATGGTCGACGCTCTGGATGCGCTGTTCTGCTCTTAGAACCGACGACCTGGTCTTGAGGCAATCCACGAAGTCCTCGAATGTGAGATGCTCCCGAACCACCTGTCTGCCGACACCCTTGGCCTTCTTGGTAACGCTGCCCTCGGCTTTGATGGTATAGGCCTTGGCGCGAAGACCTGCAAACTCAAGAATCACGTCTCCGTCCTTCTCATCTTTGAGTTTGCCAGGCACTTTTTTGTTGCGAGCCAGGATACCGTACTGGTTCGGCTGGGGATAGCCCGAGGTGTCGAAGAGGTTAACCAAAGATGGAACTGTGGCTATATCCCCGTATGCATCGGCTGAACGTACGTGGTACACCAAGCTGTCCGTGTCCGTGTAGAGAAGCGAGATGTTGTGACCGTAGTGTGGACGTAATATATCGTAGTACGTCTCGAACATGTGGAGCTTGCTCAGATCCAGAACCGTGGCTCCAACGTAGATGGGCTTGTTGAGCCTCACCTCACCTTGCTTCATGTGAATCAGAGCCAGCTGCTCGTTGTAGATTGTTCGAGACTTGAACAATGGACTCGCGACAAGCTGACGACATCGCTCTTTCCTCGTCACCAATTTTATGTCCACGTGATTCCGTACATTCTCCATGGTCTTGCCAAACACCGCATTATTCATGAGCTTGAAGAAATCCTTATCAAGCTCGGACGTGGCTACGGTGCGGTGTTTAGTGTTGACTTCAATATATGGACGCAACCACGGAGAATGCTCGAACCTGAGGATGTGGTGAACTGCGTGGACTGTGACCCCTCGCTGCATCAACCACCGGAGATTCTGGTAGTGAAGGACGTAATTCTTCTTGGGTTCGAAATCCATGACGAGCTTCGTCTGCTTGGAATCGGGTGGACACTTGAACTCGGGTGCAGGGGGAAGATCGCAGAACGAATCCTGCAGCTTCTCGGAGAACTCAAGGTCCACCTCGGCGAAGAACCCATGTTCCGAATCGTCGAAACCTTCAACGTCGAAGTTGGAAGGGTCAGCCCACTCGAACCCTCTAAAGGGGAGTGGCTGCATCATGGAGTACCCGTACAAGTTATTCACGTCCGTGTGCATGATGTAGCTCGACGGTTGGGTGGAGTCGTAGCCAGTAGCCATGTGATGGTTGTTGGCGCGCGCGTGCCGTTGCGACACCTGGACCATGCCACCCCGCACGGCACGTTCCACAAACAGTACCATGTCCACGTCCGAAAGAAGCTCCAGCTCGATTTTCGTCACCAGAAACATGGCTGACCATGCCAGTCCGGGGAGACTATAGAAGTAGGCGGGGTCCAGCTGGTAGATCTTCATTGCAGTCGCCCGGAACGTCTGGAACACGTCGGCGAGGAGCGTCACATCAAGTCTGAGGTAGGCGTCGTGGTAGTCCCCGAGAGTTCGACAACCCAGCTCGCACCACATGGACTGGGCGTGGTGATATTCTTCGTCAGTGATGTTTGAGCCTCGTAGCTGACTGTAGAACTTCGCCTGGGGAGGTAGCGACGTCTCCGCAAACTTGGTAGGGTCTGTGATGTATTCGTAGGGGTAGACCCCCTTACGCCTGAAGAGACTGGCGTCCAAGTTTGGAAAATTCGCAGAGGTGATGCACATTTGTTCGTTGCTCAGCTTTTTCGTCAGGGCATCGAGGCTGGCCGGGAGGAACCTCAGGGAGTCGAGGAAGCGAAGTTCGACGGTAGAGCCGGATTCTGGGATCGACACTTGTTTGCTCACACTGATGTAACGCTCCTCGTTCTGGGCGAGAACGTTGATTCTTGCATTGTCGTACCCAAGATGCTTGATCAGGTGGTGAAAGTCGTACCCCGAGCCATTGTGAAAAAACACAGGGATGAAGTGCGGGTCCCGGGCCATGAGGTTGCATCCGTTGCACCAAGGACCAACGTACCTACCGTTAAAATGATCGTGGTGATGGACTTTACGATTGTTGGCGGTGTACTCCTTGACGCAGACAGGGCAAGCGATGGCCTCGTCGTGTCTACGTTGATCGTCGGGGGACAGTGGGAGCATAGGCTTGGGGGTCAACAGTATCTTCCTTATCTCGATGGCCTCGACAACCATCCTCTCAAGGAAGTGTTTGGCTGCGTCGGGACCACGGTACACGTAGGGCTCGAGGGCGATGTGTTGCTCTCGTCGCACCACAACGTATGCGAAACTGGATGCCTCGTGGAGTTGGTAAGGGGTGGTGGAGGAAACTTCGGGATCGGGATCGCAAGTAGACAGGGGTTTGAGGAAGGCCTCGAAATCCGCGATGATGATAGCGGGGTGTTCTACCATGGCACCGTGCATGTGGAAACGCTCCACGGTGCCAGGTTTGGACAAGACTGCCACCCCAGGCTCGTTGGCATTGCAATAAAGTTTGTGGTTAGCAAGTTTCTCGGCAGCGATGTTGGAACCTCGAACATGTTGGTAACCGCGTTGATCCCGTCCGTCGAACATTGACAAGCACCTGCGACACACCTCGACGTGGTGACTATCACTGCTCCGTTGGCTTGAAAGAAGCCGAGAAAGGGAGCGGATGAGGGTGTAATGGTGATGGGTTTCGTCCTTGATGAGCAGAAGATGAATTTCCTGCGCACCATCGTCGTCTACGTCGCTCACCCGGATGGGGTTCACCACATTTTCGTCGGTGAGGATATAAACATTGATGGCCAACCGAGGGTTGCGTGTACGGGCCTCGAACTTGCGAATGTCCGAAAGCGCCACCGGGTAGGCGATCCCAGCCATCGCATCTTCCAGCTCTGGCTCGTAGGGTAGGTAGTGGTTAACTCGGCGTGGATTATTTTTCCAGTCGACAGGGTGCAACGCTGCCAGCACCGACCAGACGAAGCACTTGGCGTCACTGTTCTGAATGTTCAGGACGGCATTCTTTTTCGCAATAGCACGTGGTAAGGAGACGTAGCTGGAGGCGGAGAGAGGCTCAAACTTGCAAAGTTTGACGCGCAGTTCGTGAGGCTCACCACACAACGAACCCCCCGAGCCCTTGGCTTGATGTTCCTCCTGCTTTGCCACCAGCTCCTCGACAAACTTGTTGTAGATGACCTCGAGGTTGTCGACATCCGCTAGATGCAGCGTCTTCGCCTTGGTGTTGTGGCAGAACCTGTAAATTTCATCAGACGGCTTCTTGTACCAGCAACGTAGCGATGCGTAGAATTTAGTGGAGTGCGTTGCAAGCTCATCGCCGAGGATGGAAATAATTTGGGCTTGCACGTTCTCCAAAAAACTACGCACGTCGCATGAGCCCTCCGAAGTAAAAGGAAAGTCCTCTAACGAACGCTGGAAAGCAGACTGGTTCGCTTTTATCGCTGGCTTGACGCGTTTGGCGGGTGGTGCATTGATGGAGGCTGCTTCTGCCTTCCTCTTGGTGGAGGTCGAAGGCTGGGCCCCAGATGTATTTTTGGTTAGACAAGTAAGCTTATGCTTCTTGGCATACGCAATTGTAATATGTTTATTGCATCCGGAATACAGTTCGGTGGCAGCCAAATGCTTGCCTGGCACGCAGGTGCGACAATGTCTTGCAAAATGTTTGCTTGATATTGTTCTTTTGCACACAGGGCAACTTTTCATGGAGCGCATTTTTTTCGGGTATGTTTATTTATATGTGATCTGTTGGTGGTAGAGTGTTTACAAAACAAAAATGCCTTATGAGAAAAATTTTGTAAGCTAATTCTAATTGGTGTTAGTTTGAGGGCTTTATTTATATATGGGTAGTGTTGTCTTCCTCAAATATGTGCTTTAATCAACCCTATAAAAAAATTTAAAAAAAATATATAAGAAAAATATGATTGTAGATAGAAAAAAAACACAATAAATATTGTATGCATGTGTAATTCTATTTAGCTTATTTTTGCTAGACACTAATCTTCTTCAGATTTTATTGCCCACTAGTATATTTTTCTAGCAATCTAGTAGAGGTGTGAAACTATGAAAATGTTCTTGTTTATATATATTTTTTTTTGTTTTGGCTGATATAATAGCAAATATATATATATAGCTATTTTGAAATTCTAAAATTTTCAGGTATACTTATTTTTTTTACATGCAAACATACATCATAAAAAATTACACAATCGTATTTTTTTTCCATATACATATTTTTTTTATTTTCAGAAAACAAAATTATTTTCGATCTCTATTTTTTTTAAAAAAATTTATTTGTGTTTATAGTATTTGTCGAGCAATAGCAGATAAAACAAAAATAGGTTTTCTACGACCCATACTTTACGAGTTACAAAACAACTTAGAAATTACATCTTGAAATTTTAATTTAAAATAACTCGAAAACAGTAAGCACTAATCATTATGTTTCCAATAGGTTGCAGAGTATCTTCAATTTTTTATCAAATATCATTAAAATTTTCGAATTAGAGTAAAAACTAAGCCGGCAAATCAAGTTTCTCAAAAAATAAAAAAAATTGTCTGTATTTCCAAAACTTGAGGGGGTGGAATCGATTTTATTTGCTAGTCGAATAGTTTTCGTCGAATCCTATCCAACAAACCTAAAATCATCATCCTAGCTCAATTAGGAGCCGAGAAAATCAATGTCTTGGAAAACGTCTTAAGATTTTTGTCTTAAGAAAATTTTCTTGACAGACCGGAAGTAACATCTTGAGATACCGGAAGTCGACTTTCTTAAAGGTTAAGATATTTGTCTTAAGATGTTTTCCAAGACATTGATTTTCTCGACTCCTATGGGGCCTAGAACCATGTAACTTTGGTCTATGTATATATCACTACTTGCCCGACCCTGTGGCCGAGTGGTTAACACATCACGCTACGACGCCAAGGGTCCCGGGTTCAAATCCCGCTCGGGTATGGTTGTTTGTGAATATCCATTTTCATCAATTTCATCACTCATCCCCATCTTCGCAAATTAGCCAAGAGGCACAAAACGCGAAGTTAAAATAAACTAAATCAATCAATCAATCAATTATTAAGTTCCGTGTTGCAATCATGAAATTAAATTTTAATTAACTTTTTTTTTCTACCCATCTCTCAAATCTATATAGCTTGTTCATATTTGGCATGTCGACCATTTTGTTTACGTAGCAAAAAATAACTATGTACTTCCACTAGCCTTTGCGATGGCGCAGCGGTAGCATTGTAATCAAGAGATCTCGGGTTCGATACCCGCACAAGTGGTTCTTGAAACTGTAGGTCCAGTCCCGATTAGCCTTACTGTGCATAAAATATACTTAAAACATCAAATCAATCAGTACTTCCACTAGCCTCTGCGATGGCACAGCAATAGCCTTGTAATCAAGGGTTCGATACCCGCACAAGTAGTTCTTGAAACTGTAGGTCCAGTCCCGATTAGCCTTACTGTACATAAAATAGACTTAAAACATCAAATCAATCAGTACTTCCACTAACCTCTGCGATGGCGCAGCGATAACGTTGTTGTCTTGTAATCAAGGGTTCGATACCCGGTGGAGGCATAAATAGTTCTTAAAACTGTAGGTCTAGTCCCGATTAACCTTACGTGCATAAAATAGACTTAAAAAACACCAACTCAATCAATCAATCAGTACTTCCACTAGATATCAAAAACACGCAACTCTCCTCCATTTTTTTTTTTTTTGCGTTCCTCTAACAATTTAACACATTTATTTTTTGAAATATGCCCCGCACACATATTTCCCACCTATCAACAACAGTACACGGAGGAAAAAAAATATTCCACCTACCAAGATGCATGCTTCAAATATATAAAAGCATAGAGAGACATGAAACATCTTCTATATTCACTCTTTTTTTTGCATGTTTTGTAAGTATATTTTCTTCCACAATACATAAGAGCTGTCTGGTTTTTCAAGAAGTTACCTTCCTTCCACAATCTCTTATATCTGTTTTGCTAGTTTCAAAAATCAACTCAACAAAAGCAATACCATATTTATAAATCAAAGCCAACTCATGCAAGCTAAAAAACAAAGTTACTTACTTTTGGAAAATACTGCAGAATTGTTCTTCACTAACGTTCAAAATAAAACAAGAACTTTCTACACCAGCGCTTTAAGTTTTATACGGTTTTCTAATAAGGTCAAAAATAAAATGTTAGCCAACGCAACGTGGACCAATAGAAATCCGAGACAATCTTCTCTAGAACATTCTTCCCCAGAGCTAATGTTAACAACCTGTTGTAACCTAAGCATCATGTGTATTGCATCCGGCGAAGCCACGCTAACGCCCAAACAGCCCGCTATTATGTACCTGTACGCTCCGGATGTGCTGACGATCTTCCATCCCAGCCCGCTATTATGTACTTGTACGCTCCGGATGTTGCGGGTAGGTGTACTGACGAGACTCGCCGTTGTGTAACTTCCGTCGTCCCAAGGCCTACGTATTGTTGAATTTGCGTCATTGTGTCAACATTGATAGCACACGCAGAGAGAAGAGGGAACAAAATTGTAGTTTTTCTAGATGTGCTTGCGCCATAATACAGAAATAAAAAAAAGCACGCGCGCGCGTATGCATGTGCAGCACATCGTTCCCGCGAGAAAAGTTTACAAAGGTCACAATATACATTGGCGCCCGGGACTTGGAAAAAATTTACGATAAGGCATAGCTCACCACTGTTGCCAGCTCTAGGTCTCTCTCTTTATCTTACAGCAATATTGGCATCTCTATCTTTTTTTTAGTTGCAGGTGGGATGCCAACACACTCTAGTTAATAATGCTACATATTATACACACACACGCACACACATACTGTGTTGCCATCCATCCATCTCTCTCTTTTACGGCAGTGTGTGTTTGTTGCCGGCTCTCCTTGCCCAGTGTGTGTATGTTGCGCCAGTGTATAAATTGGCTAAGCCCTTGCCAAGTAAAAAAAAAGCTGTAGGTAGGTGTTGGCAACATTGTCGGTTGTTTAACTCTTCCCTCTTTCTCTCCTCTTTTTTTTTTTTTTTTTTTTTGTAAAAAGCTATGGCAAAAATACCAGTGGGTTGGCAACCTTGCTTTATGCAATTAATTAAGGCAAGCCTCAAGCAAGATTGCCAGCTCCTTGCTTTAGGCTAGGTTAGACCAAAAAAAAACCTTGGTGATTTTTTCGAGTAAAGTGTTGGCCAACACTGCAAGAAAATAGAGCTCATGCCTTACGAGAGAAATCCATTAAGGCAAGCCTCAAGCAAAGTTGCCAGCTCCTTGCTTGAGGTTAGGTTAGACCAAAAAAAACCTTGGTGATTTTTTCAAGTAAGATGTTGGCAACACTGCGAGAAAATAGAGCTCATGCCTTACAAGAGCAAACCATTAAAGCAAGCCTCAAGCAAAGTTGCCAGCTCCTTGCTTGAGGTTAGGTTAGACCAAAAAAAACCTTGGTGATTTTTTCGAGTAAAGTGTTGGCCACACTGCAAGAAAATAAAGCTTATGCCTTACGAGAGAAATCCATTAAGGCAAGCCTCAAGCAGTGTTGCCAGCTCCTTGCTTGAGGTTAGGTTAGACCAAAAAAAAACCTTGGTGATTTTTTCAAGTAAGATGTTGGCAACACTGCGAGAAAATGGGGCTCATGCCTTACGAGAGAAATCCATTAAGGCGAGCCCCACCGAGCCCCATTTTCGGGTTTGGAAACGGGCTTCATGTACTACTTGTAACGTCTGACCGTTATGTATGGATGTTACGCAACTTCCTGCAGCCGCAATCGAACGAACGTGGCAAATTGGCTGTGTGGTTCTAACAAGATGGTGCCACAGCACGCGTATCTATGAACGTGCTACGTGAAATGTTTCCAGGGCGTCTGATCTCACTTCGAAGTCACCTTCCATGGCCAACTCGTTCCCCTGAGCTCGCATCCTGCGACTTCTTTCTGTGGGAGTACCTGAAGGCTAAAGTTTACCAAGGAAAGCAGAGGACAGCCAATGATCTGAAAGATGGTATCAGACAGGAAAAAAGCTGCAATGCCGACCAGACATGACTAGGAGGGTAATGCAGAACTTCAGGGCGAGACTTCAGAAATGCGTACACTGTGCACATCGGCATTTGGACGATATCATTTTAAAACGAAGTCAACTATGTCACACAAAATGGTGACTTGTGGCAATTTTGACAAAAAATAATTGGAACATTTTGTTCTTTGCAAATGTGCAATAAAATGGTAAACCTTGTTCTTTCCAACTGTGCAATAAAGTTTTGCATAACATCTATCGTTGCTTTGTTATTCACAAATGAAATCCGGGAGATATTTCTGCCGCACCCTAACTTTTAATTGTTACGCTGTTCAAGCATGGTATTGGCATTGATGGAAATTGAGTATAACAAATGCTAAATAATTATATTTTGATAAATTACTCCTTTTACTTGGTAAGTCTTTTGGAGGGAAGGGGTCCGGACCCCCTGGACCCCCACAAAAACGTCCTTGATACCTAGGTATAATGTGAAGCCATGAGAAATATTCTCTTTTAGAACAGCACACAAGAATGTCCTGTTATTTAATGCAAAATATGCATAAATATTTTTTCATTGTTTTTGTTATAATTTAAGTTTAAAAAAAAACAGATTTTAAAATCAAATAACAATTCTGAAACATATATGGCTAAGCTCTGGACCTCATTCTGGGCTTATTTGGATTTCACGGAACGGAAAATCAGGAGTGATGGGGATCTTGAGCCACCCCAACCAGGAATAATCATCTCCCACCCACTGGATATAGAAACTACATTATATAGAGTTCCACTTCAGTTCCATTCATTCTAATTTTAAAAGTCCCATGGCTACGCATAAAAATATCTTTAAACAATTTATGGCAGATGTGTACCACATCCAATGCCTTTTAAACGCCATGTATTTGGTATTTTCTCAGACATCTGTAGGGTGTTGTATTTAAAAAGAAAAAAATTAGTTCAGATGGTTCCCGATCAACTCGTAAGAAGTCTAACTTTGAAATATTTGTGAAAAATTTGACATATCATTTATTTGTAATATAATTAGCTGTGCCTAATGACGCTCTTCAAGTACTGAAAGTAATATCATTCGGTACATTTACAAAACCGAAATCCTTCAGCTCTCAGAAGTAGCAAGGAAAGCCATACGCTCAAAAGTTTATTCTTTCTTTTCAATTTTTGGTGGACAATGTGAAGAGCCGGCCAAGGTTTATTTTCGTATGTAGTGGTATTAAATGCAGATACATGCGTGTGTTTGTGTTGCATTCGATATCACAATTAGATTTTAAGCAATTAATGTCCAATTATAAGTATACCTAATGTATAGGTAAAAAATAGTCCCCCCTCTGATAAAATAGCAAATTGCACCCTGTTTAAATGTCTAGGGAAGATTTCATTTCACCTAGGAATGATATCGCGATGCGATGAGTCGAGAATTGTCACAGTCTCATCTCGTCTCCTGTGTGGTGAGGTTCTTCTCGTTCTCGTTTGTGCTTATTTTTCTTTCGGTTTCCACTCTGAAGTTATGAAAACTTATTCCAAATTTACCTCATTCTCAGATAGCCTAATCGGCACTCTATTTTTTTAAAAAATATATATCTTAATATATAGGTTTAAGTATAGTTTTCCCAACACCCTCTTACAAATTTATGAAAAATATGGGTGAGGTACAGGAGTGCATTGTAACCCCCCCCCCCCCCCCCCCAAGTTGGTCTGTCGTGTCTCGTCTCGTTCGTGTAAGTGTTCCGTTTCGGAAAATTCCATTATAAATATTCAAAAGAAAATGGGGTCAGTCATATACTCTTCTGATGAAGATTTGTATCTTATCTTCGAATCGACGCGACCACTGTTTTAGAAATGTGTACCCCCCCCCCCCCCTTACGCAAAGCAGCAATCGTCTGCAGCGTAATTGTCTGAGAGTCAATCTGATTCCATCGTTCCACACACATTTTAAAGAATTTTCATCTCCTTAAAGAGGTTTCCAAGAACTTAGGTCAATGAACTAACTAGTAGCAAGCACAATGTAGTATAATAAGTTTAAAATCAAATGTTTTGAATTTCTGTGGTAAGGACTATAATGCATAAAATTTATAAACAATAATACATTTTTTATTGGGCGAATTGATAATAGGTAATTTTAACAGTAGCACCTTCCGTCTGGTGTCAAATTACCAAAGGGGGGTACAGGGGGTACAACTCGATTTACGGATTTAAGGGGGTACAGTACCCCCCTTCAAAAATTTGCGGGGGTACAATGTACCCCTGTACCCCCCCGTTCCTGCGCCACTGGAACCAAACCTAATGCTCTCGCGTTGTGCAATAAAGGAGACCGACCCATTTAAAAAAAAACGTCTGCTTTCAAAGGAGAAAAGATTACCTTACTGTCCCTCTTGCGGCAGAACAGTGAACTCGCTAGAGCTGGACAGCATCAAGCGGACGGTTTGGTATGCCACCTTGCGGCAATTCGTGGAACTGAAAAATGTCGATAGGTAATTTTGGTACTATTACGTAAGGAAGGGTACGCGACCCTAGCGTGCAGCGAAGTGGCGTTTTAAGTTTCTGATGTCTTTTGTCACCGAAGCCAGAGGACACTGCAAACAAGCAAACCTTTTGAACCAACATGGATGATTACGGTCAATGTAGCACAAGTTTTAGAGCACATCCGTTTCATATTGTTCACGAAAAGTTCTTCCTGCCTATTGTTCTGATAGATATTTTCATAATTTGCCTCCTTCCCGTTCCTTATGTACTACTAACATTAATTTCTTGCGATTCGTGATACTGCAACATTGGTCTTACTATACATATCTGTATATCATTATCTATAATGAATTGAAAATGAAAATAGGTTTTGTTGTGCTCCAGTTTGTAATAAAGAAAACGAAAGAACGATACGGTTCTCGCAAAATCAATTTGTATCCCTGACCCAGATTTTCAAACTGTCTTCCGTAAATGGCCAACCTTCGCCTTATTTAAAATGATATACAACAATTGCTAATCCATATTCGTCACGTGGCTTTTTTCTTTTCAGGTACCTCTCGGAGGCAGTCAGTGTAGTGACCTATGCACCTGCAAAGAACTCCTCACTAGGATACAACTGCTTTGAAAAGGTAAGAAATTCAATATTTGATATGAGGTAAAATATGCATAATCTAACTAACCATTTGGCATAATTTGGCCTAAAAGTTATAATTGAAAATAAATAGAGTGCTGACTGGAGAGAGTTAACGGAGAGAGTTAAATTGATTTTGGAACGTATTTTAAAATCTTTATTAACTTATAATCGTTATTATTTTATAATAATAATGATAAACATGATAATAATTATCATTATTTCTACTGTTCAAGTTTTATCAATAGCCTGGACCCCCCCCTACAAAAATTTCTGGCGACGCCCATTTTTTCAATTCACTTCCACTTCCGTTTATTCCCAAAAAATTCCAGCTACATTCCAATCCTAGTCTCTTCGTCCTCCATGATGGGGTCTACAATCCAATCCACTTTGTCTATGCTTTCTTTTTTCTTTATAAAAAGAGATAGAACATCACATCACACACAAAAATTGGTACAATACAGCACATTAAAAATATCAATAATTAATTTTTGAAAATTTGGCCCAGAACAAACTAGACCGTTCAAAAAATCTTGTATAGACTCATAAACGTTTCCCTCCACGGAGATCTTTAGGAAAGGCAAAAGATTCTCTGCGTTATGGAGAGAAACCCAAGTTATGGGCGTAGCTAACATCATAAAGAATATTAAGATAATCTTTTATAGAATTAGCGGTTTTTAAAGTGCAATTAAAATTAAAAAACACCAGAAACAAATTAGTAGCATTACTGATACAGTTTTTGAAAAATCTTATTGAACAAAGTTTATCCACACAGAATATCTACCCTTTTAGTAACAACTAATAAGTATTTATAAAAATGTTCTGAGCTACTATATTCTACTGCCATCTGTTATCTACAATTGAAAGTATTAAGCGGTAGGTTATTATTTTTTTTGGTAGGTAGGTTAATAGGTAAGGTTCAGTTGTAATAACTTCTAAGTTATAATTTTATAGTTAATGTTTAATCCAGCTAAATATACAATTTGGAGCGATAATAACGAGACAACACGAGCCGAGACGGCGCCGACTTAACCAAACTGTGTAAAGAAATTAGTATCAGACAGTCATAAGATGTTATGCATAGTATGAGATTTGGGGACTTTTTGTTTGAAGTGCATGTGTTCCACAACAACAACACTTTTCGTGTACTTTCACAATCTTTGTAGTGTTTCGCATCTGAGTGGAATGAGTGAGGTTGCATTGCTACGGCAATGTGTTTGTGTGTGTGTGTGGGGGGGGGGGGGGTCAGACCCGTAGCCAGAATTGCTCTCCAGGGGGGGCTCACAGGTTATCAGGGGGCTTCTAAACCAAGTCATTTTTCTAAAGTTTAACAGTATTAAATGAAGGCAAATTATGTGTGTCGGGGTCATTAAGTTAATGTAAAATATAAAATTTAGAGATATTTAAAAAAAAACTAGTATTTCTATATCATCCAAAAAAATCTCTTGAAGTGTAAATTGACTGGTAGTGACACCTTCCTTAATGCACACTCCATATTATTTTTGATGACACAATTATTTATATCATACAAGTAAAAATGAACAGTATTCACTTCAATCATAGTTCCTACCGTACATTCCACCCCCGCCGACGCAATAAGACTCCCCTTGATTTTCAAAACTTGGGATCTATTGATATTTGACGCGGATGTGGAAGGAATGTGGATGATGACATAAATGTCACAGATTTCTGTCAAACAAGAGGCTGCAACAGGGGCTGGGAAGGTACAGATAAAGAAGCTCCCCTCTGGAACAAATTTCCAAAGTCCAAAACTGGGATTCCAAAACTTTTTAGTTTCACGGCTCTTTTAGTATTTCAAGATTTTTCCGCGGCCTATCTAGCATTTGCAACACTCAGTTAGTGTGGTTGATTGCTTCAAATTCAGAAACATCTTGTACTAAATAAACACATATTTAGAAAAATCATATCATTTCTGCGAAAATATTGGAACAGTTCGCTGCTCCCTTGGAAGCTAGCCACAGGTCCCCAGGGAGGTGTGGCGCACACTTTGGGAACCACAGGCCTAGAGAATCTTCTAAATACTTGCCGCTACTTAGACTTCGGCTCATAAACAAGATTGGACGAATATCATAGCTGCTGTTCATATTCTGTGAATTTATCAAGATTTCATCAAGTTGTGAGCCAAATAATATCTGCTGTCTACATTTTCACTCTTCACTGCAAACAAATTAGAATACAAAATAGTTTTACCTAATGTCAAGGGGGCTGAGTCTCCCCCTGGCCCCTGCCTGGCTACGGGCCTGGGCGGGGGGTTCTTTGAGAATAAATTTAATAGGGTGTGCACACTCACCCTCGCTTCAAAGAACGTTTCGCCACCGATAAAATTCCGTTCACTTTGAGAAAATAATTACTTTTTAATTCTTCAATCTGGTTGAATTCACTGCAGAAATGTGTTTTAAGCCCCTATCACACGGATCTGGATTTGTAGTACGAATGCCCTAGTTGGCGCTGAACTAACTTTCTAGGTAGCAATCATGGCCGCCTGGCTGACTGCTTGACTGGTTAGGAAAAATAGGACATGTTCTAATTGCTACTTGCTTTCCTCGACTGGATTCTGTGGAACAGCCAATCAGAGCAAAGTTTCGCCATGTGAAGATAATCTGTGAGTGTGCAAAGGAGCGCTTTTGTCTGTGGTTTCCGAGTGTTACTCCAGCAATGTATAACGTATACAGCATGAAAGGCGCGTTGAGTTACACCATCTATGCTGAGTGCACGGTGTTTACATTTGAAACAACTAAAATATTCTTCCATACGTGTACAGTAAACGTTGTAAAGTATGTATTTAAGCAGCGCCATTGTTTTATACCTAATACCGTTTTATAGGAAACGTTATTCCTCTCGGTTGAATAGTTATCGGCTTTTAAAAATGTGAAGTGATACATTGTTTACATCTCACGCGGCCGCCATTACAACTTCCCTCGTATGGGAACAAAAGTCTATCGACAAGCATTGATAAGCATTGTGTGAGGCGAAAACTAGCAAATTGGTAGCCAGTCCAGCGCCAACTAGGGCATACCTACTGGAAATCCAGTTCCGTGTGATGCGGGCTTAACTCTCGTCATGCATGTAAGTTTGATTCATTGATTTGGTTTACTTTACTTCGTAATTTTTCTACTTTCGGCTAATCGCGAAGATGAGGATGAGTGATGATGTGATGAAATTGATGAAGGGACACTCACAAAGAACAGCCATGATCAGGCCTGGATTCGAACACTTGACGTCGTAGCGCGCTGTGCTAACCACTCCGCCACGGAGCAGGCCGGAGCTCTTGTCGAGAATATAATAGCTTTCAACTACTGCTTGCCAACCTTACTTCAACGTAGTATACCTTGGATTTCATTGATGCAGACTAACGAGGCTATGGCGACTGGACTCACAACCAGTGGGGCTTGTATTATGTTCTATGCATCTGTTCGAGTTTTGTTGATGTTGTAAGTCTACTTTATGCAAAACTAGGCTAATTGGGACTGGAGCTACAGTGTAACTTATGATCGAACCAATATCTCACGTGGCCGCCATTACAACTTCCCTCGTATGGGAACAAAAGTCTATCGACAAGTACGCTGATAAGTATCGTGTGAGTCGAAAACTAGCAAATTGGTAGCCAGTCCAGCGCCAACTAGGGCATACCTACTGGAAATCCAGTTCCGTGTGATGCGGGCTTAAATCATATGCGGGGGAAGGGAGATACAGTATGCAAAAAAAGATGCGTAATTCCTTTTCATTTTGTCAATGCTGTTCGCAATCTCATCGTAACGCGGTAAGTACCATAAGTGGAGAAGTGGCTTGAAGATAGAAGATAAAGCACGGCTCTCAACCCACTTTCGCTCGAGTTGACATCACCGGTCCCACGCAACACCCCCAAGTTCTAGAGAAGTTGGAGATGTGTTAGGCTTCAAGAACTTTATTACTTCATAACTTCAACTACAGCAATGACTCAATGATGGCATGTCTGTTTCGAATCAAGAGAGGCTTTAAATGAAAACGAACAACCACAGAGTGCCGATATTTCGACGTGGAAGGAACCAAGGCTACCTCGAATTAAAAAAAAAAAAACCTTCGGACTACGCTGAAAAAAAGAGAAAATCGGAAGATGCAATAGAAAAAATCACAAAGAACTACAGTATGTGCAAAATGGGACATGCAGTATTATCATGAATATTGTATTTACGTCGCTCGGTACAATAGTAAGAGGGATGGTAAAAAAAAATTGTTACATAATATTGAATTTACACTTCAAAGAACAGATCAAACGTTTTCTGCTTCAGGACGTTGCATCATATCCGTTGACAAGTACAGTTTTCAGAACAACTCGGATTTTGCCCACTCACGTCGGATTATCGAGACTCTACTGCATTAAAGTAAAGAAGATTTCTATCAAGAGATCTATTTTGGCATGGTTTGAGTATGTTATGACTAGGGCTATCACCAAAATATGTAAAATAAAAGATGCTCTTATGACCTAAAATTGTACAAATATGCACTCTAATTTGAAAAATATGCCCTTATAACTGGACTGTTTCAAACATCAATATCTAAATGCTGAGATATTTTCACATACGTACTATTTTTAGTTCACTTTATGGGCCCTCAGTTGCAATCTACAATGAATACTTTCTGTACATTTTCAAATGAAAAGGAAAAAGATTTTGCTGCAGTCCAAAAAAAAATAAAAAACCTCGATTGAACCTGGGAGTTAAGAACGCATACACTTCGAAAATGACTGTATATTTCTCGAAAAAGCGAAAATATGCTGAACATGACCGAAAAATCCTTCAAAATATGCTCTATCGCGCATAAATGGCTAAATATACCAAAATATGCCCTTAAGAAGCACCCTAATGTAATTAGTTTCTTCATAATATGAATTTCTACATATTTAGAGAACACATCACCCTTACCAAAATAAATATGCTGTCATGAAAATCCTAGTCCTAGTTATGGCTGATTAACGGAAATACTAGTACTAGAGAATTCTCTTTCTCTCTTCCTAATTCGGTCGGTGTGACTTATTTGCCACACACACACGGACGGACTCTTTGAAATTCGAACTCCAAGGTGACTCAAAAAAGGTGGAATTATCCAAAATTCGAATTAACAAAATCATAACATCATTAAACATGGTTTCAAGGGGAATGAACTTCTGTTCGAATGGAATTATCCAAGTTTGACTTACAGTCTCTCCACTGTGTATGTGTGTATAATGGACTAATGGACACGAGGTAGTCCAGTTAGTAGGGTACCTGACTTTCACACGGGAGACCCGGTTTCTATCCCCGATGTGTGAACGTTTTGAAACAGGATTTTTTCCAGCAACACCCACCTCTAATAAATGTGTACTGCGGGAGGGAGGTAGTCGGAGCGTGGTGCTGATCACATCACATTCACAAATGCCCGAGATTGTGAGTGGGTTCTCGTCGTGCCTTCACAACATGCTGCAATATGCAGGGGACCTTACACACACACACACACACAAACACAACCCCCCATATATATATATATATATATATATATATATATATATATATATATATACACACACACACACAGGGAAGTCTCACCCCACCCTGGGTATTGTGAGAACGGCTGTAAATAGGAAGAAATGGCGAAACACGTATTCCATGATGTTCAGGGGGAAACGTTTTGAGCTAACCATTCCCTACCCGGCCCCCCCACAAGGGGGTAGGCTGGGGTCGACTCATTTTTTTTCAAATAGCAAGGGGGGTCGAAGAATATGTCGTTTGAAAGGTCTTATCATAAGAACAATAATACAGCAAATCCGGGGCAAGCGTCCGTACACAAAATCACATATCATCGTGCCCCCTGAGATTTCTACCAGGAGGACACGGACCGATATGGACAATCGCTACTCAAGGCAAATGGTGAAGGAGGCACGTAGTTACATGTACGTACAATGTCAACTGAAGGCAAATGGGGGGGGGGGGGGTTTACAAGATGTTACAACACGTACACCACTAAAAGTCAAATTGAGCTTACCTACTATTTACAGAAGATGTTCGAATTGAGCCCCATTCACTTGTTTGATGGAGAATGCAAACGGAGTATCGAACCAGACCAAGAAATCAGTGTTACTACCGCGATGAAGATTCAACAGGACCATTCTGCTTGTTCTCGTAAGCAAACAGAGCTGAGCGCAAAAGTTCGAAGTGACTTTGAAATACTGGACGTAGATAAGTTGTAGTGTCGTACACACTGTGTTCTGCTAACGTGTTTCCTGTATCTTCTGTTACCGTGGATCTGTTTGTGTGTGTGGATTGGTGGTTAAAGTGTTTGCAACGACGAGAAAAATGAATGGTGTCGGAAGGGCGCGTTCTGGCGCAAACAAAGTGGAAATTTTCTTTTGTTTTCGGTGAATGTGGCAGAAACTACCGTGCCACTGCTAGACGATTTAACGAATTGTATCCCCAACGCCCTAGTATTGACCGTAAGTATGTTTCAGATCTTGTGAAAAAAATTCCGTGAAACGCAAAGCGTCAATGACAGACGACGTCCAGGACGACTTCACATCGATGAGGCAACAGTGTTGGAAGTTATAGGACGCGTGACTGTAAACCCTGAAACGTCTCTCAGACAAATAGAAGAAGCAAGTAACATTCCACGGAGTTCTATCAGTAAGGTGTTAAAATTACACAAATTTCATCCTTACAAAATGCAGATAAAGCAAGAACTAGGAGGTGATGATTTCGATAGACGAATTGAGTTTTGCGAAATTATGTGCGACAGAATTGCTAACAACGAGAACTTCTTACACAACATCTGTTTCAGTGACGAAAGTTGTCTTTTTCCAAAATGGCTGTGTTCATAAACACAATGTTCGAGTATGGGCAGATGTTACTCCCCATGTTGTGAAGGAAGGCCATACGCAAAGACCTGAGAAGGTTAATGTGTGGGCAGGTATTTTAGGAAACCACATAATTGGACCTCTATTTTTTAATGGCAATTTAAACGGTAATCTGTACATGCAAATTCTACGCGACACATTGGATCCCTTGGTAACGGACCTTGTAGAAAACTCAGTCGATGTCAACGGTGTGCCTGAATTTGATGCGGACAATATCGTTTTTCAGCAAGATGGATGTCCTGCACACTACAGCGGGACTTACGTGAGTACTTGAACGAACATTATCTCATTAGGTGGATAGGCCGTCGTGGTACCATCGAATAGTACGTATTTGTAGACACTGCTAGGATATCTCCGAATCATGCTACAGTGTAGGAACATTTTTCCAGCTCCCACTGTTGTCTAGGATTACTATTGTAGGAGTTGGAGTCCTGTCCAATGCTGGTCATGTTCCACATTTGATTTCACGCCATTGTCAATTGGAGCTACGTAGAGACCCCGGATTTGCTGTATTATTATTGTTATGATAAGACCTTTCAAACGACATATTTTTCGACCCCCTTGCTATTTGAAACAATTGAGTTGACCCCAGCCTACCCCCTTGTGGGGGTCCCAGGTAGGGAATGGTTATTCTCAAAACGTTTCCCCCTAAACATCATGGAATACGTGTTTCGCCATTTCTTCCTATTTACAGCCGTTCTCACAATACCCAGGGTGGGGTGAGACTTTATGGAATATATATAAGTACGATATTGGTGTGTGCTATGCATTCCCCATACATAGATATACATATAAACTCAGCTAGCCTCGGTAATTCCACGATGGACGGGAAGATGACGCAGCAATCAGGAAAAAAAAAAGTACTTGCCTGACATTTCAAGGCCAATTTATTTCCAGCATGAAAGGAATATAGTAGCAACATGTTGAATTCTTACGACACAGCGATTTGTACACACTGCCTGCATTCACTAAAACAGCTTGTTTTATTTTTGTCCACGTTCCACGGAAATGGCCTTGGTTGAATTTTTGCACATCCTACCACCTCTAAGTGCAAATTACCGTTGCTATGCCGAGCTGGCAACTCTGAAATAGTAGCGATCGTTGATGAATTCCAAATCTCTCCGTAGGAATTGTGTAAGAATGAAAGGAATGATGTAATATTTTCTTTTGACACTTAGTCGAGAAAATACTATTTTATCCTGCATCTATGCAATTCAGCATCACAAGTTCGTGGTTGCTAGTGAAATTCCCTTCTTCTCTGCCTGGCAGCAAATTGAAAACGACAGCGAGTTTGTTTCCCCTTGCAACCGCTAGATGGCAGCCCTGAGGTTCCTCTAGGTCCGCTGCAAACTACGTCAAGCCCTCAGCGGTTGCACGCCTTATGCAATGTCAACGAAGATGACCCTTTCTTCAGTCATGCATCCATACAGGGTGGATGACTTATTTTGGTATGTTCTCCAATAAGTGTCGCTCGACGCAGACGAATGCGGCCACGCACCCTGCTGGAAATCGTCAACGTCCATTGACTGTTTGTTTTCCAAGGAAGAAGCCTTGGCGTCAGTCGCAATCTATCCACAGGACGTAAAACTATAACTTCTGGAATTGTAGAAACTGTGGAACAATTTGTTCTTCGGGTCTTCTTAAATGGTAGAGTATGAAAATAAAATGTACTAGTTCCTGTATTTACTCAATTTTTTCGATCTTATGCAGTTTCAACTTTGGTTATTATTTTCGAACACTCTCTAAATGAACTTTATTTCCGTTATCAACAATAAAAAGTAATAAGTTTGTGCTTTTTCATAACTTGCAAACCATGCCAATTTCCAAGGGGGTCGTTTTACGTTTTAATGATATCACCATCTCCCCTTTTGTGTAAACTTGTTCATGAAATGTGCAATTTTTTGTGCATTCAAATAGTATTAGTGCAGCTACTGACAATATATCAAACTATTGTGAAACCGACAATATATTCGCAGTGCCGTGGTAGAGGAACGATGAGGGCCCATTTTCGAAAATTCTGGGTGCTTTTCCGATGGCGCAGTGGTAACGTTTTCGCCTCGTAATCAAGGGTTCCCGGCTTCGATAACCGAAGGAGGCACATAATGGTGTTCGGAACTCACTTTAAACTGTAGGTCGAGTCTCGATTAGCCTTTCTGTGCATAAAGTGGACTTAAAACAAAAACTCAAACAAATTCCCGGGCACGCCACTGCACACGCGCGATTTATTACCAGTGACATTTTTTTTGGATTGGATTGATGTTCTAAGTCCACTTTATGCACAGTAAGGCTAATCGGGACTGGACCTACAGTTTAAAGTGGGATCCGAACCGCTATGTGCCTCCACTAGGAATCGAACCCGAGACCCCTTGATTACAAGACGACGACACTACCCCTGTAGTGACAACTTGGCAATGTGTTTGTTATTAATGCCTAAAAGCAGCAAGAAGTATGAATTTAATGGAAGCTCTGTTTCGTCATTCACACATTAAGCTCTTGAACAACACAAGAAGAAGTATTTACGGAAGTAAACATTGAAATAATTTAAACATTATTTCGACAACATAGTTAACTTTTATGTGTATTTTTTTTACCCTATCAACTATTAGTCGAATTTAGTCATATTTCCGGTTTTTTTGCAAAATGTATTTAGTTCACTATGCACTTATTTTTCACAATAATGAAAAAAACCATATATATATATACTGTTTGTTAGATTGCCAAATTACATCTTCTTGCATATCTATAAAGAAGCCATGTAGTGGGAGGAATGGGATCCGTGAGCAGGGCAATTAGAGATGTAGGGAATGGAACTCCATGGCGACGCAAACCATTATATAATTTATCTCGTTCTCTGTCGAAATTAGGACATTGTAAAAAGAGATGTGTGGCATCTTGATTTACTTCTCCACATGTGCAGGCTTGTTTTCTTGTAATATGTAATCGTGCTAAATGATCATTAGTGCGAACATGACCTGTACGTAGACGTATTATAAAAGTAACAACTGATCTTGGAAGATTATATGAGTAGTACCAAGGTGTGTTTTGTGAATGTTCTGCAAACCATTAATATGTATTGAAATTGTTCCATACAAGTCTCGCAAGTGAGGTAGATTCCGATGATCGGGCGGCTTTGGCATATACGTCCACACGTTCATTTCCCGTGTTTACTTGGTGAGCCTTTACGTAACTAAACTGAACGTTGATATTTCTTCCATTAGCATACTGGGTTTCAGGGGCGTCCGGAAGGGGGGGCAAGGGGGGGCCATGGCCCCCCCCTGGAAAATGAAAGTCAACCAAAAAATATGTATTTCACACATATAATTTCATTTTAGCCACAATAATATGTGTTAATTATTGCATGAACACCATAAATTCAAATTTAAGCAATGTTTTATAGGGAACAACACTATTTTTGGGGAAAATTTGCATTCGTTTGCCCCCCCCTGGAAAATAAATACCTTCCTTGCCCCTCCCTGGAAAAAATACTACGGACGTCCATGCTGGGTTTGTTGGACATTAGTATGTGTAAGTACCCACCATCGTGAGGAAATTGGGAAGCTCCGAGTGAGTGAGCGTAACCTGGTCAAGAAGACCTACAATAACGGCTGGGGGTTCGTCGGGCTGATCACCCGTCACCCCAACACTGGTCTGAGACCTCCACGCTATAACAGGTGACGGCGGAACAGTGTGGGAGGGAGACCAGCAGTCGGTAGGTAAGCCAAGGCCCGCCATGGTGCTGTAGAGCTGTAGGGTTATGTTTATGTGTAAGTACACTTTTTCTTTTTTTTCAAAATGCAATAATAATGGACAAAAGAAAAATCAAGAGAAGTTACAGTGGGACAGCGAATGCTCGGAAGAAAGTTTAATTAGTGTGGCAAATTATATTTTTAATAATTGTTTTAATGTTTCTTGTAGTCATTCTTACCACTACTAGCCTACTGTCCAACTAGTCTACAACTATCACAACTACAACTAAAAAAATAAGGCGCATTTACCTGCGCACACTGGGTCATTTTTGTTTTCTTCAAAATACTAGGAAATTGCTAAAAGCAGTTCTAGTTTGCGCTATTTTCAGAAATGGTAATTCTCGCTGTAAATTATTTGACATGTAAATTGCAGAAATCGAAAGTAACATGTTAAAATTGAAAAAGTTGATAAACGTTCCTTTGGTTGTAAACAAAGTGAGTACCATATAATTTCATCCAAATAGTTAAGTGGTGAAGGAAGTTAAGTGGTTGTGCTTCGACAAGCATATTTTATTCATTCGCAAATTGAAGCCAATCGTTTAACCTAGTGCATTCGTCCTTCAAATCTCTTTTCGAGAAAGACAGAGAGAGATCGAGAGGGGAAGGGGGAGAGAGAAAAAATGTTGGTAGAATCGCTCTGAGGCTTCCGTGCACTGAGAGAAGGTTAAAAGGCTGGCTAGCGAGCAGACATATTTGCTGTAGTGACGTCATTCTGGGTTCTAAATGGAAACTAGGTGAACCTTACAATACCGGTGGAAAGAAAATATTGAAGGAGACGCTATTGGTAAGGACAGAATATGTACATATGTAATGTCTTGAGAGCAGTGTGAGATATGTTGTAGTCAAATTTCATTATCTGTCAGAAAAATAATAATATATGATATAAGTGAAACAGCTGATTCTCGTACACATGGAACGTACTAGCAGACAAGTTTTCCATTTGTTGTCAAAAGTAGGCTACGATGTTTGTATTACATGCCGGCCTTCAGTTTAAGAAAGTGACCGTATTTTAGATTGCCAGACATTCTAAATGCATGTAGTAAGTTACCAGTTCGACGATTTCAATTCTAAATGTGTTAAAAGTGATTTAATTGGTTTCTAGTGGAAGTGTGATGGTTTCCTTAAGTGTTTCGTGAATCTTCGATCTCTTCACAGGTAGGATAAATCTTTTGCAGATAATATATAATCAAGAAAAAGTATGCAAAGTCATTATTGAATATTAATTTTCTCGGAACGAGTTTACAATACCGGACCACTCTCCAATTTCTATGAAATTTCGCCTACTCACTAATTGTGAACTCCTAATCACGAATCTGCATGTAATAATTGGCGGTCAAGTATGGAAATCGAGAAAAAAACGAAATAAACTATGTTTTCTTAACGTTACGTTACCCTACCATAAGAACAATAGCTCCATGGAAGACGCCATTTTTCCAACATGAAGAAATCAACAGGCAAAACAAGGTATAGTTCTCTTAGCTAAAACATTAATTTTTCTTTGTATTTATGCTAATGGAACCTAACCTAACAGGCCTAACCTAACCTCGTAGGCATTCCTCGTCTGACGTCAGCAAGATTGTTGTGCGTAAAGAAAGACCATTAACGAATTGCGAAAGAAAGGTGGTTCCAAATTGCTGTGTATGAACAATCACCGTGGTAAATCGCAAGGTTATTTTACAAGTTCTACACGTAAATGTACAATTTTAACAAGTGACCGCCAAATATGAACTACAGATACGTCATCAGGACACCGAAATTAGTAAGTAGACGAAATTTTATAGAAATTGGAGAGTGGTCCGGTATTGTAAACTCATGCCATTTTCTCTACTAACAATGTGACATATGTACTCGTAAATAATAATATTAATTTTACGATGAACATAGCTGTTGTCTGGCGCCTCCAATGCTTTTAAATGAGATCTGAATTCCGAATATATGGATCGATTTTTAAATTATGCTGAAGGTGAAGCAATGTATGATAAGCTGTACAACAGTGCTTTGAATTATGTCCTCCGTTGCTTGTGTCATTATTAATTGCAGCTTTAGAAAAAAAATAGTTATAAATATTAGAGCAAAAAATTATGACAGTAGTTTAAATGATACATTAACATGACAGCAATTTATCTGAGCACAAGTGCTTGAAACAATGCACGAAATCAGTAATATGACTTTTTTGTAAAATTTAGTTACAATATCATGGTGTCTCAAAGACTATCATACTGTGAAGTGTATGTCAATTTTATGTTGTAGGCTATCTATTCTTTGACTCAAAAAATATATTGAAGGCGCCAACCTCTTTGGCAAAGAAGTTACTGTAATGCACTGTGAAGCCAGCAGTCCTAGATTCAAATACCTAAAGCACATCTCCATCATTCTTCCACATCATCCTACCAAAGAGTTAGGAAAGCAATGTATATTAACCAAGATAGAAATTGAAACAAATGAAGTCAGGCATTTTGCACATGTTCTGATTAGTTAGGTACCTTGTTTTCTTATGGAGTTGTTACTTTAACCTGAAATTGTTTGTTATTCTGGAAAATTCCAGTTAGTATTAGATTTAAATATATGAAACTACATGATTAAATGAAGCAGTTGAAAACAAACCTCTTGCTCAAGTAAGACCTTGTAATCTACATTGTACAGAATTGTGCTTTATGCCTGCATAGATGTTGAGTTCAAGATTTTTAGTTGTTTTTTTAGTTAATTCTTTAAAAAAATGTTTGTAATTACATAACAAAATATTTGTTTTGGTTTATACTAATAATTATTTTTAACACTGACGTTTTTTTTCACAAATGTTAGTACACAATGCAATTAGCAAACACTGTTAGCATCACTATTACCCTATAATCCATCAAGAAAGCCAGATAAACATGACAATAGTACTCAAGAAAATGATAATGCACAAATAGTAAGTTAATATCATGTTTGGCAAGCATTGATCCTTAAAGGGATATTACACAATATAGTTTTTTTTCTTATGTAAACTTTATATTTTATCATTTCTGATGTGATAAATCCTCAATTCATAATTACTGAATTAGTGTTATCACTTCAGTTTCATGTGTGTTATAGTATTTACCTTTTTAGAGCTTTGAAATATGTATACATTTAATACTTAAATGGGTACAAATGTACAATACCGGAAGTATCTCCAATTGCTTTCAAATTCGGTATACTCACTCATTTTGGCCTCGTAATTACGAATCTGCAGTTAAAATTTGCCGGTCATGTCTAGAAATTGCAAAATAAGCTTGTCAATTACCGTTACGATTCTTCATACACTAACGTGGAAACCATGTTTTCTGATATGAAGATGTCTTCCTTTCCGTACAACGGTCATAACAACGTTGCTCAAGTGTTGTGCAATAAGTGAGACCCATTGCATGGAGCGTTCATTTACATGTGAGAAAATGGCATCTTGTGTAAAGGTGGAAAACATGTTTGCCCCACGAACCATTCATGGTAAGGTTAGGTTAGGCAAGCATAGTTAAAATTAAGGGTGATCGTAAACATAGTTTTGAAACGCTAATCATTGCAAAAAATAGTTGTTTTCTTCATAAATCCAAGGTGTTTACTGTTTACTCCGTTCACGGACTCACTTTTTTTTTTTTTTACTTATTTTGCATTTTCTAGACGTGACCGCCAAATTTTAACTGCTGATTTGTGATTACGAGGCCAAAATTAGTGACTATGCCGAATTTGAAAGCAATTGAAGATGCTTTCTGTATTGTTAATTTGCTCCCTTAAATGTTATTTTTAAAAAATTCGATGGACACCTTTTCTTTCTCTTCTTCCGTATCATTTTCCAGTAGAAGACTAATTACTTAAACCATCATACTTTTCTAATGATTAAGAGAGAACCACATCACCAGTCTGTAATAAATTTATCAGATAAGAACTGGGTTGTTGGACAGCAATGTTAATTTTATAAAACATACCTTTTGTGGCTTTATGCTTCTATTTGCCACTAGTTTCAGTGGGTGAAGTATAAAGGTCACACATTATAGTTTTCATTTGTTCATTATAATGTATTGTGTATAAAAATGACTCACATTTATGCTTTGTGCCATCTGCGTAAGATCAATCACCAATGTCTTACGTTTTACTGACCTATGTGGCAAGTGGTTGTCACAGCATGCTACAACCCCCTGGGGTCCTGGGTTTGAATCTCGGCCTGGGTATTATTTGTGAGCGTCCCTTAATCATTTTCATTGTATCATTACTCATCCTTATCTTTGTGATTAATCACAAGTGATAGTAAAGCGAAGTAAAATAAACCAAATCAATCAATCAATTCCTTACATTTTCTTCAAGAGTAAGATCATCGAAAGAGGGAAGATGTTTGAATCAGCAAATTTGGGGAAGGCAATGGGTAGATTTTTTTTTTGCCCTTCCATGCTTTTTTACCTTTATCTTTTATCTTGCAAGTATATCTGCTTAGTGAGGTTGAATTCTAGAAGTATTACTGTTCTACCAAGCTAAGTAGATTGGAATTTTTATTCACGTATACTGGCTGTTACTTTTCTGGTTTCTGGGCATCTTGCAAGCCAACAAAAATGTTGAAGTGCACATTCACGGAGTCTTAATTATCCTGAATATTATGAAAATCACATAATATTAATTAATTTTTAACCAAACTTTTATATATAGGCGAAAATCTAACAGTACCGGGCAACGCTAGTTCTTCCTTCGAACGCTAGAGAGCAGCAGTTGCCAGGTACCAATGCAATGTGTATGTATCAATTTTTATTGTAGTTTGGGCACACAAGTCTGTGTGGAGTGTCTTGGAGAAGGGGTGGTTGAAGCAGTTTGTAGGAAAAGCGAGTGTAAAAAGTTATTTTCACGGTGATATTCCTCCAGTTCGAGATATGCAGGAGATATAGTTTTATACGTAAGTGCGTATGTAGGCCTCTAGTTCGTAATAGCTGGTAAAGGGTTCACGGTAGCATCTGCACGAAATGTAAAATCGGACGAGGTGCTACCATGTGACGATCATACAGTACCGGACAACGAAAAGTCTTCCAGTAGCGAACAAAAAGAAGTTCAAAACCAATCATCTGTAGAATGGAACTTACAGAGTCAGCTATCAGCTGTTCGGTCTTTTTCCTAGGAACGCAGGGGTATTTGTCGATTAAATGGATTTCCTCCCTGTTGAGAACTTTACAGAGCCTAATGCGGTCTATGTTTCTGCAACGCCAGTGCCAGATGATCTGCCAGTTGCCACATCAACACATAGCAGAGAGCAATAGCAACCCCACAGCCTCTAAGTCAGGACCCTCTTACACTAATCTGTGAAGAAGAAAATGAAAACCCAGAAGAGACAAAATGAACAAGACATGCAGGAAGTTGGAATGATGAAATGAGGAAACACATCGCGCACATCTCCAAGGAGAGTAAAGGAGGATGAAGACAAAACACCCGGGCTTCATTGCTATCAAAAAGAAGGAACAGAATGCATCATTTGTAGTGAGATATTCAATGAAGAATGGGTGCAATATCTCTTGTGTAATGGTTGTGCCCACGTCCAATGTGCAGATTGTGGAAAGCATCTTGTATTTTAGGGGAGACCGGGGTAATTAGAACAGGAAACAGCCTGTAAAAGTTCCACTGTAAATTACTCAGAAAGTTACTGATGGATTTTTTAAAAATTTCTACCATTTAAAAGGACATCTTTTGCATATTTTTGAAAAAAATAATGACCATACCTGCATTGCAAATACTCGTCCAAAAAAAAAAATTGTCATGACACCATAAAATTGTTCCAATTACCCCATTTGGGGTTAATGGAACATAAGTTAGAAATTTCAACTGAATAGCTTTAGATTGCTGTTGGGGTAATACGAACATCATATATAAATGTCCCATTTACCCTGCAAATTTGAACACAAAAGCTCTACTTCTTCTGGAGTTATCAATGCTTGTTTAAATAAAATCCCAAGTTAACGTCTTTTTTTCATAAAGTTCAATTTCCCAGCTGTGAAGCAAATATGTGTGAATGAAAATCAGTGTTCTATGATTTATTTGAAAGGTTACAGGCCATTCTACAATGTAGTAAAGAAAAAACTTCTAATAGTTACATGTACAATCTGGTACACCCAAGCGAAATCAAGCAAATTACGCAATGTTCTAATAACCCATTTGCAGAAATTTTTGGGGTAATAAGAACTTTGCTTATAAAAACCAGGCAAATTGCCCATAGACAACCAAACTCACATGAAATGATGTGTGCATTTATGTTTTATTATAGGGGTGAAGAAAATTTTAAAAGGGTTCTTTCATTCACATCCAGTATATGCAGAAGCAGAGAAATACCAAGCATGCGTCACATCATTTTTGCAGGTGTATAATAAAAGTCAAATAAAACTAACTTTTGTGTAGTTATTCCAATAACAAATTTTCTGCATGTAGGTTTAGTGTAGGTACATAGGTATGAAATGTTATTACACCAGTCTTTTCGTTTTAAATTATTCTACATTAACATGTTCCAATAACCCCATGTTCTAATTACCCCGGTCTCCCCTACTTGCAAACATTGCAAGAATGATGCTAAACTGTAGGCAAGTGCCTTGCCACTGCATTTAAGTGGTCTGTGATTTCTAATTTATGATTTCGATTAATCTATAAGCTAAAACATTACCTGTCCAGTACTGTACGACAATTTTTGTTATTCTTCAAATGTTATTTTTTTTGTTTGCAATTTCATTTGTACTTTGGTTCACAGTTTTCATCAGTGATTCCCTGTTCTTAATAAAGAATGCCTTGAAGTACCATATTCTTGTTTTCTGCTTACATTCTGCCTATTCATTTTGTAATTATTACCAATAAACTTAGGGTGTCCGGTACTGTAAGACTTTCCCCTATATATCAAAGTTAAATAGATATATTTTAATATTCTAATTATAATCATATATTTTAAAGTTAAACTGATTGATAGATGTCACATGATGCAAAATTTATACAACTGTTCAGAACATTGTTACAATGTTCAAGCAACAGAATCAGTAAGTAACACTATTACAATTTATACTATATTAGTTTAAAACTTTAACAGTGGTCTTGCATTGCATGGCATGGTTTGAATGTGTTTACAGATCAGTCCCAATGCTAAGTTAAATACATTTCTCTTATATATTAAAAAATGGACGTAGGTATCAGTGGGGTTGGTGGGGTCGTTCCCCCTCCTTTGGCCCAATATTCCTAAAAAAATAGGCATGACAAGATGAGGGCTGACTACTAAAAATTGTACCTAACCTCTCACTCTCAAAAATCCTGAGCTCACCACTCTGTACAATGGGCTGTTTGTGAAGAATTTTTGGAGGTTGTTGGCATTTGGAGTAATTGTTCAAAGGCATAGGATTGTACACTTGAGATCTTAACAGACTATTAATATTACTGTTTAAATATACACTTAAGTCCTAGCAGCCGATAGGCTGGTAACCCAACTAACGTGTAGGAACCTGGCATGCATTTGAGCTTATCTTAATGCAAATTTTTATAATCAAAATCTGAAATATAGTGTACATCTTGCTTTTGCCACATGATTTCAAATTGATTTGCCATAGCAGGAAATAATTTTCAGTTTTATTTAATTGTTATGGGTAATAGCCACTACCCTACCTTTGGGTTATAAGAAGAAGAGCAATGGCTACTTAAATTCCTGGACATCACTTGGCCTGTGCAGTTTCATGTGTATTAAATAATATGTCACTGAGATTTATTGTTTTTCTATTTATAGGCTAGAAGTGGCTGGAATACAAGTTTGCTGTTCAGTTCATGAAAACTGAAATGTATTGCGAGTAAAGGTAAGGAGAATCATTATTTTCATTCTTTTTTGTAGTAACATTTGTGGTTTTATGATTTTTCTCGTAGTAAATAGTAAAATGTAGGAATTTAAGTGAAAACATTGGTGACATATCCTGAAAATTTAACCTGGTTTACCACTACAGTTCTTATTTATTGTATATATTTATTATGTATTAATTAAATATAGTATAAATAAAACACAAATGCAGGCATGCAAGTAAAACTAAAACAGAAGTTTGACAACTTCAAATTTTCCGGCAATTTCTATGTATGTGAAAAAGTTGGTTTACTGGCAGTACATCAGATAACATAGGAGAATATACCACTGGAAAATGCAGGCTCGGCCTGGACTTGGTCTCTGGCATACAATGCCATTTGTCTACCAACGGAACCACCAAACCAGCCCTGGAGTCTGTTTCATGTCTGCAGCTGCTATTTTTCGTGTGAGGAATTATATAAGTACAAATATATCTGGGTGTTCCAAATTATCAGGTGAATAGTAGAATATTTGTAAATATCCCACATTATGGTAAGTTTGAAACTTAGTTGACCTTAGTGTAAGTTTTTCTATGTATATTAATTCTATTTTGCAATTATAATGTATTTGTGTATGGTGTACAACACCAATGCAGATAGTATTCAGAGAACCCTTGAAAAGTTTAATGATATTTTTTTGTTTCTGTAGAAGTTTGTTTGATATTGTGCCATCTTTTCCAGCATTTGTTATTCTTTTTTACGAATGTCTTTGGGGGGGGGGGGTATCAACTCTCCATTGGGCTCATCAGGATTGAAGGGTTGACAGTTGTAAACTGACATAGGTGTGAAGACATTTTTATTCCAGACTTACAGATTAACATTCTGATATGATAAAAGCCTTGTTAGAAATTTAAAGTTACAAATGCAATTGTAATAATAGTAATATTATAAATGAAACTAAACTCGGTGATGCAGTAGCCCTTTGAGACCCAAGACCTGCTAAGCGGTCTTTCCTAATACCCAGCTTTCCATACCTGGTGGATGCAACACTTATCCTCATCTTGCAATTAACCAAAAGTGACAGAAAGGAGACTAAATGACAGAAATACTAATGTACTGCTTTCAAGTAGTACTTCATTGTCCTCGCCAAGCTGGTTCAGCACTGGATTTTCGGAGCTCTTACTGGGAATTGAACCCATCACCACTTGCACATAAGGTGAGAGTGATAATTGTTTGATTGCAAGGGAATAGTAATCAAGGTTAACTCGAGTATTTTGTTTCAATATAGTCTAACCTGTCCAGTCCTCAGAAATCCAAGGAAATCAGTACCTGTACATTGAAGCATGATGCATAAATGTATAGAATGGACCAAAAATAATCTATATTGCATTGCAATTGTGTAGGATGTCAAAATGATACTTCATTTGTTTGGTAATGCCTCACTATATCATTTTGTGTGCAAAGTGTATTTCACAATGTACTTGAATTTACAGTTTTAATTTTAGTTATTACTTTCTGCATTGAAAATTTTGCCCTGATATTTATTCAGTAATTGTTTTTCATTGGCATCGGTATATGTGAACGCTTAATAAATCCATTCTCTTAACAAATTGGCACATTATCTTAAACTTGCATAAAGCATTGAAATTAGTTTCCAACAATTAATGACATTTCTATTAATATTTTAATTTCTTCTCTGTGCATGGGAATGGGTCATCACGTTGTGGAATATTGTCAGGTATTTGTACCTAATTTGTACAGTATAATTCTTCCATAATGATTGCATGCATCTTTGGTTGATCACAGAATACAAGTTTGCATATGAACACCATATTTCTACTTGAAACTTGGCCATTTAAAGGTCAATTTTTTTTAAAATTAGCTATTTTTCACCTGCTACAAAATTCAAGACATTGAATCCAAAATTTGTTATTATTCATATTGCTGTTCAGTGACCAAATGTGTAGAGTGATTGAGTCACCACAATCGTAACTCAAGATTAATTTCCCATTTATTGACCTGCACAAATGTCTTTCTGTGTGAGTGTACCTACACCATTTTTTTCCTAATCATCATCTATCTTCATCCTTCTGATTAGTGTGTAGATGCAGAAAGGCAGCGTCAAAACAGAAAAACTTACAATTTAATGAAATTATCCCTCGGTCACACTTATATACATATTTGGGTGCCTTATAAAGAAATAATTTTATAAAACTTATCTGGTACTGGCATGTCACTAGTAAATTTTTAATGATACAAAGCTTCTGGAAAGAAACTTTAAAAACACACACTGTGAAAGATCCTTGGTTGACATACGTGGTAATCAATAATTAACCAAACTTTTGTGCTAACATTTATTACACAAAAATACTATCTTCAAATAAGCACCTTGGGCAGGAACACACTTCATCCAGCATCCTTAACACTTATCAGAACTCTCATGTGGGTTATTTTTGGTGTCCTCCTGTAGACACACACATTGTGGATGTCTTCGCCCCCCCGGTGGTAGCATTGTCGCCTTGTAAGCAAGGGGTCCAAGATTTGATACCCGATGGAGGCACATAGTGGTTCTGATCCAGCTTTAAAATGTAGATCTAGTCCCCATTAGCCTACCTGTGCATAAAGTGGACTTAAAACAACAGCTCCAATCAAATTGTGGATATCTTAACCTGTTCTGCCGATGCAAACTTGCACCCCATGATCTTGATTTTCAGATTGGGAAAAAGGTAGTAATCAGTGGACGAGCACAGAGACTGTAGATGGACGAGGATGTTGTTTGATGACGTATTCAATCACCAAGGATGACTGGTGCTTTATCATGGGGAAGAATTCAGTTGCTTCCTCTCCACAGATGAGACATCTTTTGTCACACCGCATCACGAAAATCCATCTAGTCTTGCTCAGTTTAACATAGAATTTAATGTTCACCTGCTGAACTTCCTACACCATCCTTCCAATCTGATAGCATGACCTAACAGTTGCACACACAATATCACTGTACATCTTACCTCTGCTATCTACATTCACCACTGTGTACTATATTTGTCACACATTAGTAATCTCGGAGCAGCCACACAACAGAGTTGCGTTGCGAACTACATGGCAGCATCAATTTAAGTTAAGTTAACTTTGGGTCTCCAAATATAATATAAATCCTAGCCTGGGCACATGGTTCCAGCATCCTATCGTATCTTGCAACACATCAAGATTTATACATATGATGCATTATTGAAATGATTCATGAGCAGCATTGAATATTCAGTAATGTTATAGAGCAATCATAAACAAATGAACCTTGTGCCAGAAATATTCTCACATGTGTCCCTCTATCCATTCAGCTCGAACCATGGGAAAGCCTGCTTCACTCTACCCCTCCCCTCCATGCAAAAGTACAGAACATGTAGTTATGTGCATTTTCTTTTGCTTGTGGTCTCACTATACCCATGCATATTTTGTAAAGCAGCGATACCCACTTTAGTCAGGGTCCTAGAGGAACCCCCTGGGAATTTTGCTCAATCATCTGAAGCCTAATTTAATAAGGCTTGTGTAATTTATTCCCAGAGCTTAATTTCTGGAAAAGGTATAATTGTCAGACAATTCAATGCATAGGTGGCAAATTTCTCAAGGGAGCAGGTATACAAAACATTGTTTATGTTCATCTTGCCACACTCCCCCCAAAAATATTTGTAGTCTGTCCCATTGCTTTAATACAAGATCAGTACCTTCTGTCATTGTAATCATTAAGTTGAGGTATCTGATTGTTGATTTAATTTGTTATTGGTTGATGGTGATACATTTCACATCAACCAAGTGGTTATGTGAGAATTTGCTGCATTTGGTGAATGGAAAGCTTAGTGAGTTTTTCTAAAGGGAGCGAACCCCCGAAGTTGCTCAACCTCCACCTGCATACATTTAGGGGTATGCACTAAGTGCCTGTAAAATAAACCAGGGCGTCATATCCATGGAGTTGAGCGAGTTGTAAACACACAAACTATATTTTCCTAATATTTATTTTTAGTGTGTCCTCTGACGATTTTGCAGATTTGTCCTTTTTTAAACAAAACTCATAAATGGAAGGCTTATGTGAGGTTATTGTAGAAATTTCTTATTTGTGAACTGCACTAATTAATACAACGTAATTTTCAATTATCGAAGCATATATGTAGTGTGTTATGTTTTACGGGTGCTCTTTGCAGGAACAGCATCAATGTTCAGCTAAAGTGACAAGGACCCAACCCTTGCTAACGTTAATTTTTAAATTGAAAATTTGATTTTGAAAATACGCACTAATAAAAAAATACCAGATGTGCTCATCTTTTTATTAATATTTTATTTTTACATTCGGAATGTAAAGAAGTAAAGTATCTCCTCACCTGTTCCTAAGCCTTGAACAAACAAGCGACCATCTAACAAGAAATTAGACCCCAAGTGTCGCGGAATTCCGATTGCTATGTAGTGTGTTGGATAGACGATGTGGAAACATACTTACCACAGAATTTATAGCTGCTGTGAGCAGTAACAGGGTGGCTACTCACGGGGAATTCCTGGAATTCTGCGTGAATTATTGGCTCCGGGAATTCTGCGTGAATTTTTCTCCCTAGACGTGAAAAACTGCAACTTCCATTAATGCAAATCTCATTGAATTTATAAATGCCCTGAGGCAAGTTTCTAAGTTTAGCTTTTATTTTTATCGGTGAAGGAAAAGAAAAGGTGCGTGGAAAATGAAACAGAATTCTCTCAATCCGTTTACTTTGTTTGGTGTCCTTTGCAGAACGATCTAGTATCTGACAAACTAAGATTATTGGTAATGTATCTTGAAGTTGGTCAGTTATATTTGCGTTTGAAATTCTTATTCAATTAACAATTTTTCGTAGGTTAGTATACTCCGTGCGTGACTTGTGTTTGTATTTCGAGTCTGAGTATGTGAAATGGCAAATGTAACTCTTCTCCTTAAATTAAATATTTTAAATAGTAGAGTTAAACCGTTTAATTGAACTGATTTAGAATTTTTGAATACATCGAAATCACATAGACCTTTATGTTGTTAATACTATATATGTGCGCGTGTGTGTGCTGGCCTGTAATACGTAAGGTTGAAATAGAGAAAACATCTTCTTGTACCCTTGAATTTTTAGAAAGTTCGCTTTGGAAACCGGGAATTATACTTGAATTTTATCATGGTTCTAGGGTGGTCACCCAGAGTAAAGTATAGGAGCTATGAGCCTCGAAGTGTATTCTATGTATAGTGACAAGAAAGGAATGTAATCAATCACATATTGATCAGACCATTGCCTGAATGTTTGAGACAGACACGCAAATGGCTCCAGATTTTGTATGCATCGGCCAAGTACAACTCTTAATGGAATTTTCTTCTCTTCCGTTTTGGTGGTGATGGAGCATACGAAGAAGTACTGTTTCTTGACTATCAACCAATACAACGACAACTAGGTGCACCCTTCCTTGTAAAAATTTTCGCTCCAAGCGCTGTAAATTACCTTTATTGTCTTCAGAAATTCAGCCCGAATAGAATTCTGCTAATAATTACAACGAGAATGAATAGTTGGTTCATGGAAGGAATGTCCTTGCTCATTCAGAAGTCGAATCCGGAACCAAAATTGAGGAAATCGTGAGACCTCAACCTCAAGCTATTTGGTTGATTAAAAAAAAAAAAAACTGTTGAAATTGCCTTCCACTCAAATATCTTTCAGTCTATGAAAAAGAAAAATCGCATGCTGGACTTCTGTGAGCGAAGTATCTTGGAAGCAACAAGCATGGACAGAACGAACTTTATTCGGGTTAATTGAAGCAAACAACATGTTGATCCATATGCATGACTTGAAGTGTGTGCAACATTGAGCAATATATGTTGGTGAAGGATAGTATTGCTTTATGGATTTCCATATTCAAGGACATGGCTCTGGGAGATTGTACTCATTGCATACCGACTTTCCTCTTTTGTTATTCAAAGGAGTTCACTCGGAGGAACTGTACTGGTTTTATTTCTCATTGGGTTATCTCTTTCTTTAGCTCCTGCTGTCTTCTGTTTCCTAACTTTCTTTTGTCATTTCGCTAGACTAGATAAGGTAATCCGATAAGGTTTACTGGGTACGTGAAGAAACTCTAGAAGGCTAAGGTTATAAAATTACTTTGTACAGAGTGATTCAAAAGTCGTCGTAAGAAATACTCTCCCTGCTTTCTTTCCCCATTATAAATCTCGGACATAGAGATACTTTTCAGTTTTACAGACTGATATCTTTAATTCCTGCTGTCCATAAAATATTCAGTGTTGCCGGGGATTCCCCCCTCGCAAAGAATTTTATCCCTGGCAAAAAAAAAAGACGTATGCCAGGGATGTTTTTATCCTCCTCAATGAAAATGAAATTGAAAGCATACAGTATACAATTTTTTTTAAAAAAATGTAACAAACACAATTGAAAAATCATTCGTGTCCATCAAATATTTCCCTGCTAAAAAGCATTGTGGATTAGAGGACAATATTCTGTAACTGACCAACCTTACCAAGCCGAGACAACAGCAGACTGTTTTCCACTTAAATTTTCATGGCATAGTGAAGATATTTTACATGTACTACAGCGGTCACAAGAAATGTGTAGGTATAGGTTAGATGGATTTTAAGTTTAAACTTGGCAACATAAATTTGGTTAATTTTTCGATGTTATTAGTTCGATAGTTGTTGCGTATGAATTTGTTGGGTTACTTAGAATGCAAATTTTGTAATTGTTTCTAAATTACGTGTAAATGTTATCAGATTTAATGACACCCCGAAAATTAAAAAAAAAAAACTATCCCAAAATTAAATCAGGAATATACCATTGAGTGGGCATCGCCCCCAAAGCAAAAAGCTTAATTCGCACAGTTAGGTGCAAAGCGAACATTTGTAATCGTGAAGACTAGGGTAATCTGAGGGCTAGCAAGCCTGCACCACACCCAAGATTGTCGGGCTTTCTTCTGTTGCCATTGAGAACAAATACCGCTGGCAGTAGGCAAACGTGTTACTCCAATCGTAATAATTCTGTCGATTTCTCCACTTTCACGAGCTAGTTTGCATGTTTGCCATCTGAATTCGTATCTCTCTCCGCTTCGATCAACACAGTGGCAACATTGCCTGTACTTTATCGACTTTTGATGCTTTACACGCGTTACACTATGTTTTAATGCGAAGTGCACATTAAAATTCTTTTGCATGACTTAATAGCATGTGACTTAAATTGTCTGCACTCGCCTGTTGTTATTGTGTTTTCCACTTTGTGAATTTAACACATTAAGATCGTGCCAAGTCAACAGAGACTGACGAGTAGATGTTAACTGTAATAATAATAATACATCAGAAATGGGTAAAGCATTGTTAAAAACGTTCATTGTCCGATTCTTTTTTTTTGTGCATTGTTGTGATTGTAACTGGCAAATATACTTATCTTGTAACATAATGGTATCAAGGACTTATTGAGAGGAGGGGTCCAGGGGGTTCGGACCCCCACCCGAAAGCCTTGCCCAGTACTAAAATTAAATAATCAAAATGCATATATCATTTCTTGAATATCGAGGGTTATTTATTTCCGCCGAACTTACCCGAAGGTAAGCATTAGATTGGGATCGTACAGCTTTGAATTTTCAGTACCTGAGAAGATATATGCACATTACTGCTTAAAATAAAATCAGTAAGTTTAGATTTCATCAACTGAACCGAACATCCCTTTTTGGTATTCAATACATATTCAATTTATTTTTTTGACATCTATTTCCTTGCCAGGACAGTTGTTTCTATACAAACTTTAGCAATCTTTACTACACGTAAACTAGATAATGGAATACGTGCTGTTATATCTCTATCCTTATACCATCTTTTTAGTTACTCATGTAGTATATCAGTGACAATATTAATTAATTTACCCGTTTTAATAATTATTATGAATAGATCTATATATTAATGTGTTAATTATGAACATTTATATTACTATTATCATTATTATTATTTATGAGACACTTGGTTCGGACCCCTCCTGAAATGTTTTATTACATGCTTGCAATGTTCGATTCCTGACACTGGCTCATAATAATTCGGATTTCACAAAAGTCCGGCTCGTTCAGATAAGCGGTTGAAAATATTTCAGTGGCTTATATGACATGGAATTATTGTTTTCATATGCAGTCTATAACCCTACTGTTAAAACTTTATTGTTTTATATTTTTGTTAACTTTCGTTGATTTTCTATCAGTACATGATCATCGCAACTATACAAATGATGACGTCATTATATAAATGCCACTTTCGCATTGTTTTGAACACACTGCTGACCTCTCCTGTATGCTTTATAATTATTGTAGACACACACTTGTGCAAGTTCAAGGATCATTTGCCTATGGTGTGTGTTTTTAAAATGTATTTTTTTTTTAGTGGACATGCCAATCAAGTGTGTGGAAGGTTGTAAAAATATGCATTGGAAATTCTTAGGAAACCTCAGGCTGCACAGGAATTTATTTTTTCAGACGTATAAATATTTTCTGGAACCTTCTCTCCTCTTATCTTTTACTGCTGCATTCCTATCGGAAGTAGGTTACATACGTAGGCAATAAGTGGTGCGTGCCATTTCTGATGCTTTGGCAAAGGAAAAAAATCTGATCCTTGTACGGATCGATGCATTGGTGGGGATGGACTGCAGTCTGCCCAAGGTCGGCCCAGGAAGTCACGCAACCGGCAGAAATCCAATCGTGCCGGTTTTGATGGTAAAGCATCGCTGGTCATGAGAAAGTGACACACGAATGTAATACCTCAACTGCAGTGCTGCTATTTTGCTTCTTTTCTTTAATTCCAAGTTGTTTGCTCGGTTGATACACCGAACTAACGCTCGTGTTGTTGTCGGAACGCATAACCCTCTTTTTTCTTTCTTTGTGAGGTGGCACAATTCAGAATAAGCCTTCTGACTCCCCCAACTATCTAATTTCAAAAGCCATCTCTCACTCTTCCCCGATGGCGCTGTATTGACGTTGTCGCATTGTAATCAAGGGGTTCCAGGTTCTATCTGAGTGGAGGCACATTCCACAATGGTTCAGATCCGACTGTAAACTGTAGGTCCAGTCCCAATTAGCCTTTCTGGAATGTAAAGGGTTACTTTCTGGAAAGGCACTCAAAAGTTAACCTCACTTCTCCGTAGTACATCCCGGTAACTGCTGTATTGCAAGTTAACGGGGCTCTGGTGCCTGGACCAACGGCCAGTATAATCCTCTGTAGAGCTGCGTTTTGTCCGCTTGGGCTTTTTAACTACAGTAAGAAGGTTTTTTTTTTAAAAAAAAAAAAAAAGTTGTTAGTAGTCAGGGGCGGCCGCAGGGTGCGCCTATTTAAAACTCATGTTGAAAACATTAACTATTACAGTGTCATATGCACATTGAGCGCCCAAGTGTTAGGTATTGTAGTGAGACCGCTGTTGCTATTGTTTTCAACAGTCAAACATTGAGAGTCAAGCTTTTTTCGCTGAGAATTCGACGTAAAATAAATATATGTATTAAAGAAACTTTCAATACGTACACAATTTAGTGTCAACATGATGCATACTCGTATGTATGTTCTTATTTTTTACGTCGCTCCATGTTGCGTATGTGTAAAGTTGTACATGAAAGTTATACATGTCATAATATGTACAAAAAGAATTATATTCGTCATGCATTTTCAGTTTTCAAAAATACAGTTTGTGTGCTTGTTTTCAATTATTAGCTAATGTCAAATTGAACATGTTGAAAAAATATTTGAAATAGTTTGTCCAACACAAATGCTTTAACACAGACTTCTCCTCTTTTTGCTTGATTTACGAGAATAATAACGTATTTGATACAACTACTACTATGACTACTACCTCTACTGCTACTACTACTACTACTACTAATAATAATGATAATAATAATAATTATTATTATTAGTGGCACGTTTATCCTGGTACTTACTCCCCCCAGACAAAAAATCGTGGTTGCGCCTCTGCTAAAACATGCATGCATATTTCATGCTTTCTTTATTTTCAACATAGCACCCCCAGATAATTAATCCTGGCGCCGCCACTGTTAGTAGTATATTAGGTTTAGAAATTAAAGTTTTTAACCGACATATTTTCTTCCTTATTAGGGTGTTGTCTTCCATTTTGTTTTAGTTAGGGGTCTTATCCCCATATTGTGGGACGGGTACAAATAGCCTATGTACTGACATACCCATAAGTTTAAAAAACAGTCAACCAATTAGCCTATCTGACCATAACGTGGACAAACTATGACACCCCACATCCCCTTGGTGAATTTTCTTTGGTCGCCTTTGGTTCGCAATATTCATTTTCGATGTCGTATCCAAGAAAGAATGACTATAGTTTGGTAATAATTTTCATGTAGCACTTTGCAGCGTTCTTGTTTGCTCGTGCAAACAAGCAAAAGATAACCGCTTTCAAAATTGTTTTTGACGTCAGCCCTTCTGCAGGTTTTCGATACGGAACAGTTTTGCAATTCCCGCAGAATGTCCTGTTCTGAAAGGGCATCTGGTTCGTGCTGAACGTATGTAGAAGAAAAGATACAAGTATAACTGTTTCCTCGTTCATTATCCGTGCCGTTGTTCCCCCGTTTAACTTCCATGTTAGTAATGTTACAAAACTGTAGGGATACCCCTTTTTCTCAGTTTATCGTCCGATATGACTTGCAGATATTTTTCAATACAGTTTGGTGAAATTCACTCTGATAAAAATATGTGAAGTAGCTCTTTCAGTTCCATCAATTCTACCGGTTGCACAAAGTCTAGATTCATTGAAAATATGCAATTCAAGTAGAAGTAATTCTTACACCAGTTTTATCCCATGCCTTCAAAGTGTAATATCTCAGTGTACCCTTTAAACTGTGATCTTTACAATTTATTTTAAGTACTGTTCTTAATTGTTTTGCTTCACGAGTAAATAATGCTAAAAAGCCTCCCTAATGTTGTTCCGAATGCATAGAATGGGATTTGCACATGCTGGAGAATATTAATGGCAAAAAACCTATTCTGCAGAAGTTTTGAAAAATAATCCTGAGAGCTATGCAACCCTTCAAGACTTGGCTATGGCGTGTTAGATTTCTTTGACCATCCATCATGGCAGCCAAGTTTTTTAGTGGACTTGTAAAAGAATTCTGCATAACGATGTTAATATATATTATTTTAAGTACAACCTATTGCAAGTGTAGAAAATAAGTTTTTTTTAATTGTAGCGTGGCAAGAATGAAATGACTATAAGGGGTGAAGAGTCAAAGTTGAAACAATAATATTCCTTTCTTAATATCCTTAAAACATATTTAAGCTGAAAACTGGAACTTTTGACCATAAACAAAGCTTCACCCCAAAATTCCCAGTGGGACTCCACCCTTGTACCTTTTTGGAGAGGGGGCTGGTGGGGAACCACCGGTACTTTTCAAAAAATTATTTGCAACTGGACACGCTGCTTTCCGCTTCTAGAGAATCAAGGGCAAGTGAAGATAAAAAGAAAAACTGTGTTGGGCGATTTCTATGCACTGTACCTCCATTCAGACCGTATTGTTGAGGTAGACGTGACGTCAGTGTGCTTACATCAGAATATTTGACAGGATTTCAACAGGATGTTCTTTACGTTAGTAGTCTGGATCGGTGCCATCACTTTCTAAAGTTGACTTTTCCGTTGCTTGTTCTTTCAAAGCTGGACGTTGACTTAACGTTTTATATAGCCCGTTCTGTGTGCCCGCCTTTTCTTTAACCATTACGATGGCAGCGTGTGTATTATGATCATTCTGGACCAAGTGCGAAAAATGATTGATTTATTCCCGATCGATTGAAATTGGATTTGCCATGCCATCTGCATTATAAGCTAAATGCAACAATTGATAAGAGCTTCACATGGTGTTGTACAAAATCATTTTTCAGGGCCCAGAATACAATGTCCCGTTAGCTCTTTGAGGCTATGACTGCTTAGGAAAATTCGTCAAGAATGCGTTTTTTTATGTTGCTGTCCCTTGTCGTGTCCAAAAAGGTCGATACTCTCTTGGGCTGAAAAAATAGGACCTGGCATTGCCAGTTTACTGTTTTTCCCCTGGCATCGTACCCAACGCGAAAAAGAAAGGTCAGTGACTATACAGTGTGTTACTGGATATTTCTTTGAAGATCATTGATGACACACGTTCAGAATGCATATTCATAGGAATATGGTGATAAAGTCGAATGTTATATACTTCCAGGGCAGCCATCAGTTCTGTAGTGGATTTAGTGAGATGACATAGAGCAATATGAAGGAAAATGTTTTCCTTTGGACGACAGGAACTCTTAAATGACATACCATTCATCTTCATTGATTCATTGACGGTTCTTAACTAGATGCGACGTAGAATAGAAATAAATAACATTAATTAACATTCATGTCGTCCCTGTTAACGCTGTTATTACCGCACACACAATGTGGATCGTGAATTTTTTGAGTTTTCATACTATTTATTATTAAAATTAAATAATTCGTATTATTTAATAAGTATAAAGGTACCCATGTCGTTTTTGGTCTAGTGTGCCTGTGTTGTTCTCACCCTCGTCTCGAGTTGTAAATGTCTGTCTCGAGTCTCGAAATGCATAGTTAAGCAATATATACCGTGTTTACCCGTACAAACATTCCTCTTTGATTTAATTGTTGGTGAAAAATATGAGCTTTCTGCAAATTTTCCTCTAGTTTTTATATATACTTTAATAGTCTCGTTTTGTTTTCTTTATATAAACAATATTTAAATATAAATATTTGTATAAACCACGGTATTTAGTGATCATTAAGGTAAATAACTTTTCTTGATAACATTTTTCTGTTTGAGCCCTAGCTCCTGAAAACTTAACTTTTATCCTAAATGTATGCAACCCTGCCATACATCCTAACTATATGCGTGCCACAGATGTCAGTTTGCTTGCAAGTGCATTTTATGTACAGAAATGCTAATTTGGACTGGACCTACAGTTTAAAGTGGGATCCGAACCATTATGTTCATCCACCGGATATCGAACTCGGGATCCCTTGAAGGTGTCACTTGCAAAGGCGATATGACCTGCCTTTAAATAATCAGTTAACCACCAGACTGGTATGTCTGAAGAAAGTTTCGTGGTAAAGTAATTTTTGTTTAGGTATATTATTTTAAATCCATAAATTTAGGACTACGATGTCGACGCTTTCAAATTTCGACATCGATATATGGAAATATATCACAGCCCTATATGCTTTATAGATTACCAGTCTCGAATGAGATTCCAGGCCATTGCCTGGTCACTCTTTTACAGAGGTTTGTCTCGTTCTCGTCATCAACGAGAAGATAACGAAACTCGAGTTGAGATGCCAAGGTGATTGTCGTCTCTTCTCCCCATTGAGAACGCCTATTCCACGCGTTTATGTACTTCTGCCTCGTTTTCTGAATTTCTGCGTAATGTTCAAGATACTAACCTTGACTCCATACCCAGTGCTCTCCTCGACCCACCTATATAAAGCTCCAGATTAGAGAACAAGCAAACAATTTAACCTGGTAATCTCACAATCAGCCGATTGACGAGCTCTGGAGCGTGAAGATAAACGGAGTGATGCAATATGGGAAACTGAAATCCTTGGGAAAAGAGATGAGGTTAACAGGTTTAATATCGAGCAATCTGCAGTTTTCCTTGAGAAGGTCATTTACTTGCGTTTTCCCTTGCTCATTTTGCACAATTATATATTTATGGTTATCATTGCAAGGTATTTATTCAATTTCTCCCTAGAGAGCTTCTTTTATGCACCATTGCTGGGTAAAATTCATCTCGGGGACGACAGTGGTTGCAAGTGAACTTTTCCGTGACAATCATTAACGTGAAATTGAATATAATAATGATAATCCATAGCCTATTTGAGATATATATCTGGAATTCAAATAGCCGTGAATCGGAAATGAATATTTAGTAGTAATAGGCCTATTGAAAGTTCACAGAAAGATGTTAAAATTTTGCTAGACCCTACTCGTAATGTAAAAATGGCCGATCTGCGTGGCGGACTGGTTACCCCGGCCTTGGCATGGTTGTTCTTTGTGACTGTCGCTTCATCACTTTCATTATATCATCACTCTTCCTCATCGTCACGACTAGTCAAAAGTGGCAGAAAAACGACGCTAACAAAAATCAAATTTGTGCATAAAGTGGACTTAAAATAAATTTGATTTTGACATTTTGGCACGATTGCTGCCATATTACTTGCAAGTGCCTTAATATACATTGCTGATAGTAACAGGGTGGTTACTTACTGGGAATTCCTTGAATTCCGGGAATTATGCGTGAATTATTAGCTCTGGGAATTATGCGTGAATTCTGCTTGAAATTTTCTCCGTCAACGTGAAAAGTTGCAACTTCTATTAATCAAAATTCCATTGAATTTATACATACTTATTAATGCCCTGAGGCAAGTTTTTCACTTATTAATGCCCTGAGGCAAGTTTCTCACAGTTTAGCTTTTATTTTTATCGAGGAAGGAAAAGAAAAGAAAAAGTTGAGTGGAAGATAAAACAGAATCTCATCAATCCGTTTGTTTTGTTAGTCTCCTTTGCAGACGGTAAAGTATTGCAAGATATGATATCTTGAAGTTGATTAGGTAAATTTGAGATTCTCGTACAATTAACAATATTTCGTAGATTTTGTGACTTGTGTTTGTGTTTCTTGTCTGAGTATGTGAAGTAGCAAATGTAAATTAAATATATATACCGTTCGATTGAATTGAATTAGAATTTTTGAATACATTGGAATCGAACACACCTTTTATATTGTTTGTATATATTATATATGTGTGGGTAGTGAGAGGCGGTAATATACGTAAGGTTGAATAGAGAAAACATCTGCTAGTACCCTTGAATTTTTGGAAAGTTCGCCTTGAAAACCAGGAATTATACTTGAATTTTATCATGGTCCTAGAGTGGCAACCATGAGTAAGAAATTTCCCTCCAAGTAGTGAAATAGACTTGGAATGATGAATTCTTTAGTCTTGAATTATTATTAGATGCTAATAATAGACGATTACTATTGTACTGTAAATAGCAGCCGCCTGCCTGCTTAAACCGTAGGATTCAAGTTAACACACTGTACCCATAATTTGAAGAAATTTATCGTTCAATAAGCTTAACTGAATAAGAAAATTGCTTTCCCGACACATAATGGCATTCTTTCGAATTCGTCCGATTTTTGTTTTCGTCTAAAATTCCCGCTCATTAATTCCTGTCTGCAGCTTCTCCAAATTCCCTTCAAACTTTTGCCAAGATGCAAACGTTTTGGCAACGTGCCTATGCGGGATTTGACGTGTGGGCCGGTGGACATAAAAGCATTGAGTTATCTGAGGAAAACCTACTTGCACCTGGTTGGAAAATATGTCTGTTCCATATTTGCTTCTTAGTGGGTTGAAATTGGGCCTCTTGAGCGTCATGTGGAATGAATGATCTGCCTCTTCATTTAACCTTAAAGTTGGCCGTAGCTGGTTTAACTCAGGCGTAATGTTGCAGCAAGTGTTACGATTCCTTTCTGATACTACTAAGGTGGTTCTGGGTTGTCAGACTTTTTTTTCTGGAGGGAAGTAAACTAAAGTAGCGAGATCGCTAAATTTCTGTGTGGGAACACTACGGTTCCTTCGACGCAGGAGGAAGTGGGCTGATGTCAGGAAACGGGGTTTTCCTCTGTTAAATCTCGCCTTTCTCAAATCCTCTTACTTAGCACCAGGTCAGGGATGTAAAGTGAGTGTGTCAAATATTTTCAGTTCATTTCGGGCCAGAGTTGCCGCTGTCAGATTGGTCGTATGGGGTCGAGCATTGTCATGAAGAATACAGACTTTCTTACCGATTCCCTGGTCTTTTCGGGGGAACTCCTAGTCCACCAAAGCAAGGGCGTTTCTTATTCTCTCCTTTAACTGTTGCACGTCCTGCTGCATAGATGGCAAATAGACTTTGTCTTTCACAAAGCCCCAAATGCAGGTCTAAGGGTGCAAGGTCTGGGAACTCTAAGGCAGGCCGCTTTTACTGCACCTGTGAAAGTCACATTTTTTTTAAACACTACAAAAGTACCACAATGTCCGTGTTTACAAAAGTCTTGCACATGAAAACAAAACTTGAAGATTTTCTCATTGTTATGCAATGAAGGTTTATGGCTGCAACAACACAAGCCTCCCACGTGTCCCTATCCTGGGCAAGATCAATCCAATCTTTTCCATCCTTATCGATTTCCTTTAGATCCATCTCAACGTTATCCCTCCATCTTCGTCTTGGCCTTGCTACAGGTCTCTTACCGTCATGTTTCCCAACAAGAATCCTACAAACTCTTCTTTTCTCTCCTATTCGAGCCACATGACCTGCCCACCTAAGTCTTCTTGATTTAATTATTGTAATAATCTCTGGACACGAATACGAATTATGCAGTTCTACATTATGTAACCTTCTCCACTCACCTGTCTCCTCATCTCTTTTAGGTCCAAATATTTTTCTAAGAATTTTATTTTAAAGTACTCTTAATATATGTTCCCCTTTTAATGTAAAGGATCAAGTTTCACATCGATATAATTCTACAGGCAAATTTACTGTTTTGTATATTTTAACTTTTAGTTTCTTAGTTTTGTTGTTTCAGAATAAGAAACCTGATAAGTTAATTACTCTATTGTGATACACGCTGTGTATAATTGCAAAATGTCTTTCAGTTAAAGGACTGTTGCATAAATTGTTCATACATACCTGCAAAGCGTTTGTTAAACTGTCGGGTAAATATTATAGTTGAATTTGTTTCGCAATGTTTACATTTTGCGTATCAAAGTCAAAGACCCGCCTAACGATTTGAGCGGAGGTCATTTACCACTCTGAACGGGTTCCTTCGTCATTTTAAAGTTACGTAACCGAAGGTGTTGACCTTCCCTTCATTCGTGCAAGCAGGTAGCCTGTCCCAACGTATTGCCAATCCCGAGGTCAATGGAGTGAGGACGGTGACCATGCGACGAAGGGCAGACCTCATCTATTGCGTTTCGTGTTTCTTGAACAAACTCGCAAGCATTGTTTCTTTTGCGGAAGAATACCTTCTACTTCCGTGTCCGGCAGGACATAAAGAGTCAGGACTCTGGCGCTGTATTGGAGAAAGCGCACGTGGCATTCATTTGTTCGGGCTAATGTCGGAACTGTCACGAGGATCCTTGGGTGTTAATTGCTTTTATGGTACAATTATGTTTCTTACAAGTAGTGGACCTGTCCGCCAAGATGTATAAAGCTCGACGCCCACTGAGACGCCGGAAGCGCGGCAACAGCACGCAACAGTTTCGCTGCCGGCGTCTCAGTGGGCGATAACCTGCACACTTCTAGCCGGAAATTCCGTGCTTCGGTTCCGCACGTTCCCATGTAGTAAAGCGTTACACCATTTGATTTCAATAGAAGCAGACAGAAGTTCTGTTGGGCGATTTTTCCGTGTTTCTTAGTGCGCGAGGTCCTTAATACAGCGCTATCTTTTGAGGACCGTTGTTTATAATGGGTCCATTTCCCACTTTAGGAGTGTAACTTCAGAAAGTCACTTCTTGCCTCGCGTCATAAGGGGGATGTTGATGCTACTGGGTCCAAGCGTTGATGAGTAGGACCATGATTTTGTTGACCAATATATTTGCAACAATGCATTTATGACCTAAAAAAATGGCATAAAAACTGAATATAAAGACAGAAAATAATTTTTCTTCTCAAATTAAATGTGCTAAACGGCGTATATCAACCAGCAAACTCGTAATGTATGATCTAAAATGTAAAAAAAGAAAAGTCTCAAATCAAAATAATTATTTTATTACTACTCAAGATACAAATCAGTTGGAACACTCATCTGAGTAAAGTATTTGTTGTAAGTTACAACGAACTGAACTTTTAGTTGCAGTAAGGTGGGTCCATTACGGGGGGAAATTATATATTTTAACAAATCGTTAAATATAAAAATATTTAAACTCCAGACGTGAGAATACAACAAAAAATGACATAAAATGCATTATTGAATAAAAAATGCACAAAAATATCCCAACAAATCCAGGTTAAATGCCTTAATGTGTCACAAGACAAGTAAATACCAAAGCATGCAAGTTATCCAAATCGTCGGTGAGTGAGGTAAAACTCTATTTCTTGGAAACCTTGGTATTTTGTATATGTTTAGCTTTTTACTCGGTGAAAGAGTACTGTTGCTCGTTAAACTGTCGCAATGGGTCCTTTTTGCATTTTCTGCTTCTCCATGTTCATCTCTGCGATGAGGATACATGATGAAAGGAAGGAGAGAGTGCGTGCAGTGAAGCGTCCAGGATTCGAACCTAGGAGTTTTGGCTTCGTAACACTACCAACACTCTACTATTGCTGATGGATATTATTTTTTTTATTTGAATTCGCTTTTGTGCTACTTTTAACCAATTCCGACGATGATGATGATTGATGATCAACTGAGATTGATGAAGAGAAAAAGAAACACCCAACCCAAAATCTTCGCTGACGAAATCGCCCTCGAGTTCGTGGTCGTGGAGCTTCATTGAATTGTGTTTTTCTATTACTTGAAATTTCCTTTTAATCTTCATGCTACTACAGTAATGAGCTATTGCCAATTTTGTTGCATACACTGCAGGATAATATACGTAGTGTCCCAACGAAGCGGTTCAAGTTTCTGATGACATCTGGTAATTGTTTTTGGAACTACTCGAAGTGGGATTGTTTGTTTCGGCATTTAGAAGAACATTGGAAGAGAATATAGAATTAAAAAGCTAGTGATTATTTTTAGAGAGCCTTCAAGCATCCTCTGTTAGACGACGGTCATCCATGGTGAAACTTAAATTGGTTTAACAGAATGAAGTGGGTGGTTAGATATCTTACTTGTATAAGTGTTAGTGTCGTGTCGATGTTGACCATGGTATCTCGAGTGCAGTGGGCCGAATCTCGTTCAGCTCTCGATAAACGGATTCAATCTTTGTAGCATTTGTATTGAAAAGTGGGTCTCCCCGATGGCGTAGTTATAACGTCGTCGCCTTCTAATCAAGGGGTCCCGGGTTCGATACCCGTGGAGGCATATATTGATTGGGATTCCGCTTTAAACTGTGTATATTCTGTTATTCCGACAGTAGGATTTAAACTTTAAATAATATACAAATAGGCATTTATCACTCATTTTCCTATGAATGCACAATTTTCTCACACTTTCCAGTTTCCATGGGCCCAGTCCCGATTAGCCCATCTGTGCATAAAGTGCACTAAGAATAAACATCTCTATCGTACCCTAAAGCCATTTAGCTTTTCAATCTTGAGAGAGTTCGGATGGGGTTGGAAAATCGGGGAAGTTACCATTTAAGAAAGATAGCTATGTGCAATCTAGGAATTATATAAAAACGTTTGAAACTATGGGGATATTATGTGTGGCAGTGTTACTTCCCACGAATAGAGATTTGCTCACATCTGTAAACAGCATGTTACAGCGGCATGTTGTTTTTATGCGATCTCTTGAAACTTGAGCCAGTGGTGGTGTTATTAATAGAATAAAATACCATACAAAGCTTGGATGTGTGCTTAATTTTTTCTTAAATATTGGTTGTATATGGTTGGATTAGCTCACTTTGTATGGTGACAAGCCTTTACTACAAGTCTTCCCAAGCACTTGTCATCCACGTCGGGTGACGATGTCAGTGCTTTAACCAATGTTTTTAGATTTTTGAGAAGAGCAGGTCTCTTCCACTGTTTCTGAGGTAGTTTTAAGCTTTCCTTACCTTTTTTAATGTGTTGTGTTCGTCCAATGCAGGTCTATTTACAACCTGCATTTTTTAACATTTCTTGAAGGCCTTTTTACACCCCTTTTTATCCTTTTTATTTGAGGTAAGTTTTAGATAAGGGGATCTTCCCCGCATTCATTGAAGGGTGCAAAATGGCCTGATGTGCCGACGCACCCAAAACAATTTTAATTCAATCAATCAATCTTTACTACAAGTCACTGAAGTTTTGTAGATGAAGTATTTTTTAGCATTGAAATACATCAATTGCATCCCTGTTGTAAGTATGAGTCTGCATAGAAACAATTTTCAGATAAAGCTTACAGAAAGGTTGACCCTTGAGTGTTCTAAAAATACCACAAGTTGGCTGGAAATTTGTGTATAAACGTCCGAAAAAAGCCAAGGAATTTTGTTGTGGCCAAAAGAGTGTACCCAGTTTCTATCAGCATTCATGACCCCACGACAAACAAGACGTTTCAGAGTTTAATGCTAGTCAGGTCATTATCAGCTTAGGACATAACGTTTTAACACTAAACTCAAGATCTCTGTTGAAAGTACCGCAATGAATTGCCTATAATGGTTAAAGTTTCTAGGTTAACCACACTCGCACTGAGAAAGAACTGTAAAAGAATCATAAGGGAGCACTGTAAGCGCTGTGCTGTAGACGAAACGATGTCTGAAACGCTTTTGTACGTTTGGTATTCTTCCAAACTGCAAGCTGAGCTATTTCTGTTCCGTTGCGGAGGTGAACAACCAGCCACCCGGTGTAGTCTAGGCTTGGCAGCCGCCGACTGATATTCACAGAACCAACTCTCTCGCCTGCCCTTGACCTATGTATGTTTTCATACTCTTGTTAGTTGGTGCGTCTTTCGTTACCGTTCCAATTGTAGACTCCTAAGTGGGCCAGGCCGTCCCGTAACATAATTCTTGCCGTTTCTTGTTGCAGCGTTTTGCGTAATGGTGAAACAAGGCTCCTCACCCGCCTAGTGCAGAATGTAATTAGTTCCGTCCCGAGTCCTTCCATTAGCGAAATACGTGGCGTTACTATTGGATTCTGCGTATTGTATTCAACGAAAGGAAGGTTTAGATGGACCTTTTCCTATGTATTGTTTTGCCCGTCCGAACAATTATTATATATCATTATCATGTAATGAAGCGGTTCCGGATTCGATCTCCGTCGGAGACACGCAATGAGTTGGATCCCACCTTTAAATTGTAGATCAAGTCACAATTAGCCTATCTGTGCATAAAGTCCACTTAAACCTTGATATTCCAGCTAGTGGGGTTACCAGATGAGAAAAATATTTTGAACTATAAAGGATGAGAAGACGGTTGAGTGGAGGTTACATAGTGTGGAATTGCACAATTTGTATTCCTATCCAGATACTTAATTGTATCATTAATTAATTAAATCAAGAAGACTTTAAGTGGGCAGGCCGTGTTGCACGAATGGGAGAGGAAAGAAGAGTTTACATGATTCTTGTTGGGAAACGTGATGGTAAGACCCCCGCAGGAAGGCCAAGACGAAGATGGAGGGATAACGTTGAGATGGACCTAAAGGAAATCGGTAAGGATGGAAAATATTGGATTTATCTTGCCCAGGATAGTGACAGATGGAAGACTTGTGTTGCTGCAGCCATAAACCTTTCGGTTTAAGGAGACTAGAGAGTTAGTTAGTTAAAATTAAGAACTGTTACAATGAAAACTACTCCTAAAATTAAAAACTATTGCAGTATATGAATATCAAAGTAGTGATGTGCAACTCATGAAAATGTTCAGTCTAGCCAGTGCTGAATGTTCTTCTAAGATCGATATTTTTGGGGTGCAAGGGATGTAATAGTTTTCTGAATGTTAGTGAAAATGGAGCAATTCGTTCAAGCACCGGGTTTTTAGTAAAATCACAGGTCTGTCGTAGGCTCGATTCCTAGCACCGACAAAAGAAATTTCACCTAAAGACTAGAGAAGAGATGCTGTTTCGAAATGTAGTGTTAGAATAAGTATAGTTAATGCACTAGCCAATGGATAATGCCCAATTAACATTGCATGCTAGTGCAAGGGTTGATCTTTTAAGAAGTCACCCCAGTGTCAACCTCACCTTGTAGTACACCGTAGTAACTGCAATACTGAGGCAGTTCTGGCGCTTGGGCTCACAGTCGGTATACTCCTGGGTGAGGGTTTGTGTTTTGTCGTTTATATAATATGTGCGTGATTGTTCCTTCATCCATTTCATCTTCTCACCATTCATACGCATCATCGCAATTCGCAATTAGTGGCAGAAATGGGACGTAAAGTAATTAAACAACAAATCAGCAAATATATCTATATTTAGGGGTATGATTTTTCCAGAGTTAGATTGCAAAATTTGGCTTTTCCACCATTCAGGAAAGTTTTGTTTGTTTCAGAGTTTTATCATTTATATGTAATCACATTATATCTTACATATTTTATGTGAACATCACTCTCAACAAACTTAATATGTATTGTTGCGCCAGTTCTTGTTTCAAATTATATTGGCATTGTATACAGTTTTTAAAAGCAAAGAAACATTTTTGTTCTTGAGCAAAAGAGTTAAAATCGTTGTTGTTTCTAAAATGATTTTTTTTTCACCCAAGATTTACCTTTATTTTACGCTACTCAAATTTGGCTAAAACCCACACCATGCAAGCTGAAAAACTTCTTGAACATAAATAGATAGATGCATTGTCGCTTTATCGATTTCAGGGATGGGTGATCTCAGGCTGGAATGTTTCTGTCAAAACCATGGCATAAGCAGCTCTCTGCCTCACCCAGCCTCTCACCAACCTGTACCTAAGAACTGCCCTGTACGTTGATTAAAGCCGATGTTGAGAATGTGTAAAGCTGTACCTCCAGATCCCCATATGTACCTTAATGGTACTGTGCAATACGCATTGAGGAAGTTTACCTTTTTTGACGAAAGAGAGGATGTACTTTTCTTGCAAGATGAATATTTCTATTGATATTTGTGCCATAACAACTACATCAATTTGTGTAAAGCAAATTTTTAACCGTGGAAATTGTGATCGATAACTGGCAGACACACAAGACACGCATAACTACTGAAAAGAATGGGAGTAATGAGTTAATTCCGTGACGTTGTATTTTCCCCTTTCGAATAAACTTCTAGTTTATCCTACTTTATTTTTCGTTGTGGCAACGAGTCTACTTCGGTTGACTTTATTTTGGACTTCCAGACATGGCTCAGCCTCTTAGGATACCCCCTAAGTGCATTAGCGTGAAAATCGAAAAGAAGTTCTTGTATGAATTTATTGTTCTTCCTCTAACCGAGGTGAGTATTTTAAGGATAGCGTTCCTTCTTACTGTATTGTATTTTTTTTTATTATTAGGAATGTACACTCCTTACGAAAGTTTGGAATATTGTTACAGTAGACAATAGGTGACAATAATAGACAACATTGCCTAATATAATAATGTTCCAAACATGTTGTGCCTAACATACCAATAATATTCCAAACTTTTTGTGAGGAGTGTATCTTCATTAAATTACAAAGATTAAGGTGGTCTGGGCACGAAAATAGAATGTCTGATGAAGGATCAGTAAAATAAATCTATATATGGATTCCACTCGGAACACGAGCCTTAGGCAGACAAATTAAACGATCGGAAGATGAAATAATAAGAGTTTAAAGACATGAAGTAGAAAAAATGGCGGAACATCCAGGACATAAAAAAGATGATGATATCGAGATGGCCAAAACAATCAATATATGAAGTTGTGGTTCAAGAAGAAGGACTGTATCTGTTGTTGGATGGTTGATCACAGTTTACCTATTATTTGTTATTATTATTATTATTATTTATTATCTCAATAGGGTTACAATTAAGCTATACATCATTTCATTTAGAACAATATTAATACAAATAATGACTTGTATGAGGAACAAAATTATTTTGTGCATGAAACATGGGTCCCTTTTTGTTGGCCATATTAATTTAATTAATACATTTTCCCTTAACCATAGAAACTATTGCGTGCAAGCAGTTGCTTCATACGAATAAATACCACACCTTTGTTCCAAAACGAATAATTCCCAGAACAGAATCCTGTGCTACTCTTCAAGTGGTCTCCGATTCTTTGAACCATGCTTGCAAGTTCATGAGCCATGAACTAAACTCAAGCAAGCACTGTTGTACCCTTTTTTCTGCAGCGTGTTGCAGAAATCGTTAGGTACTGTTGTTGCCGAAGCCGCAGACTTAAATATTTAGGCAGACTTTTTTCGGGTTTCTTTCTCTTTTCTCTTCTGTCAAGAATGCCTTTGTGTCTCTGGGACAGAGGAGTCTCTTGAAAGTGTCAAGCCTTGTGACAGGCTGGATAATGCCTCCACTGTACACTGTTTTCTCTTTTTTCTTTTTTAGTATTCCCACTCCCTCCTGTCGGTTTGGTTAGGGAACTGTGTCTTGAGTTGCAAACTCCTGTCTCTTATATGTGTGGTACCGAGACAGTCTCGGTTTCCTCCGGACGAGACCAGATCATTCGAGACTTGTCTAGACCGAGAACGGGTAAGACGTCTGTTAAATAAAGACGAGACCGATATCCAATCAAACATCATTGTTACAATAATATAAGAACCATATACACTAATAGTATTTCATCTAATAAAAATTATTATATTTTCAATTAAACACGTCATCCCTAGCAGTAATGAAATTATTTATTCTACTGATTAATATCATGATGAAAATTTTACCTAAAGCAAATTTCCTTAGTGTGAGACTTTTGGAGACTTAACAAAATAATATCGGAATTTTGAAATGAGATAAATCATGTTTTTTTTATAGTAAGTACATAGTCAATATTTGTGTCAGTTGTCATCGTGAGTTGCGTGGTTGCATATAGATTCAGGATAAAATTAGTTTTTCGAAGGCTCCTAGCTTCGAAACAAGAAAATTGTTAAGGAAAGTTGTTTGCCTTAATTACTTCTATACACTGACACGCTATGTATATATTGTGTATGCTACCCAGTATATATTTCGAGACGAGAACGAGACAGTTAAACTAGAGACGAGACCGAGACGGTGCCAAGCCTGGTCTGGTCTCTCCTCAGTGCCCCACATATTTCAGTACCTACCCGTACAGTTAGGAGTAGACCTATATTACCGTAGGGACTTGTTGATAATGCGCTGAAATTCCTACAACTTACACCTGAATTGATTAATTTGGTTTATATTACTTGTCTTTTCTTTCGGTTTTGGTTCATCGGGAAGATGATGAGTGATGATACGATGAAATTGATGAAGGGGCACTCGCAAAGAATGCCCAGACCGGGATTCGAACCCCGGATCCCTAACGTCGTAGCGCGCTGTGCTAACTACTCCGCTACGGAGGTCGGCAACTTAGATCTGCAAAAAAACAACCTTGCATCGTGAATTACCTCTTTATTTTTTTCCATGAATTGGTCTGTCTCCCAAGAACAAACATGAATTACAAGACTTGTAGGGGATGTTTTAATGATTCCGTAATGAAACTACAAATGCTAGCGCATTAAGAAATGCCAAATCGAAAATGACTTGGAAGGGAAGAAAAGCATAGTAGTTATGAATAAAGGTTCCATGTGATCATCACCAAAGAAAAACCAATGGCTGGTATTCATTTCGTAATGCCACTGGACTTGCGTATTGAAAGGATAGGAAAAGGAACTCCCTCTAGCTCTATCACGTTGCTGGCGTGTCCAAGAATTGGATGTATACATTTTGATGTACCTGAAACATATGGAACCAAGCCTCGCCATTAGAACAGGCCTGGCTGTCTAATTATAGTAGCGTTGGCTGCTCCCAAATCGAGTCACTGCTAGGGGAGAGGAGAGGAGGAGGGGAGGTTTCTTCATGTGAGATCACAAGTTGATCTACCCATACTGCAAGTAGTACTTGACGTAAAGTGTTCAGTGCATGTATGACACGTGTATGCGAGGACGATAACATTACAGCAAATTGATTTCTTGTCACTTGGTATTGGCCAGTGTTTGACTTTACTGTAAAGGTAAGTTGGAAGTGTATGGTAGGTCATAAGTTGTGGTTTCAGTACATTACTTCTGGTGGACGTTTTTCTGTTCAAAGTGGAGTGCGTTTCTGTTTTGATGACGTGTGTCTACGGTACTTGATGTACAGTTTAAATGGAGCCTAGGATGAGTAAGGTTGAAAAGTATGTGCTCGGACTAAAATAGCCGTATTCTGTTACGAGACATTGCGATTTCCGTTGCTTCAGAGGTCGGTGTGTTTTACGCATTGTGATTGACGTCACAATTAGACTGTTCTCAAGTGGCACGACTCCTAATTTGCCTCTTAACATTTCACCTTTCTTAATAATAACTACCGTGTGTAGCAGCGGCGTATGCTGAATCTAAGATCTTTACTTTTTCACAATACTGTAGTGTTGAAATTATAAAACGGAGGGTATTACTCGGTAATGAGAGAAATCAGGCTGCCAACTCGTGAAGTGCCAGCACCTTACTGAAATAAACATTTCTGTAGACATTTTGTAATCGATTTGTCTTGTATTTTAGTCTCTGCCCTTTGGGCTTCGCATAGCCTAGAATATACGCTCCTGGTATGTATTAAAGCATGCGCGTTTCAGCCTTAAGGGTCACTCACAATATAAGAGGAATGATAACACACAAACAATTACAGGATTAATAGAAAAGGGCAATAATACTAACACCGAGAAAGTCACATATAATACTAATAGTGATGTTATTTTGTTGAAAAGAGAAATTACAATATGAATTAGTAATATAACAACGAGAGAAAATAACGAAACAAGAGGAATAAGAAATTTTCTTAAGTGATCCGTTGACTAGTTTTCATCCCGTTGCTGTTCCAACAGGTATTGCTTGAAGTTTCTCTTAAATGTGGCCTGGGAATTGATAGATTTCAGCAAGATCCACCAGCGCATTCCATTCCCTGCAAATGATTTCTTGTATACCGCTTAATGATGTCAGAGGCTTGATTTTCTGGTGCTGAACTCATTCTCTTCTCTGGAGATATCTGTGATTGGTTCCAAGCGCACCAATACTCCGTCAAAATATATTTGTTTTGCGGTTGATTTTTCAGTAGCCACCAGTTCAGTTATGAAACTCTGTTCGTCTCGCCGTCTTCTTTAAGGCTACACCTGACAAGCGATTTGCTTAATTTTAAGATGATGCATTAATAGCCTAATCAAGGTACGGATTTAGTTATTAGACATTGGACCGTGCCCGTTTTTATGCTTTACAATGTTGCACATAACTGTTGTGGCATGTTCCCTTCATTGAAGCACGTTCTTTTCCCCATATTTAATATAATTGATTCCTTGCATGGAGTATTTTCTGTATTATTTGCAGCCTAATGTGCATGCGTACAGTGGGATGCACTAGTATTGCTCGGATAAGTGGCCAAGACTATTTTCATTTTCCTACTTGTTTCTAAGGAATATATTTTAACGTACGCTCTTGCAGAGGATGTCGGCAGCTTGTTTGGCGTTTTGTTTCAATTCTTGAATCTCTCATTGCGTAACACAAAGAAAATAAACACTGTGATGGGCAGTTTGTTTGGCAATACTTTAGCTTTCCACTCTGCTTCAACACGTAGCCTATTATAACAACAACATCAACAACAACAATATTTAACAGCGTTAGTACCCTGTTGGTGTAAGAATTAGCCATTGGGAGGACTCCGTGTTTTCCGTGGTACTCCCGATTGTTTGTGTAATTTTGATAATGCAAATTGAATAATTAATAAGTGTTTTAATCTGTTTGTTGTAGTGTTAAAAATCAGTCTTCGAGGAGGCTTCTTCCTTGAACACTTTTGGTTGGTTGAGTTGGTGTTTTAAGTCCACTTTATGCACAGTAAGGCTAATCGGGACTGGACCTACAGTTTCAAGTGGGATCCGAACCACTTGTGCCTCCACCGAGTATCGAACCCGGGACCCCTTGATTACAAGGCGGCGACGCTACCACTGCGCCATCGGGGAGCCCCTTTTGGAATGCAGAAACTTTAGTGAGCCTTGCAATATGGATGATTTAATTGCAGCAAACAGCAAAGGTATCCGAGCTGCTGAATTTTGGATTTTTATATAAAATATAGATACTGTCTTTCTTTTCAATTTGTATCACTTTTTAATATAATGGTACTCTGGACTCGGTAAATATAGAATGGGCATTCATTCCATTGTCACGGGTGGGACACGCGGACTGCATTTTTGATATTAAAGTAACTATTCTACTGATAGTCAAGCAACATTTTTCGTACAGTTTCTGTGCAATGAAATATGAAACTTTACACTGTTGATTCAACATAACTACCCTTAGAATGCTTTCCCAGATTTGTAGCTGCAAGTGGACAATTTTGTGTCTGCCTTTTCACTTAAGGAATTCATTGTAATTCCTGTGAATTGTAAAATGCCGCAAAATAAATTATTTAAGACAAAGAGAGAAGGTAATTGATCTTTGAATATTCTAGTGGAGTTGATGGGGAAATGTAACAGTTAAAGGAGAAATTATTATTTTTTTTTTTGGTGCACGGGTTGGACACAATACAAAACACAAATCTAAAATTTAGAATAATATGTAAAAAAAATATGTAATATGTAAAATACCTTTTACCTTCTACTTAATTATGTATAATACTTTCATTTTTATCCAAAAGATTGTTCACTCACAAGATAGGATAAAGTTACAGCATTGCATTTAATTTTAAAAATTGAGGTTCAGAGGCACTTTGCCCTAGAAGTAAAGTAAATCAACAACAACAAAATAGAACCGAAGGAACAGTTGTGCAGAAAAGTAAGCCTCATCTGCATATCATCTAACTGCATTGCCTTAGGTTTCACTGGATACCCCAGGGGTGTCGGATTCGAATCCCGGCCTGGGCACTGATGTTTGTGAGTGTTTATTCATCAATGTCATCTTGTCATCACTCATCCCCATCTTCGTAAATTAGCCAACAGTGGCACAGAAAGCGAAGTAAAATGAAGCAAGTCAATCAATCAATTCACTGGATGCGCAGATAGGCTTATCGGGACTTGACCTACAGTTTATAGCGGTTCGAACTACCGCGCGTCTCCCTTATCGCCACCAAACGCCACCACTCTTACGACATTTATGTGAAAAAGATAATCATCGCATGTAATCGCTGTTGGAAAAATTTGAGAAGACCGTTTCTTTTGGTAGGTGTGTGGTAATAAGTTGCTGTCCATTGTCGTCAGCGTGAACTTTGTGCCATTACGCATGAGCTTGCGCAAGAGTGTGTGTAATTAGTGACGCATCTTTATTTTTTGCAGAAAAGATGACGTAGAAGTCGGCAAGTTCAACGCTCCAGACACGTTAAGTATTTTATTTGCACTTCTCAAGAAGTGATGTGACGTGATAAGTTTTTCAAGTATACTCGAAAACATACAAGATACACTGTCAACAGATCAACAGGAAATGTCTTATTAGAAGAAATGAAAAATATGGATGTTTGGAAGAAATCTCCATTGTAATTATGACCAGTAAATTTATTTCACTATGTTCTCCAGTCTCGGTGGCCGAGTGAGCTTGCCATCAAAGGTTTCGGGTTCAAGTCTTGGGGCATATTAGTGTTCTTTCATCATTTTCGTCTAATCGCAATCCGTACTCGTTGTCAGGAGAAGCCAAAAATGGCAGAAAGCCACGTAACAATGAGATAAATGAGGGTTTCAGAGCCCAAGTGACGTAACTCCACTTTTCAACATTTCGGTGCTACAATTAATTACTCCTAAGTTTAAAATTCTTGCTCAACAAATAGACATAGCACTAAGTTATCTCAAAACTGTATTGAATGGAGTTACGCCACTTGTGCTCTGAATCCCTCAAATGAATACAATTAAGAAAAGGCAATTTTTATCAACCAGGAGATTATTTGTGTCGGCGGAGAAGTGGACAGCAAAACGCTATACGAAGCCAAAGGTCTCAGATTTCAACCGTGTAAGTCATCTGTATATCATTGTGTTTCCACCTTCATTCATCCTCATTGTCGCGATTAACCCTGCAGATAAAAAAGCCACGCAAAGTAACAGAAATAGATGAGAAAGAAAGGAGGTTACTGCATGGTCAATGTCTGAAGGGAACTTTAGGAAAACGGACATGTAGCTTAGATATGAAATATGTTAAATTGTCGGCCACAAATTACACGTAAGCACCCATATATTTGAAACATGTGTTAGGCAGGAATTATTTGTTGTGCAGCTGGTGGACCGACCTGGCTTCCACGTGTTAATTGTTATGTTCTGTTTAACAACAACTGCTTGGTAAACGTGTCATTTACATATCAGAGTGAGATTTGTTATTTGGTTGAAGCATTACGTATTGGCCTTGAATGTACGATACAACTTTATCTGCATGAAACTTTTGTAACTTTCCGCTTTTCTTCCACTTTTAGCTAATCACGACGATGAGGGTGAATGATGATTAGATTGAAGTAATGAAGGGACACCAAGACTCGCACCTGGGGCCGTATGAGGGAAGCTCTACACAGTTCTTTAAGTTTTCCTAGCGACGAGCGAAAAAAAGATTTGCTGAGAATATCGATCAGGTAACTTCTGTACATGTTTCCAGAACTATTCCTATTCTCCTGACTTTGCTTACAATATTAAAAATGCGCACGCTATATAGACATTTTATTGATTAGTCGTGTAGGATGAGTGTACAGGTCGTGAGTGATAACGTACCGTATACAAATGAAGATAGTAAATAGTGGTGTTATTGTGCCCATTTTTTTCTTGCGATATGAGTAACAACAAATTTAAAAGTTCAGTGGTTTCCGTCATTATCATTTATAATTTATAATGTACGGAGTACATCCATTGAACATGTTTGCCTCACTCCTTTCTAATCCTTTTAGGACTACTGGATGTAAATTCTGATTAAAGTGTTCATTTGTTGTTTGACTTCGTTGTCATCAATCACCTTTTATTTTACTAGCAAAAGTATGCTGACACTTTCTTTCGTTTTTCTTCATATGTATGTGACATGATTTGATATGTAAATATTTAAGAATTCTTGTTTGCTTGACACAAGTATGAGTTACTGTTTTCATTAGTGTAAAAAGGTTTAAAGAAATGCCATGTTAGGTAGCGAGTGGAACACCCTGTATTTGATATGTCTACCTTCGCCAATCAGTTTCTGCTGAGAAAGTGTTGGGTGGATATCCATAGAGTATGGAGAAGTGACAAGCGGCACGCTGTACACGGGGGTTTCGCACCAAAGTGACAAACTGCACGCCACACTAGAATACGCACTTCTCTTTTCAGTCTGTGGAAAAGCATTCACTACGCAAGCCTCACCAGCAGACCAAGGCTGTAGAACTGTTCAGTCCGAGTGACATCCAAATGTTTCATTTGTTTGTTATGGTTCGTTTCCAAGTGACAGGGGAGTGGCAAGTCGCTTGACACTTCGGTGTGAAATCTGTCTTGGGCTGGCATATCTATCTCAAGAGTGTGATCAGACCAATATCTGCATCGAAGGTTGCCTGCAGATGGTCATCTGCATCAATATGTTACCCAATTCTTGGAAAGATGTCATTGATAAATTCTATAAATCCAACTCTAATCGTCAGCATGGGAGTTATGATGTCAGATCCCTTTTCTTTGCTTACTGCAATTATGTCATTATTATCAAATTGACAGTCACATCTACACAATAAGTTAACATTTTCTAGTGTGTACAGGATTCCCTGCAGTGGCGTGCCCAGAATTTTCGAAAGGGAAGGGTTATGTATACTTTTTCTTGGTAGTCGGCCCTCATGTCATATTTTCCTACCTTTGACGTTCTTTTTTTTCAGGAATACTGGACGAAAGGGGGGGTTATAACCCCATCAACCCCCCCCCCTTGGGCACGCCACTGATTCCCTGGTACTTGACAGCTACGTGGGAGAGTCAAATGAAAGTCCGATAAAAATTATATGACAGACTGTATGCTGGTCAAATTTACATCAGGTATCTACTGTTATTTACAAAACGACCTCAAGGGTGTAACACTAATCAAGTGAGCTTCACAACAAAATTTTCGTCATTTTTAAAGATGGCTCCTCCTTCACCAGCAAAGAGCAGTGGTTTCTTGCCCTCTGGAAGCCTAAAACTTATAGAAATTCTACGATAGTGGCTTCAGTTCGCAGGCAGATGGGTGGAAAGACCTTCGCAATGGGTCATTTGTGACTGCGCGTGCATCCCAAAGATTCTTCTTCCTGAAATATATATAGGCACTAACTCAAGACTTTAAAATATGTGGAGATCAGCAATGGTTATGTTCTAAAATGCAGCAAACTTGCGCACCTCTACATGCAGAAATCTGTTGGTTAAAAAAGAAAACAAATTAAGGCTTTCTTTTGACTGTCCCTCGTATATGCAACAGCTGCTTATTTTATTGTTTACTTGCCTTCAATGATAATATCACGCTATTCATAACCATGATTTCTTTCATTTCAGAGTCTGGTGGCGCCTTGGTTTAGTCTGACAGAAGTGGCACTGTTCGTTCTTCATGTTCTGACTGCTGTGAACACTTTTACGCGCCTGTCCCTTGTATAACCCGGCGTGTCCTATCCTTCTCTCCCATGCCCTACTCTAGCGGGGATGTGACGGTGTCGGAACCAGTGAGCTACCAATCGAGAATGCCCGTGCCGTCACCGTCCATCACCCGCCGATCCTACACCACCCCGTCTTTTGCGAGCCGCTATTCCGAGCACCGAACTTCGAGCGTAGAACGACCTTATCATGTTACGTCCTCTTACAGCAGCGGGTCCTCTTACCTCCTTTCTCGCCCACCACGACCCACCATCGATTACAAGTCGAGCACCACCAGCAGCAGCAGCTCCTACACCACCGAGTACCGCTCCAGGTTCCTGAATCCAAGAACCTCACCCTCCCGCTCACTGTACTCTCGCCAGAACTCCACATCATCCGACCTGACCTCGGACTCAAGTCGAGAGTCGAAGGAACCTAGTCGATACTCGAGAGATCGAAGCGAGACCCGTGAATCGAATGTCAGCAGCACGTTTCGATCTCGGGATTCGAGCCGAAGTCGAGATTCTGGATACTCGAGCTACTCGACGACTCTGAACAGACAGAGAAGTTCAAGCAGGGACTATGGATCCACTCGCACTTCCGACACCGGAAGCAAGTATGGTTCCTCGGACTCTGGGAGCAAGTATGGTTCCTCGGACTCTGGGAGCAAGTATGGCTCCACGGACACCGGGAGCAAGTACTCCACTTCCGATACCGGAAGCAAGTACTCTTCCGAAATCGGCAGCAAGTACTCGACCTCGGAAACGGGAAGCAAGTACGAGTCGAGCCGCATGAGGTCCTACCTCAACGACATCGGCACCGGTTCGCTTCGAAGCAGGACCCTGGCCAGGCTGGGCTCCAGCGGGGACTCGAATAGCGGCTCCTCGACATCCACCACCACCACGACAACCTCTAGGTACGCAAGGGGCGTCGGCGGTTCCAGCTACGGCGGCAGCGGCGACTACAAAAGAACCGAGGTAACTATCAGCAACGGAGAGTGCTCCTCGAGAGCCAGCAACAATAATGCTGTCCCAACAGATTCGGACAACAATGAGGACGACGACAACGGAAACAGGCCGTTGGTTGCCCAGATATGTCGTCGTTATGACGACGTTCAGAATGGCAGGGGAACCTTCCATGCCGGTTCGCCGACGACAACCGAAGTCCCCAAGCCCGTCGCGGAAGCAGAGTCGTCGCCCTCCGACTCGGAGGAAGAAGCCACAACAAGTTCGGCATCCTCCACCAGCGAGGCCTCTCCTATGGCAGGACGCCGAGTAAATTCAACCCTTGAACCGTCCGCTTCTAGATCCAGTCCGCCCCATTATCGTTTCCAAACTTCATCTACACCTTCCTCTAGGCACAGGCTCAGACCCGTAGTCAATGGTGTTGACGACGATGACGACGACGAAGATGTAAGTACCCACTTTGATATTTCTCGCATGCTTCTTTCCAAGAAAACTATGCAATGCCTTCTACTCTAGAAAAGAAATGGGTCTTCTTTATCGCACAACGCGAGACCAACTTCGTGTTTTGACGTCACACGCTGAATGCCTTCAATGTTAGGTTAGGTCTGTTATAGTGGAACCACAAGCAAAAAGACCCGCGACTCCTGTGCACCGTACTCTCGCCGGGAGGGGAGGGGCAGAGTGGAGCATGCTTCCTTATGACCCGAGCTAAACGGAGGAAGGGACAGGTGCGCGGAGACTTTTCGTCGAAGATTCTTTTCCTTGTGGTCGCTCTATATGTTTGGTTCACTTAGCATAAATACACTGCAAATGTATTATTTATGCTAAGAGAACTAATCCTATCAAACCTAATCTAACAACTTAGGCATTTAGCCTAGCAATGAATGTTTTCCAGGGTGACGTCAAAAAGCAAGGTTGCTCTCGCGTTTTGTGATAAGGGAGACCCCTAGAAAAATTGGCGTAGGTAGAGTGAGATTATTTCCCTATTGTGCGTTTGCAGCTTGGGAGCGAGTCTTGACTGCCGAACCCACCAATCACCGCGCGAGTCGCTGACGTCATCTGAACCCACCGCCTATCGCAAACCCTTTTACTCACATTATATTCAGTTTGTAGGCTCGCTAGTCAACCAGAGATGTTCCAAAAGTAATGTGACCCCAGTAAAAACTCGAGTTTTCCAGTCTTAGCTACTTACGTGTACTTCCGTGTGCAAGAAATGGAAACCTATAGACGTAGTTAGAGGAAATTTGCAGAATGTTTTTGACTGGTAAATGCGAAGAACAATTCCTCACAGTGGCGGATAGTAACTTGACACCATGACAGGTGTCACCTTGACACCAAGGTCTCAAATAATTATGGATTGTATTGAGAAGTCTGGAACAAGACAAACAAGAATACCGTAAGAATAATAAATCATTTGATTTTTCTTTCATCTTATTCGTTACTCTGCTTCTATCCTCACTAGTGTTCCAAGTACCCTGATAATGACATTAAAATGGCGATCAAAGAGAGTAATATTTTCACTTTTTGTGCACATACGATTTCATTTGATTTTTATTATTTAGGGTTAATCGCGCATTAAATCAACACATTTGTACATACCCATTATACACTCCTCACAAAAAGTTTGGAATGTTGCTATATCAGACAATAAGTAATAGACACGGCCTGGGAATTCAACAAACACATGGTATCTGTCTGGTGGCTGTTCTCGTCTTTTAACCGACATATGCCACCATGCCTATCACCTATGTCAAACATAATAATATTCAAAACTTGTGCATAATATAACAATATTACAAACTTTTTGTGAGGAGTGTATGTATCTATGTGCCTCAGATCTAATTGAGTACATTTGGAATATTTTACGTAAATGCTGATCATATAATTACTTTTTAAGTTATAATTCATTTTTATCACTTTGAAACCTTGCTTGCTTTTTGTACATGGTAAGAGTTACTCTTGCTCTCCAAATCCACTGCATGTAGGAACTACAATATAAAACGCAATTAATAGTAATAGTAATACATTCGTGTTGAACGTGCGACCCAAAAATTTTGACTTGGTAGTTTTTCTAATGGATTGAGGTTACTATTATTACAAAGTGTTCTTAGTCGAGGGTATGTCAAATGCTAAATACAACCTAGGAAAATGGAATGTTGCAAAATTTCCGTGATGACTTCCTGCAGTTTGAATGGCAATACAGATAATGAGAAACAACAAAAGTCGTTTTCCTGAAAATTGTGCTTACCTTCAGATATCTGAACATGTTAAAACCAGTTTACTCAGTCCTCAGCTCCGTGATTCAGCAAGCATTGCAAAATTTTGTCGCGTGGGTATTAGGAATTCATTGCTTTTGTGCATGATCACGACATTCTTGTCCGAGGAAGGGCGAGTTCCGAACCCAATTGAGGAGCTCTGGGTCTTTTCACTATGAGCGAATGTCCAAGAGAGTGATTGATATTCGTTTGTTTGCATATATTAAGGTGCTGAATGTGATTCTGAGAAAAGAATGAAATTGTAGTCGCTGCAGGCAGGGATAAACAGAAGCCTCCTATAAAGGACAACATGTCCATCTGGACCATTATCGTTGCATTGCAGCGTGGAACACTGGACCGGTACCCTTCGCAAGTTTCCAGAAGATGCGCTTGAAGCAAAAGACCTCTACCCCGCACGGCAATGCGCCAGCTCACACGCGCAACGTTGCCGGAGTGGCCGTGAAGAAGTGGAGATCGTTGCTCGGCAAGCGCTGTGGACCCGAAATTTACTTGGCCAGAAGTTGTACGAACAGAAGCTCCAAGGGGGAGATTTTAACGAGAATATTGCTTCTGTCGCCATGATCTTAAACTCTACAGTGTTTCATGGAGACTATCTGAAAAGCGATTAGATTATTTTTCCTAAGTGACTTCTCAGTGATAATGAAATCACCTGACAGAATCACGTGAAGATAATCTCACGTGGAATCGTGCAGCTGCTTCACGTGATACATTATCAATCTAACATTGCATATTTCTTCTATCTTAGCATGATAGAAGTGCTTCGTGCTCATATTTCAGTACCATATTCTTCATGAAATTTCTGCGTCCACGAGAAAGACATTTTCCTTATTAGTGAAAATTTGATTATTTTACGAAAAATCCCGATCGTCATTTGCATTATTTGTAACTCAAGGTACGTTGATGATTGACTTCATCGTAATTTAATTGTAATAAGACAATGGAAGTGTATACTTGTATGTATACAGTACTGTAGGAATAACATGAAAAGTACACGGGTTCGATTCCTGGTGTGGGATTAGGTTATTTCAGTGGTTCTGATTTACTGTTAGCCAATCTGTCCATAAAAAAGACTCGAGACATTTCTTAGCAAGCTAATTTTTCGACAAAAAATTTTCAGTGTAACATATGATATGTTTGGTTCGATGTTGTCTTGTAGAATGCCATTGAGATAAATGTAGCCGTGCATAATTTATGGTATTGTCACTTATGTCCAAAGAAAAATAGACAATATTTCGTTTAATATGAATTTTCGTGTAAAATGTTGATTTTGCACTTTTTATTTATTTATTGAGAATATTTAAGATACAGCACATTTTACACTGAAATTGTGAAAAAAAAATAACAATTATAAAATAACACAATAATGAACAAATATTAACGAAGAATACGTAAAAGACGGCACTGTTTGTTATTATTTACAAATATTTCTTCTGATAAAAGATCGCGAAAGTCATACTCCGAGGAAAATATATTAATACTTGATGGGAGGTCATTATATTGTGTGGGAAGTCTGTAAAAGACATATTTTTTTTCAATTTCCAGTCTTACGTATTCAGTATTGGTTAATGCCAGATTTCAAATCCACATCAACTAGAACAAGCATATTATCATATTAAACAGTCTAGAGAATTGCAGAATTGTTTCTTCAGTATAATGAGATTTGTAGTTTCCTTCCACATTGACATCAATTTAAATGTAAATTTCTCCATCTTGTTTCCGGATCAGTACTACAGGGTTACTCAAAAGAGAAGGTTCCCGACGTTTGCGTTTTGATTGGACCGTTTAATGTACCAATTGCGTTTCTGTATCTACCACACAGGCTTAATATTATCGATGACATTTCGAATACATTCCACGAAAGACTCGTCGAACGAAGGTGTATAAGGATTGTCTAAAATTAATTTTGAGGTCAATAATGACTTCATATCGATTTCTCAAGACAAGTTCTTCCTTAAAATATTAATTTGACAAACGAGCAAGGACAGTGAGGTACGTAGAAGTTGTGATCGCCGTTCTGTCCCACGGCAAGTGAAATATTACCCGTTATTTCACTTCCTTGTACATTCACGGACATTTCTGGGTTGTAATGAATACGTAGACTGTACTACTGAACACAGTAACGATTAACGTTCTTGGGGGCAAAATTTTGCACTGCTAGTCCACGATTACGTTCCCCAAAATTTTACTTTTCACTTTATTTATGGGTTTTCAAACACCTAAAATGCACATACCAAGTCTATTGGCCTTAGATCATGGCTTAACATGGTTTCAGTGATAAAATATCTAAGTATGACAACGTTGATACTTTTTAAATCTAGCTTTCGCTTCGAAAATTGGCATTGTGAAACAAGAATTCAGTCTGATTTGCGTCATAAATTAATTTCCATGCGGAGTGATTAGCGAGCTACGGCGCTCGAGGTCCCGGGTTCGAAGGCCTGGGCACACGTGTTTTTTTGTGGGTGTCCATTCATCAATTTCATCATGTCAGCACTCATCCTCTTCTTCGCAATTAGTCAGATATGGCAGAAAAGCTAAGTAAAATAAACCAAATCAATCAGTTTCCAGAACTTCTCGTATTGAGTAAATTGAGCAATAAGATGCATTCTAAATATATCAATGGTCAAAGCTTGATGCAATTGCAAATACGGTTCATAAAGTGAGGGTTAAGAAACTTTTAATGCACCCTGTATCATATTTTCCATCTTAATATTTGTCGAGTTAAGAGTACGGACTTCAGCAATAGCTTCGTGGCTACGGTTATCGCTTCGTAATCAAGGGTTACTAGGTTCAGTTCCCAGTTGGGGCACATTTAAACTGTACGTTTGCTGAAGTCTCTACCGAAGATATAACGAAAGTGTTCGTATGGAAGAGATATCAAACCTCAACTGAAAAAAAATGTCTGAGAAAGACTGATGTTGTGTTGTGGCAACCTAGCAGTGCTTCAAATAGTTGGTGTGTGATGTCCTATTTTCGGATATTGGCATTGCCTTTTGACGCTCTGGCTGTCGGCCATATGCTCTTCCCACATCACGTGACTATAGGGCCATGTTCCTAAATTTTCCTTCTATCCACAGTTAAAGTTGGTCCGTGTGTTTTGTGTGATGCGTGTGACCTAAGTAGTGTTGGATTCAAGGATTCAGAACCGACGCCAAACTTTAAGAGGTGGGGCAAGATCCGGCCGCACCGAGCTTCGGGGCCTAGCCGCTGGATCATTGGCCCTGGGCTATGCCACGTGGCTGGAATGGGTTGGCTGGTTGGTGTGGGCTTTCCTTTTGGCCTGTGCCCTTTACACTATTATTGTGGCCACCATACATCGGGATGAAAGCGTGTTGCCCACGAAGAGACCTTCGCCATGTGGCCTATCTGGAAAAACTCAAAGAATTAAGGTGAAATTCTGTTTTATTACCCATGTTGATGGAGTTGACACTTGTAACCGTGTATTGTGCAGATGAGTGTGATCTTTATATAAAATGCCAGTGTATACAGGGTGACTATAAAGTATCGTCGGACGAAACTATTGTAAACTCTATTTGCTGTCCTTTAGAATACACAATTTCCGGAGGCTCCTGTGTTAGTTCGCAAGGCTGTATCGCCATCGATTTTGATGCAGATCCCGTGGAAGCTATTGAAAAGATGGTCTTCGTCATCTCGTAGTCTTTGTTTCATGCATTTTCAGAGGAAGAAATCCGTAAGGGACAGGTCTGTGGACCATGATGTCCTGTATATCGTTCAGAGAAGTTCCCATGAAACAGTGGCGAACAGGAACCATGCGGGAGAACCTATGGACTATGACTTTATGGTCACTCTGTACAGTATGCGAAAAAGTTGCACTGACGGTTCAACCACAAAATGCATTACTCACAACCTTATCATATATAGACTTTCCGGTGGTGTGGTGGTATCGCTACTGCCTTGTAATCAAGAGATCCTGGGTTCAATCCCAGACGGGGGCACGTTGCACAGTTGTGGGGAGCGTTCCACTTTTAAACCGTAGACCCTGTTTTGATTAGCCTATCTAAGCATTAAGGGGACATAAACTATCACATTCGCTACCAAATGGAAATACAGAGACTGTAATTCAAGAATCACTTTCCGTGAATATTCTGCTATGTGGGTTGCATACAAACAGGCGCAGTTCTATTATTTTCCTCAGCGGTTATTTGTTACATTAACCTGCTGTTATTTCTATTAGCTTTTCAGGTGATTGTTATAGCAGAAGAAGCAGTGAAAATAGATCTCAGAATGTTGGTGACAGTGGTACTACATTAGCATTCAATGTTAATTGGACAGTATCCATTGTCTAGTGCTTTAATGTTAAACACTACGTTTTAAGAGAGCACGTCTTCTCTCGTCATCAGGTGAAATTTATTTTGCCGGTGGTGGGTATCGAACCTACGATAGACCTGTAATTTTTCTACAAATACGGTACCTTTAACTCCTGTCGTAGGTTCGATTCCCACCCACCGGAAAAATAAATGTCACCTGATGGCTAAGAGAGGACGTGCTCTCTAGAAACACAGTGTTAGAATAAGTATAGTTTAAAACAAAGTGGATTGACTTAAATCCAGGGTTGTTAAAGGTCCAGGAATTTTAAATAAATTCAATTCCGGTCCAGGAGAGAAAATCAGCAAGCGTAAATGGGTTCTGGACCGTAAAGAACCTTTTTATCTGTAACGTATTTCATTTCGGTTCAGGAACCTTTTTTTCCGGATGAATTTAAATACGGTCCGGGAACCTTTTTTCCGAACCAATTTAAATTCGGTCCGGGAACCTTTATTCCAGGTTCAATACGGTCCAGGAACCTTTTTTCCCGAATTAGTTTAAATAGGGTCCAAGTTCCGTATTGAAATGAAACAATACGCAACTTGGATCGATTACGAACCTGGCGATAAACAATTATCCACTTGTGAGCATGAAAGAATAATCCAGGTGCTGACTGCCTCGAGAATCTAAGGTACAAGGTAGAAATGGGCGAAACGCAAACGTTGCAGTTACGTTACCCCTCTCCATTTGGCCCCATTCTTTCGCGCGTGTTCCTTCACTTGGTTGTAGCAACACCTGTGGCAACACTACCTGTCCCTGTTGTGATATCTGCTGGGCGGCTCCCATTGGCTGCAGTTCCTGAATCTGATGCTGGAGCAACACGTAACGGGTTTGTTTGAGCTCCATGTGACGCCACGCTAATATAGTCCATTGCGTTATGTACAGTAACTCTTCGACAAGGGAGTTTTTGAACCTGGCCCACGAGAGAACAACAGCGTTATTATTTATTCTATGTGCTACGCTTTCTACAACAGCAGCGTGACATTCCAATGGAAAACGTACTCGCGGACATTTTTAGAAGGCAACTTTTAATCGATCAACCCTGGTCCAGGAATTGTAAATAATTTCAATTCCGGACTGGGAGAGAAAATCAGCAAACGTAAATGAGTTCTAGACAGTGTATAACCTTTTCATATTTAAAGCATTTCAATTAGGTCCAGGAACCTTTTTCCGGATCAATTTAAATACGGTCCGGGAACATTTTTTCCGGATGAATTTCAATTCGGTCCAGGAATTTTTTCCCCCACATCAATTTAAATACGGTCCAGTAACCTTTTTTCAGGAAGAATTAAAATACGATCCAGGAACCTTTTTTCAATGTAAAAATACGCAACTTGGACCGAATTTAAATTGTGCGAGAAAAAAGGTTCCGGTCCTGCAGCGGAACCCAATAGAATCCATTAGAATTTATGGTTCCTGGACCGTTAACAACCCTGCTGAAATCTCGATTGAAATCACTTTAAATAAATAATGTACATAAGGATTTTATAGCCTACATATCAGAATCACTTTTGGTGAAAGTACATTAATCTTGTAATCATTTAATGGTGTTTGTTTAGCTATAAGAAAGAAAAAAAGGAAACAAAATATATGTACTGATGGTGCGAAGCTCCTACGAAAGGAAACTGTAAACGCACGTAAATTTCTCTTGAAATAAACCTCAATAATTTGTATAGGCAGAAATAGCAAACATTTTGCGTAGAAACACACCGTAAATAGTGTAATTATCATTAAACTGTAAATAAACATGGCAGCTGATATTTTGCACACTATAATTAAAGTAGTTGCCAAAATTCAGCTATAAAAGCTCTAAAAATATTTTAAGTTACAATTCTAGAGTACATCCAGAATGTTTTATTTTCATTGGAAGAAATGTTACTGTAGTTTCAGTAACACACTCAACAAACATTTCCATACTAGGTTCATATATATAGTACGAAAACAGAAAAATGTATATTTAAATATATTTATTTACTTTAATCAAACTGTTCAAATCTTTTTACAGGGCCGTTTACTAGATAAAGCCTTTCTATGAAAAACATATCTATATGTATTGTGCCAAAAAACATACAAGCAATTTTAAGCGGGGATTTTTAAAAAAAATCTAATATTTTCTTTTATCCACCCTGCTTTAAAAGCACTAGACAATGGATATTGTACAATTAATTTTGTATACTAGTGATGTGCGAGTCTAATTGTTAAATTGGACATGATTTGTGCAAGCTGAATTATAATTGAAATGCATCTTGGTAACATATGTACGTGACTGTCCCCGAAGTAGCACTGATGTCTTTGTTACTTCGTATTGCCGAAGTTAACCTTTTTCCCTCTGATAGCAGTCAAGGATAGCATTGTCATTTTCGTTTAACAGCATTGTTTTTGTGTATTAATTTGTATGTAGGAAGTGCACCTTCTTGAAGAACCTTGTTCCTTCTGTTTTTTTATGCGTAATTTCGATATATTTAGCAAGAGTTCGCGGGATACGTGAACAACGATAATACGGAAGCCATACGTGCTTGTGGGAATTGAGTTACGTGAACTCGTCCTTCGCTTAATTGCGTTTTCTCAAATTTCCAGTGCCATTCTAGATGGAAAGCCGATGGCGACTTCTTTGGAAGGCCACGCTTTTCTAGGAATGTTTTCCAAAAATTTGGGACCCCGGTCGGACACGAACAACAGAGGTCACGTGCGATTGTCGTGAGGAGTTGTCTGCGCTTGTACTGTGCACGTGATCGAGTTACATAACAGATGTTCACGGTCGGATTGGTATGCGATGTGCAGTGTTGTTTAACTTGTTTCGTAACGTCGGTCCACAGCGGAACATCGGCTGTTATGCCTCCAGTAATGTGTATGGCCGTGTTCAGTCTGCCTACTTCCCTAGTCGTCAACACCCATCTTTTATGTTTGTATTTTTTCTGATTTAACGTAGCTTTTTTACCCTTTTTTCTAGACAACGATCGGGATGAATGAAATTGACGAAGAAACGCTCACATATATAGGTATACCCAGGCCGGGACTTGAATCGGGGATCTTCAGTACCGAGATTGTGCTTATTTACTCGGTCAGCGAGGCAATCTTATATATATACACCTAGGTACTGCAGCTTATTTGTTGCTTGTTACACGTAATACAGCATATTTTTCAAATTATGTTTCAGGAATGATTCTGACACTAGCCAATGTTGGCACGTTTCTCCTACTAAGAAATTTTAAATTAATTCAATTTATAATCCACATTTAACTTATTTACGCCAAATAAAAACACATTGCTAACGTGTTCCTGTATTACACTAGGACTAGACAATACCATGTGTTAAACATCGCAGAACAAATAAACTTCAGCCCCGTAATCTTGACCCGACTCCTTCCACAGAACAGGCTATTTTCTAATTTGTTTCTAATTCTTTTTATGTGCTTTTAAACGAGCATTACCCGACATCCATCAGACATAAAAAAAACTGCTAAGATTTATCTGGTTCACCGAATAAGTTATCGACCTTAGATCTCGCCACCGTAGTTCCAAGGTTTGAGTCCCGGCGTGAACACGGGTGTTTATTTTGAGTATCCTTTCATCAGTTTCCTGTGATCATAACCCATTATAACGTCGCGATTATCCAATATTAGCAGGAAAGCCATGGTAAATAAAATGCGTAATTAAGTCAGAATATCTGTTTTTTAAGTCTACTTTATGCACATATATACTAATCGAGACTGGACCTGTAGTTTGAAGTTGGATCCGAACCACTATGTGCTTCCACAGGGTATCGAACTTGGGACACCTTGATTACAAGCGGCTTGGCTGCGTTCCTTGTTACTGCCGGCATTGGCCGCATATCAAAAGCATGTGATTCGCGTTGAATTGTTGAGAATTAAACTGTCGGCGCAAGCATTATTAAAGGGGTTTCGAATGGTACTATTCTACTGTTAGTTGCTCGAGAATATTATTCAAGAAGTAGGTGGTGTGTCGCGTCTCGCGTGTGTCAGTGTCCGACGTGCGTTTGTTGGGATAAGCTTAAAACGTCATTACGCTCATTATGAGTGATCAAAGAGTAAGACAGTGGGTCACAATACAAAAAGAGAAAAGCAGAGAAAGATGAAAAGCAGGAAGCATTTCTGAAGAAGGTTCCGAAAATCAGTTCTTTTTTTATACAGAAATGTAATCAGGAAAAGGTGAGGAAAGTGCCGTTGATGAGCCCAGTGTGTGTTCTGTGAATTCTACAGATGTTCCTCATGCATCCAATGAATCTCTAATTATCAGTTATCAGTGGCGGATCACCTAATGATTCTTCAGTTGCAATGGCGAACTCGGGTAAACTTGAAACTAGTGGCAAAGTAAAAATAAAGGTCTTCTCTGAAAAACAACGTAAATGTTAAAATGTAATTTATATAATTTAATACTGCATGCCGTTAATAGTAAAAATAGTAATACAGAAAATAATTATTCTTTTCTTCATTCTTGATAAACAGTATGGGGAGCGGCAGAGCTTGTTTGGCCTAGAGGCGGCAAAGAGGTAAATCCAGCCCTGGTTACAACTAAGTCTTTACGGAGACCCGAAGTCAGAAAGTTGTGCCAGAAACTGGAAAATAAGAGGTGCTGATAATTTTGTCCTTCAGTATTTCATAAATTCTTGACAGTTTTTGACAGTGGCGGTGATTGGGTTCCAAAACTGGGGAGGCAAATACAGTATATTTCCCTTTGTAGATAAGTTTTAGTATAGTGCGGGGACAAAAGTGGCGAAAAGTGGGAAAACAATTGCCCCCCCCCCCCTAATGGCTGCCAATGGTTTTTGTGCTTGATAGGCTAATTGCTTCATATTACTCACACTGCATAAACATTAGAGCTGTTGACCTCCTGTGTGGAATGCACTTGGTGATGACATCACGGGTTGCAGAGTAGTACAGTAATACTGCACTTAGTCCCCACCATACGTGCCAACAGAATTGCTTTAATACAACATGTAATCGAGTAATGAAGCTCACTAGCAGCTATTTGAATACCAATGGACCAATAGTATAACAAGACAACAGTAACGGAATTGAACAATGCCAAATCCACATTATCATCAAAAGAAGTGTTCTGTTAACACCAAGTCTGATTTGTTTGTACTCTCGCATGTCTTGTTGATTTGAACCACACTTTTCACAGTGTAGATTTTATATGAATATCACAAAACTTGAAATGCGATAAATTAATTTGATAAACCCTGCATCTGTGGCTGCCTAAGCCATAGGAAGAGCAGTATGGTTAGCGATAGTTTGCTTACATTGGCACCCTTTTGCTCACAGTTTCTCACATTCATGTTGCAGATGTCTTTTGTAATGGTAATTGGCCAATGTTCAAGGCGCTTTTGTTTCTCGTGTGTATACTAATGCAATGACTTGACGTACAGAGCTTGTAATTCGCAGAAACTAGCAACTCACTTGGAAAGTGTACGTAAATAAGCAGCAGACTTCTGTGTTTATATTACGCGGACAGGATATTCAGAAATCAATTATTTACTATTAATATTCTGTTGCAGCAACAGAACTAACGCTATTGTTTTTTTTCTTATTTATTAATGTACAACTTTGTTTACATCAAAGTTAAGGTTTCACCGCCATTTTGTTCCTTTTATTCATGAAATCTGTACATATGGAATAGAAAAAAGATGGGTTGGTAGTACATGCGCAGTATTGAGATCGTAGTCCTACAAATAACTATCATAATTGACTGATTACATTTCAATTAGTCGACATTAAGAAATTAGCATAAGTGTTTCTGCATCAGATCGACTGATTATACCACTACAACGCCAAGGGTCCTGGGTTCGAATCCTGGGCATGGGTGTTCTTTGTGAGTGTTCCTTCATTAATTACGAGGGATGATCGGAAAAGAAGGTTACAAAGCATATAACTTTTGTTTTATTCACTGTAACGTAACGAAAATTTATGTGTAAATTAATAACATGTTTGTCTTGTTGCGAGTTTGAGGACTTCGGATTCTGACCATGTATACCCGAGAAGCGGACATTTAAAATGGTGGATCGTCTAGAAAATTGGTCAAGAGTAGAAGTGAGGGCAGTGCTGCAGTTCCTGTGGGTCAAGAACACTACACCTGCTGACATTCATAGGCAGATTGTGGAGGTGTATGGGGAGGGGGCAATTTCAAGGCAACATGTAGCGAAGTGGTGTCTTGCCTTAAAAGAAGGCCGGACCAGTATTGTTAATGACAACACTGGACACAGCGGTAGGCCCAGTACCTCAACCACTGACATGAACTGTGCTCTTGTGGATGAGTGTATTCGTGAGGACAGAAGAAGAACAATACGCTCAATATCAGCTGAGCTGGGACTACCATTTGGTTGGCTGGCCACCATTATCTGACATGTGATGATGTCAAAAGAGCTCCTTCACGGTGGCTACGAGAACTTGACGTGGATTTCTGTGCAACTGGTATGGAAAACCTCATCTACCGTTGTGACAAGTGCTTGAACAAAAAAGATGAATACATCGAGGACTAGTGTTGAGTACCCTCCATCATCAGGTGTGTTGATCTTCCAGCTATGTCTAACACATACGCCATAATAGGCTTTGTAACCTTTTTTTTTCGATCATCCCTCGTACATCATATCACCCATCCTCATCTCTACGATTGTCCATGAGTCTCAGAAAAGCGACGCTAAATAACAAATATCAAATCGAATGATTATACCTGAAAACAAATGTTAAGTACGGTTAATTATATGTAGTAGGATTTTATTTTCTCAACCAGAGAGCTATTAATTTTTGTCGTAGTCATTAACTGAGTTTTGAAAAAAAGTTATGACAGAATTTTCAACTGTGTACAAATATTTTAAGCATTACACTGCCTCAGTATTGTAAAATGAACCCCGATGATTTTTAAAGGGATATTTTGAGAGGAGGGACGAGTAGAGGCAAGTGGATGGCTTCTATGCCAATGAACCTTTGGGTTTTGATACTTGGATTAGACACTTCTTCAGGACTTGGTGAACGCAGGATGTTTACCACGTGGTTCCTAATTTCTTTTGCGTCACAATGCTTTTGTCCGAACCTCGCTTCCTTTCAAGTGTGGTGAACAGATTCAAAACGTGACGCACGTAGAAAGAAGAAAGAGACGGGTCCAACACTGAGGTTTTCAAAATAAAAAATCTTGCATATAAGGATAAGAAGGAAGCTCTGAAAAGCACAATATATGTCAATTCCATGTACTACAGAGGGTATTTTCGATAGCGTAGTCGTTAATGTGTTGCTTTGTAATCGGGGCGTCCCAGGTATAGGCAAATGTGTACTGGTACACTACAGTTTTGGGCCTCCCCGATGGCGTAGTGGTAACGTCGTCGCCTTGTAATCAAGGGATCCCGGGTTCGATACCCGGTGAAGGCACAGCGAATCGGATACCACCTTAAACTGTAGGTCCAGTTCCGATTAGCCATTGTGCATCAATAGACTTAAGACAGCAATTCAAATCAAATCAAACAATACAGTTTACTGTACGGGTGTGAAATAGGAAACTGTTGCAATGACAGGATAAAATCAGAGGATAGAAATATTTTCACCAGGTCTGGTCAAACCGCCGTATTTGTGAAAGAGCGCTTTCGTACGCAGGCGCGGACTGCAGAGCAAGCAGCGATACTGCAGCTTTGTAATGAAGCAAGAGGCTTCGTCGGTCGCGTTCGTGCAGTGGGAAACCTCTCATCTAGTTTGTAACAGGGCAGTGTGGCATTGTCGCTGTGGCAGGAGAAACAGGAGGTGGTTGCTTGAAAAGGAGGGAGCTTTTCCCCTCTCCTACACATGTGCAGGCGTGAATCTCGCACCGTACGGAGCGCTCGATGACCTCCATATAAGTGAAAGCGATTTGCTCAAGCATGATTTTACATGATCCAGTTTCACTGCAATTTGATTTCAAGTCCGTGATTGAGCTTGATCTGAAGAAATTTTGATTTTTTATATTTAGCGTTCCCTTTTTGACGTTTTTGACTAATCGAGGCGATGAAGATGAGTGATACGATGAAATTGATGAAAGAACAGTCACAAAGAACATATATGTCGAGGCCGGGATTCGAACCCGCGACCCCTGGCGTCGTAGCGCGTTGTGAAATTAACTCCACCACATAGGTCGGCATCTTGATTCTCCATTACGCTTCCGTATTAAAATAACCAATCAAGTTCCACGATTTTCCCGCAAAATTCATTAACATGCTCAAATTATGTATCGTACGAATAAGGAAAGTTATTATGTGGGAGTTTTTGGAATGGCACTCTCATTCTTTGACAACACACTTGAAGTCAATCTCTCTTGAATTGTAACGATCGATTTCACCCTTTACCATATTATTTGCAGCACATAACAAGAAGTGCACGTGAATATTCTATGGCGTGGAAATCCGGTTGGACGTGACTTGTGACAGCTCATTTGATCATGAGATACTTTTAAGGTAATTTACCTGGAGGTTGCCTGCTTCTGTCAGCATGCTGGGAAGTGTATTAAACTTACCTTCTCTCCCAACACATCAGCGCTTTTTTAAAAAAATCCGAGAGTTGCTAATATACTCCGTAATGCCAGCCACATATCCAGGGGAAGAGCTAAGGGGGCTGAAGCACCCCCCTAAAATCCTGCAAATATCTAATTTAAATGTTCATTTTTATTGTTTATAACAGAACTAAAGTTATAACCACAGTAAAAACTGCATTATATCGAAAAAAGTTTAGTGTACAATAGAGGAACCAGGTTATTTTTTCTAATATTCTACTCGTACCATTTAATCCAAAGAATAAATGGATCCACAGCTTCCAAATCTTAGTTTTTATCTTGTGAGAGGTCACAGAATATAAACTTTATGAGTAAGATTTACCACTAACTGTTGAAGCCTTTTTTGAACGATTGTGTAAAAGTTAATAACAAAATACAATAACTATGATTTTCAGTACTTACAATATATAAGAAAAATAATGGACCAATTGTGTTAGATATTCACTGCTATGGTGGATTCAGTAGCCAAGTATCTCCATTTATGTAATAATACCAATAAATTTAGATTGAAATTGGTATATTTTAATAACTTATAATAGTTATTATTGTAAAATAAGAATGAATATTATTGTCATTATTATTTGTACTAATCTGACGACACCCGTGCTGATTAAGAGATGAGCTCCCCCCCCCCCGAAATGAAATTCTGGTTACGGGCCTGCGCAAAGCTATTTCAGTAATGCAAGGCTGATAGAATCGTAGAACGAGGATGTATCAAAAAAGTGTGTGAAGTATGTTGTTATCCAAAAGAGATGAAGAATATATCGTCGTACAGTGCCAAAACCACGAATAAGCTAAATCTTACTTTTGAGGTAGAGCATTTTTAATATTGAAGATCCTGGAAAAAACATGTTTTATATTTGGGTAAATGTCATCAGTAAAATATGTACCTAGTTATGGCTCTATTATTAGTTCATAAATTACGATAGGAATCTCTTAACGAAAAGTAATCAGAAACTGCACTAGGTGAAAAAGTCTCTTGGTTTTGCTATTGGTGCGACGATATGCATCAACAGGAATCTAATATTGCCGCCCCCCGTGGCGGAGTGATTAGCACATCTCAAACGACGCCAGGAGTCCCGGGTTCAAATCTCGAAGTGTCCATTCATCAATTTCATCATATCATCAGTCATCCCCATCTTCGCAAATTAGCCAAAAGTGGCACAGAAGCGAAGTAAAATAAAGCAAATCAATAAGAGTTTAATATTGTTTTGGAAATTACTTATAATGGCCTTTGGAACAGGGACAAGTTTAGAAACTTGATACCTGGAAGAATGCAAAAAGGTGGGAGGAAGATGGGAATGAGCATGCAGGAACGGAAGAGAAACCAATGGTGTTATAGAAAGGTGGGGATTTCTGTATAGCAAGGGCGTGCCGAGAAGGGAGCTGAATTTATGCACAGTAAGGCTAATCGGGATTGGACCTATGTGCCTCCACCGGGTCAAATAGTACTGGAATAAGCATGGAAAATTAGCTTTCGCAAATATTTAAATCTCAAATTTCTACATTTTTGACTACATATGGTGTATTGTTTTTAAATACCTGTCTACACTGTGTTGTAATGCACATTTCCCTACACTTTAAGTCCACTAAAGTAATAAGAGTAGCAACACAGTTCGAAAATTCCACTTCTCGTGCAAAGTTACATCAAACCGATTGCTCTGCAAATTTTGAAGAAAATGGCATCTGCAAATCACTTGGACCTCGATCCACACTTTGTATCGCGGACCTCACAGTTCAGGGGTTCCGGGTTCGAATCTCGGTCTGGACATGGGTGTTCTTTTCTTCGAACTCATCCTCATCTTCGCGATCAGCTGAAAGTAGCAAGAAAGCGAAGTAAAATTAACCAAATAAATCAATCAAATCGCACTTTATGTGTAACGGCGCGTACATAATATCAACTTGTAGAGAAATTTGGTGAGGCGTTGTGTGCGTGTTTTTATTTTAAGTCCGCTTTATACGCAGATAGGCAAATCGTGAATGGGGCTACAGTATAAAGTGCGATCCGAACCACTGTGTACCTCCACCGTTTATCGAACCTGAAACCCCTTGATTATCAAGCTACTTAATAAAAAGCATTGGGAACGACAGACATGCTGAAATACAACTGCATGTTATGTTTCGGGAACACAAGAAAATAAATATTTCAAAACTGTACAGATTGATATATACGTATTTGTAATGGCATAGATCAAGAACGAAGCGCTGCAGTCGCAATTAATCCTCGTAACTTCTTACACGTACACTGTCGCAAGTGCCAAAACTTGCCATTTTTATTTACTTCTTTGTTTCTCTAAAATGTAAATGAATTCGTTGGAAGTATCCCCTTAAAATATTACTGCATGCTAGGTAATTGACATTTAAGGGAATCTAAAGTGCATGACTGCGGTGGGGGGAGAGGAGAGTGATAATGAACAACTTGCACCGTTTCGTAACACGCAGCGTTACGCAATCAAAAGTAACTTTGCGGATTTTCTTTTATTACGAGGTCATGTCGAAGTACTTTTCCATTAATTTCTGTATTTTCTTCTAAATCCTCAGGTATTTAGGATACTCGGAATACGTAACAATGCGCATGTAATAAGCTTAGTTAAAAATATAGCATAGTGCGGCAGAATCGTGCTGTTAAAGCGAGAGAAAAACGTTTTACTATAACGGAATTCTTATGTAGGGAATGTTGAATGGCTGATTACATTTTAAAAACTGAACTCGTAACACTGTCTGTATTTATTTCCAACCAGAATGCAAACACTGAGGGAATTAATATATATATTGTGATAAAACAGTTGTAGAACATATCACGTTTGAGAAAAATGGCGTTATACAGCCTTGGAAACGGGTTTCAGGTTCACCGCCTCCATTCCTGTTTTGTTCAGTATGTGAGTAGTAAAGGTGAAACAAAAGTTTGTGATAAAATGAATTAAAATATCTTCCTTTATGTCCGAGAAAGGCTATTGTCATATTTATTATATTAAATCAATATAGCCCTCCGGGATAACGTTGACCCCCTTTGATCAATTGGTCCCGGGTTCGATTTCCGATGGAGGCGTCACCAATCTCCGTGGCGGAACAGTTAGCGCTGCGACGCTGCCTGGAGTCGCCGGTGTTCGAATCCTAACCTGAGCATGGGTGTTCTTTGTGAGTGTCTCAGCAATTTCATTATATCCTCATCCACATCGTCGCGATTAGCCAAAGGTGGTATAAAAACAGCGCAAAATAACCTAATTCAATCAAACCGGTGTAGGCGCCCAGTTCCGATTGGCCTGTTCGAGCATAAAATACACTCAACAGCAAATATACCATCTTGTGCTGCTGTATGTAAGCCACTGACAAGAATATCAATCGGAGGTAGGAAGAAAATGAAAATAGGAAAGAGGAACCAAACGACAAAACTGAATTAGTAGCTGATTGTTGCTCTTGCACTGTCCTCGTAGATAGTTTTCGGTTCATCAAGATAAGGCTATTAAAGTTACCTTTCCCATTACTGTAAGAAATTAGACGTACATAGGTATACAGTAAAACCTCGTTAATCCGGACCTAAGGGCGGGATAAGTTGACCGGTTTAACGAAAGTCTGGATTAACTGAAACAACCTAAAAGAACAGTAGAAAGTGCATTAAAACTCTGTTTATAGCAACAAAACACGTTTATTATGGTGTTTTTAAAGAGAATAGGCCTAAATACACTATTCAGTACAGTACAGAGTCTGCGGGAAACAGAATTTCATCAGTGATTGACTGTCGTGTCTTTGGGAAGTTCTCTTATTGACGACTTCTAGCCATATTTAGAACCTTGCGTTCTGCTTCTTTTTTTTCTTTTCTTTTCATTTTGCCTGTCCGGATTAAGCGAAGTCCGGCTTATGGGGGTCCGGATTAACGAAGTTTTACTCTATATATTTGAGAGGGGTGTGGGTTGCTTCCTGTACGCGTACAGACATGGATGTCCATAGTATGTTTTCCACGGGGCTAGAAGGGAGGCACAATAGTGTTGCCTTCTCAAAGACTCTCCTTCAGTTTAAATGTATCATGTTCCTACAACGTCTTTGTAATAAACTAACGTAAATTACTGTGACTATACCCTGTCCCGGGAATTTGTGGAGCAAGGACGTGCATATCGGTAGAGAAGGGGAGGCTGAGTTGACGGAGCTAAGTTGCGCGCGCTTTTGCAAATGGCTGGTAGCCGCACTCACTTCCCTTCTCACGAGTTCATTAGCCGAGCCTTCCCGAGTCACTACTTGCGCCTTTAGAGATTCCTGGGATGGAGTGTAAAATGAAATGATAGGCGTAAAATAAATACTTTTAGGTTGACTTTCAATTTTCAGAGGGAGCCCTCCCCGATGGCACAGTGGTAGCGTCGTCGGCTTTTAATCAAGGGGTCCCGGGTTCGATACCCGGTAAAGCCACATAGTGGTTCGGATTCCACTTTAAACTGTAGGTCCAGTCCCGATTAGCCTTACTGTGCACAATTTTACTTAAAACACCAACTGAAACCAATTTTCAGAGGGGTGGGTGGCGTGGACCTCATGCCTCCCCTTTCCGGGAGGAACACACATTTTCTTTTGGGTGTAGACGTTTTTTCCGCCGACCGTACGTAACGAATGTGACTTTTCCAGTACGGTCTATTCCTTTAGCATGGCGTGTGCTTTATAGACAATTCCATATTAACATCGTCATAATTTTAGTGACGCATACACTGTTTCAGGTCAGATGTATTGGAGAGAGGGAGGAAAAAGTCACACTTTGTGCCATGATAGAGTGAACGTTCGTTCGTGTAGTGTTAAACCGTACTTCCCATAGGAATCGGGCTTACGTCGCTTTCTCTTTCCAGTTCACCAATTGTCTTTCCGAAAGGAAGACGCACGTGAAAGTCTATTTATCAATCATTCACCATCCGTGGTCTCGAACAAAGGTGGAAATAAAGCACAAGGAGACGCGAACTTCAAGCGCTTCTGACTTGGCGGTTGCAGGCTTAGTGTACATTGACCTCTTGTTTTTTTATGAGCTGCTTGATTTCATTGTGCAATAGAGTTTCGTAATGTTGGATGTTTAAAAGATTTCACAATTATCTGTTTCTCTCCAGATCTTGATAATGACGTCACGATAAAAAAAAACAACTAAAGTTCAGTGTTGTTTACGCTCTGCGACTTATCATCGATATACATGGGGATGGAAACGTTGTAAAAACAGAGTTGGGAACGAGACTGGGTCTTTCAAGACTTGTGGAGACGAGATCGAGAACGAGATGACCTCTCTAATATCGATATATTGTGTTACTCTCTCGGGTCTCGTTCGAAACTTTAGTATACTATTTGGAAAATGTACCTAAACCAAATTTACTTTTCTAAGCGTTTATAGTTATTTAAGTCATTTTGTTTATAGCAATTACAAAGTCACATGCTGCGTGTTTATATTGAGGATGAAATTTCGTTTTGTGTTCCTTATGTTGTGTATGCTATGTATTTATGTTGTTTATGCTATGCATTTCGAGACTTGAGAAGGACATGAGAACGAGATAATGTTTATAAATAGAGACGAGAACGAGTCTGTCATTTTCAACTCTCGACGAGACTGAAACTGCCATGGCTCGTCCCAATTCATTCCACAGATATTCCATGGCGATATGTCCCAGATGTGCTGATTAAGCCACATGGCTGGGCCTTTGCAATAAAGCTTATCTGTATTACGACAGGTCTCCGAGTTTGATCTTAAAACAGTCTCGAATAGCAAAAGTCTGAACGGGATCCGCCAGAATCCAGATCTGGCCATCTCTAGGGTTTGTGTGTGTGTGTGCGCGCACATCTGTGTTTAAAGGATGTATATAGACATACACACACATACAACATTTTGCACAAAGTTTCTATAATCAATTTCCACCGTTAGATTAACTATCTTGAGGAAGGTAACTGCTAAACTAGCCTACCGGATGGCGTTTCGTCGATCTATGGTGGAGGAACATGTGCAGTGATTCGGATCCCATTTTAAACTGTAAGTCGAATCCCGATTAGCTTCTCAGAGCGCAAAGTGAACTTAAAACGATCTGAGATAGCAGCTAGGAGAGTTTTAAAATTGGCATTTTTTTCTTACCGCATAGCTTGCGGGCTTTACGTTGTGCGAGAGAACAACACAAGACGTGAATAATTAACTCGTGCAGAATTGATGACATAAGCTGTCTTTAGAGGACCGTTCGCGTATTTTTCTTTTAAGATAAGTGTTACAATTCCTTAGGGTGTTTTTAAGTACCGATTATATAAGTTAATGTCGACATTAACGTGTTAAAGATCATTGTATTACAAGGAATCTAGTGTCCTACATTTACTTTATCTTTCTCCATTCCAAATTAGTGTCATGGAATGTTTATACTGTTGCACAGAAGGGAAACTTTGCTCTCATATGTATATGTGATAATTATATATTATATAACACAGTGATGGAGGGTAGTGGTCACGCGCGCTTGTGTGAAGTGATAGTAATTTGGTAATAAGTAAAGCACCGATACGATATATCTGTGAGTGAGTAAAGGATAATTTCCAGAAAAGAAATGACAAGGTATCAGGTGATTGGCTTATGTAGAATAATCCTTTTATAATTACAATAATAAATGATTTTCAATTTTGGTATGAAGCTTGTTTCTCAGCATCGGATATGAATATTGGCTCGGGGAGCAAATTTGGGGAGGGAGAGAACTGAGCCCCCCACCCATATTTTAAATGTATGCAACACTTTCGCCCCTTCTGCCACTTTTAGCTAATCGCGAAGATGAGGATGAATGGTGATAAGATGAAATGGGTGAAGGGAAAATCAGAAACATATATGGACAGAAAGCAACACAAGCTCCATAGAGGATTAGCCTGGCTGCGAACCCAGACGCCAGAGCCTCGTTAGTCTGCGAAATGCAGTCCAGGGTGTGGTGGAGAGATGGACATTTGGGAGTCTTCGGAAAGCGTCACCCCTTCGTCCTATCTATAGGAGCACATTGGAAAGTCATTCGTGTAGCACCCCATAAGAGATTGTGTTGTGTTGTGTCGAGTAAATTATTGTGGATTATCAAGGGAATGCAGTTAACATGGTGCAGTTAGGCAGGGGCGTAACTTACTTAATTTTGAGGGGACAGAATCAGACTTGGGGCCTAATTTTAAGGGGTAAAGGTAAAAAAAGGTAAAGTGTTCCCCTGTGCATAGCACCACGCCATGAAGGCGTATAGGGGGTGTGGGGGTAACGCCCCACACTTTCTTGATCCGGTCGTGAGTGGGGGTGATGTGATCAGCATCACGACCCTGACCGCTTTTACCCCCCAGGGTTTCCCCCAGGTACCCATGTTATTCGACGCTGGGTGGGCGCCGGGGCCGCTTCCACCGTTAGAAAAGTTCCCGGATTTGAACCGGCCGGGGATCTTGAGCATGGTAGTCAGACGCGTTACCGACTGAGCCACCGCGGCCACCAATTTTAATTTTAAGGGGGCAGAATCAAACCTGGGGCTTGACTTTGTGGGAGAGAAACTCGAAAAGTTTTCCATCTCATAAAAATAGCGTCCAGTCACAGATAAACATACGTATTATATATAATACCTTTATCTGTGGTCCAGGATTATTTGGTAACTAACTTTGATGTTTGGGAAATCATTAGTATTATTATTCTTTATTACTTTGCTCCTAAGGTCCTCTAGCTTACATTTTAATATACCTGAAAATTGTGTGTGGGGATAAACGCCCCCCCCCCCCCTTTGCCCCCATCAAGTTACGTCTATGCAGTTACGTTAACGCGATACAAGCGCATGTAACGAGATAGTAACCCTTTACGCCGACCTCGGCTCTGGCTAGCACACACAATCCGTGCATGCAGTTACAGCATCAAGAATTAACTAACTTAATGAAGTAGTTATTGCTGCTGTTCTCATGCAGTCATGAGCCTCACTCCCCCACTGACAATTAGTTCGTAGCGTGGCAAGTTTCACTCGGACATTTCAGGCTCCCGATTTGGTGCGTCAGATTGGCAAATCCAGCTCTCCAAGGATGTGTGAAATGCGGACATGCTCCTCGTGCACTGAACAAAATAAGGAAGAGCTACAAGACTTTCGTACGTGTTACATCATCACATTCTTTGTCAAGGTCACGCGGAGTTTCCTATGGTTGGTTGGTTCACTTCCTTTCCGCACCCCATTGAGGCAACTTCAGGTTGTGATGATTAGTTACTGGACGACACCATGGTAGACCTCGCTCACGAAGAAAGACTAATTCCTATTGATCAGTGTATGTGAAGAATGATCTAATTTTGCGATATGTATATTAACTTACTTGGGTTGTACATAGCAATTTTAAATCGCATGGCATGTTTGAAGGTCGGTTGTAATGGTTTCTTGATATCGATGCGCACATATATTTTTTCAGTGATGAGTTGAGGTACTGGGCGTGTGATAAAAATGTTTTCAAGCACACACTCGGACAGTTCTGGGTTGTATATAACGTCATAATTGAAAGACAGTGAGTTTGTTGTACACTTCATTTACTCACAGGAAACCGGAACTGGAATTAAACTACTCTTCCATGGGGTATCTTGCTTGTGAAGCACTGGTGTTACCAGTACCCTACCGTACCCCGTTGAAGTATTCTTGATGTTTCCAACAAGAACATAACAGCAGCGCAAGCGCGTGTGTTCACGTAAATAAATTACCCGCTTACACAACTTTCCAGGTTCGGTTTATGCAAGGAGAGGCTAATCGGGGCCTGACCTACAGTTTAAAACGGAACCCATTGATTATAAAGCAACATGGTTACTACTACGCCATCTGAACCCTACCTCCATCGGGAATCGAACCCGGTACCTAATAATTTTAAGCAGAACATTTGAGGATTAACCATCCTTTATAGTGTAGTGACTAGCATAACACTTTCAGAACTTGAATACCAGGTAAAACATCCATGTGGAATGATTGTTGTCTGAATTATGAACGCTTCGACACAGTGGATCCCCCCACCCCCGCCCCACACACAATACAGCGATAAACCTTTTTTAACGAAACAAGTTGAACACGTGCTTCTAAATTCCATTCATTCATTAAAACTGGTACAGAGATCAACTATTCATCAATAGGAAAAGGATTTTAAGGTGTAAAATTATGGTCGTGAAAGGGGAAAAAAAGGTTCTGAAAATGTTTTAAAAAAGGGTGCTGATAAAATGCCTTTATTCAATGCTCTCTTTTTCTGCGCCTTCCGTATATAATGCTCGTGGACCTCATAGAGAACTGTGGTTATTCCGAGTATGTTTTCTTGAAGTTTGCTTTTTCTCTAGCGAGTTTTGCTACATTATCTTGGAAACTTTTTGGGATGCAATTTATTTTTCTGTCCAATATTTAACACAACATGGAAGAAAAGGAAGAAAGAAGGTGCTGAAGCATCAGAGGGTAAAAAGAGGATAAATGTACTAATCTCACGAAAGGTGCAACAAAGTATGTTTATTTTACTTAATTTCATGTTCTAAAATACATCTCAAACGATCGTATGAAAGCAGCTATATTTTTGGAAAGGTGCTGCATCTTAAAATCCGGTCCCTACTCATCAGTAACCAAAACCAAAATACATCAGATCCATGCGCACAGGACACATACAGCTCCATAGAGGATTATATTAGCCGTGAGTGGTAGGCGCCAGTTTCTCTTAAGCCTGTAATAAGGTAGTTGAATATGTGTTATGTGGAAGAGAGAAACTTTTGAGTGCCTTACTCTACCACCCGTTATACCCCAAACATTCCTTTGCGGTTTGTTCCGCCGTCGTTATCCGTAATTCATCTTTAATGTTCCTATTAAAATACAGAAGGAACCTCACGTATAATGACTACAATAAATAATGTTACAAATGCAGTACAATTTGTGGAAATCGTTACCGCGTGAGAATTTCCTCAGGTAGCCTAGTTAATTTTGAGATAGTGATTTATTTTCAAGTCTACGCAATATTCTGTCCATTCTTCGTCACTAAGCACTTATAAATTGCATCCCTAAGTGGGTAGCCTTAAGGAAATTGGTGGTAGAAAATACTAAATTCGTGCAATGCGATGGAAATGGACTGAAGGCAGTCTCGATTTCAGAGCGTCGTGAGTAATCTACTCACGATCTCTTTTACCGAAGGTTCTAGATTCGAATCTCGGCATGGACGAGTATCCATAATCGCCAGTCCTTCTCATCGTGGCAATTAGTTACTTGTAAAAGTGGCTGAAGGGGGATGCAAAGTAAGAAAGAAATAACCAGAAAATGATTTTTTTAGCGTACAAATAAGTTATTAAGTTACTATTCTCATGCGGCCCACGAATAAAGATATGCTACAATTCTCTTCCAATCATACGTCACGTGCCCACTTTATGCCCCGAAGGACGGCCGTTGACGTTGGCACCGGTAGGTATCTCTCTGAGAATGACCGAAAGGGAAATTTTCCATTGCCCTGACGTAAATCAGAGGCTCCATCGTCGTGATGTATTGCTTTGTTTATTCCCAACGCCACGGTGGTCAGAACCCGTTTTAAAAGTTGTGGAATTAGAAAGAAAACAATTATTTTCGAGACGAAGTGGAAAATACCGAACGGGATCTTACCCGCAGGATGACACACCGGTCAGTGGATTTGAAAAGTCCGGCTTGCCAAATGTCGCCAATTTTCCTTATAAAATCTTGCTCCTTAGTGATTCGTTGGAAAAATAATACAATTTTCAGGTGGAAAATAGAGGTTTCAGATCATTATTTGTAATTCCAGTTGAACCGATCCTTCATGGGTGAGGGGGCAAACATTTTTCAAATTGTCCAAAGTGGTAACAATAACAGGATGATTATTCCGTAACATAAAAACCACACAGTTTTGAGTTTGGCAGAAATCTCTTGGGCTATAGAAATTTTGAAATTATTTTCCTTTACCGCTGTATCGCTGAACTAAGAGCTCTTTATAGTTTAAAATTACAATACCAGTTTTAAAATCAAACTTTATCGTTTTACCCACCCACCACAGTGACAATTTCTGTGTACAGTACAATTTGACGCTGAAGCGAATATACATTGCGTGCATACAAATTTATATTTTCACGCCATGGGTACGTGCCTTTTAAACTGTCTGAGGAAAATGTTAATGTTCCCTTACCTTTCTAATGTTTAGTGCTTGTCCTGTGCAAGTCCCTTTACAACCTCTTTAATCTTTCCGCAAGGATTTTTTAGGTAAGGGAATTTTTGCTCGTATGCTTTGAAGGGTGCAAAATTGCCATATGAGCGGACACACTCTCCAAAATTTAACTCATTCAAGAAATCCATGAACAGAGGATATGGACTGTATATTTCTTTCTAATTTTGTTCCAACAGAACTAAAGGTTGCTTAATTAATATTGCATCGGAAAAACCAAAGAAAAAAATATTTAGCTCGAAGAATAGTGTGTTAAGTGCAAGAAACAAGTCACAAAGAACATATATTTTTTAATATTCTTCAATTTAATACAAAGGCTAGTTGGTTCCATGAATTTTTTAGAATTCCAAATTTAGTCATGAAGACTAAAATTTGCCCCGATATTTCAGTGATTTTTCTTGAACGAAATGTTTGAAAGTTAATAACAAAGTAGAATAAGTATTCATTTAATTAATTTAACGGTATGAACTGTGAAGAAATAACGAATAGCATTGTGCTTGATATTAACTCATTTATTTCTTTTGAGTTTACTTCGCTTTTCTGCCAATTTTGGCGAACTGTGGTGATGAGGATGAATGATGATAAGATGCAATTGATGAAAGAACAATATCACAGGGACAGCACACAACACATGCCCCACAGAGGATTATACTGGCTGAGTCCAGACGCCAGAGCCTCGCTAGTCTGGAATGAAGTCAGGGGTGTACTACACGGATAAGAGGTTGACATTTAAGTGTCTTTAGCCTTTAACTCTAGTGTATCGAGTAGAAGTCCTTACCCAAGAATATATTAATAATTAATTGGTACTAAGGTACTAGTTTATTATTAATTTAATTTATAATAATAACTTCCTTGTTAATAATAATAATAATAATTGGTATTTTATTTTTAATTTTGTATCGACGGCCTGAGCCCCCTACCAAAACTCTGGCGACGCCCAACATAGCCTCCCAGGGTAGCCACATTTAATCACGGCAGTAGGTCTCCGCATTTTTTCTCGATACGTCATTGTGAACCACGGTAGGTTAGGTTAGGTTAGGTTAAGTTATGTAAATAAATATACACATCTTGTTTCTTTGTATGTTTCCTTTACCTAACCTAACCTAACCTTACCTAACGTGGTTATCAATATAGTAAAGGTTAGAAATATACCTAAATAAAGAACTTGAAACATACATACGTATCACACCTACATTCTTCCAATGTGAAGACATACTACACCAATGTGGATACCTATACCGGCTCCCAGGCGTCTTTACAGCACACACAAACAAGGAGCAAATGAAAAACCTAGTTTCCAATTTCCTTTCGAATTAGTTCCATCTTGTAACTGAAATCTTCAGTGATTTCTGTTCCGCTGGGGTTTTTTTTTTTTTTTTTTCATTTTCGTCCTCGTCTGAAGATGTTTCTCCCATTCGGAAAAGGGTCGGTTTTTTTTTCAGTCACGAGACGATCTGTTTTCCTTCGGAGGTCAAAGGAATGCCCTTTCGGGAATTAAAGCTTTCCCTATTGTTTGCAGGGCCAGAGTCGAGAGCGTGCGAAGGTTTTATTTTCTTGAATGTTAATCGACCTTTTAAGTTCACTAGTGCAGTATGTCTATTGTAACGGAGGAAGGAAAGTGTGAGAAAACATTGGGTAGCGGTACCCATGCCTAGGTTCAAACAACGGCGAACAGTAAAAAAAATCCGTTGTTTCCTTTGAAGGTGATACTTGGAGGTTTGTTTATAGGGTGCGGAATTGTTGTGAACATGCACTTATATAGAAATATATTTCAGGAGGAGGTCCTTGCACACCTACCAAGTTGCTCACATATCATAATATATTTTTTATTAATAATAGGTCGATAAATAATACTAAATATTACATGGATAGATAAAACTATGGTGTAAAAAACAATAACAGTATGGATTCATTTCTAGCCTATTTCAAATTAAAACAAAAAAATAATGCGTAAAGATCAGTTGTTTCACCAAAGAAATTAATGCCAAAATTGAGAAATGGAAGATTCATAGATAATACAAATATTGTTAGCTTCGGGGTGATATAAGTGCGTCCCCGATGATGTAGTGGTAACGTCGTCGCCTTGTAATCAAGGGGTCCTAGGTTCGATAGACACACAGTGGTTCGGATCCCACTTCAAACTGTAAGCCCAGTCCCGATTAGCCTACCTGCGCATAAAGTGGATTTAAAACAAAACCCTAGGTGATAAAAGCCCCCGTGATTATTATTTTGTGTATTATTATTATAAAATAACAGTGTGTTATCAGTTTCTGGCACGTATACACATTAATGATTTTTATTTATTATCATCATAATTTTGATGGACAACTGTCGATACAAAACTGATTAACAACAAACGGCAAACAGATATTTTTTTTTAAAAAAAATGCTGCTTGACAACAACTAGGGGGCATCCGGATCCCTTGCGCCATCTGTAAATAGTTCTTGGTTGGAAAGTAGTTTGTGTTTTGGGAGGGGGAATTTGTGTATTATAATTGAAACTTCTATGGTAATGGTAACACCGTCACCTTGTAAGCAAGGGGTCCCGGGTTCGTTCCCAGGTGGAGGCACAAGGCTATTTCAGAGTGGTTCGTGTCCTACTTGAATCCGTAATAATAAAGTATAATATAGTATAAATTATTATAGTACATAAACAGACAGTGATTGCATGTCTGATGTAGTCGGATAGTAAAGTACATTTGGTTCGCCTAAACTTTCCATGTAGCACACCGAAGTCTCGAGAGCCTCGGAGAATAAGTATAGGGTTTGTTTCGATTTTACAGACGTCCGACTCATTCCTGGGGCTCGATTTGGCAAGTCTGGAAGGAGCTGGTCTCGTTCTCGTCTCGAATTTTGAACGACAGTCTCCGTCTCTTCTCGGTGCTATGGATGAGTGCGTTGAGTACTGGACTAACGATGTCGTAGCTTCTCGTGATTCATCGTCTTTGTCCCTTCATCGTTCATCCACCACCCTTCCGATTAACCATAATAGAGGCAGTAAAGCGACGTCAAGTAACCGTTCAACCTGGATTTCTTTTAGTCAATTTGTATGTGCAGTTCTGTGCATAGCGATCTTAGTAGTGATAGGTCGATGCGGAAGTTCTTTCCGAAGAGGAAATACGTATTGGCAATTGACATTCACCAAATTGGCAAATTGGGAAAACCGTTCCCCCCAGTTCTTTGGAGTTTCCTCCTTAATCAGTACTCCGAATGAAAATTCCTAGGTGGGTGATGCTTGATCGAATTTATGCGAGGAGGTGCTTGTATGATTCAACATGGAGACAATGGAGCAGGTGGAGGAATGCTTACGCGAATTATCCTAGGTTGGGGGATGCTTTACGCCAACTGGGAAGGTAGCATCTCTCCCATGTTCCCCCTATTTCGAGCGCTGTTGTTAATACATCTTCATACATATTCCTACAAGTACGGATACTGGTATCTAAAGTCCAGTGCCATTTGATTGATTGATTTGGTTTATTTTACTTCGCGTTTCTGCCACCTTTGGCTAATTGCGAAGATGAGGGTGAATGGTGATAAGATAAAGTAGAGAAGGGACAATCACAAGCACATATATTGGGACCTCCCGATGAAGACGCATAGGGTTCGGATCCCACTTTAAACTGTACGTCCAGTCCCGATTAGCCTACTGTGCATAAATCACAAACTCAAACACGTATGGACAGCACACAAGTCCAATAGAAGATTATACTGGCCATGAGTCCAGACGCCAGAGCCTTGTTAGTCTGCAGTCCAGGTTGTACTACGTGGGATAGAGGTTGACATTCAGGTGTCTTGATAAAGGGTCAGCCGGCTCCCGTGGCGAAGTGATTAACACATCGCGCTACGACGCCAGTGGTCCCTGGTTCGAATCCTGGCCAGGGCATGGATGTTTGGGAGTGTCCGTTCATCATATCATTACTCATCCCCATCTTCGCAAATTAGTGAAAACTGGCACAAAAAGCGATGTAAAATATAGCAAATCAATCGATAAAGGGTCACCTCTTATACCCCAGTACCATTTGTGAGCATGTGTTTTCATTGTTGTAAAGACGACTCATGAAGTCATTTTCTTCTACAACTTGATTGGGTGTACTGCTTTCGACAGAGCCAACTTCGTGCAGTTGTAAACCGTTTAGTAGACCCGAAGGAGGAGCCCGCGGTAGGGCGAGGAAAGCAGAAATAACCTTTCCAATCTCTTACGTCATTCCTACTCGGAATGTGCCTACGGCTGCGGTTCTCGCGTGTTCTTGTGCCGCTCAATGAATGGGAACATGACAAAAATCCTGCCTCCTTTCCGTAAGCATTCTTTCTTCCCTCATTCCACAGCGAAATATTGTTTCCTGTTAGCAAAAATGCTTCGGTCTTGCGGCTATAGCAATTAGTGCAAGGAAGTGGTCGCGAAATGCTTGTGTGTTTTATCATAGGCCTCTCCTTCCTGTTTGTTGCTTGCTTATTTAACGTCTATATCGCAATGTTAATTGAATACACGAGGCACCGCATAATGCATTTGAAAAAGTGTCAAAGATTTCAACGTTTTTACTGTGGTTACGAGAGAAAATGATAAGCTCCCGTAACACATTCGTTTGATGTCCATACGACTTTTTGAACACCCTGTAGCTTCTTGCTTTTCAAGCGACTATTGATTGAATAAAACCAAGCGATTTATGCTATTGTCTTGTGTTAATTGCTCGATATCTGGTGGAGAAACACACATTTTTGTGGTTAAGACTTTAAGTATATGCTACCTTAGTGCCCAGTCTGGATTAGTCTCTGTACGCAAAGAAGACTAAAAAAAATGTAACATTTCTTTCTTTTTTCCATCACAGATCCGATTTTCTACGTTCAAGCTGGATTTCATGCGTTCATGTAACTCCAAAGTTTACTTTTGACTCCTCTTTACAACATACAATGTGCCTCTCCCGGGATCGAACTCAGGACCCCTTGAAAATATAACAAGTGTTTTACAAAATTTCCATCGAGCCCAGAGGTTTCCCCTCAATAACTCAATGAAGGCGACTTGGCTTCGATTTTGAGCTTGGGCCAAGTAATTGCTATCCCACTAAAATACAATTCTTGTTCTTATTATCCTGCGTATGTACACCCAGGGGCACTTCTGGCTTGTAACACTCCCGTTTGGATTGTCACTATCCTTCATTCATTGTCATTGCCAGTGTAAAATGCCAGTAACTAACATGAATAGAGAACTCGTAGGAAATGTGCGAATTAACGGGGGGGGGGGCGTGCCGGGGATTTCCCCCACAAAACAATATCCCCTGAAAAAAATAATTTATTTTTCTCTGCCAGGGATGTTTTTATTCCCCTCAAAGAAAATGGAACTGAAGATCACATAGTGTATGCTTGTAACAAACACAATTGATAAATCATTCATTTCCATTAATGACCCAGTCATCAAAGATTTTCCTTTTCCACTTAAGCTTTCATGGCATAGTGCTTATATTTTACACGCATTACAGTGCTCACAAGAAACTTGTTCGATGGACATGAAGTTTGAACTTGGCACATGGCCCCCTGAGATTTCTGGAAAGAGTTAATGTAATTCAAATGGTGAAATTGTAGATATATTTTATAACAAAAAGTATTGTTTTCTGTGACTTACAGGCCGTAAGTTACAGCAACTATTACTATTATTATTTGAAATAGGGTTTATATTTAAGCTTATTCTATTTTACACTGATTATCCAACTATAAAAAACAGTTTTTTGTCCTACATGAATTAATGTTAAGTATACAGTTATGCAAACTGTATATAGCAGGAGCGTATGTTCCAGGCTAGCTAGGCTATCTGCGAAGCCTGAAGCCTAGAAACTGTGAATAAATCTGATTTCAATGAGAAGATAATGACGATTCTGAAGTTGGCAACCTGAATTCTTAGGAGTTGGCAACCCGAATTCTTAGGAGTTGGCAACCCGAATTCTTAGGAGTTGGCAACCCGAATTCTTAGGAGTTGGCAACCTGAATTCTTAGGAGTTGGCAACCTGAATTCTTAGGAGTTGGCAACCTGAATTCTTAGGAGTTGGCAACCTGAATTCTTAGGAGTTGGCAACCTGAATTCTTAGGAGTTGGCAACCTGAATTCTTAGGAGTTGGCAACCTGAATTCTTAGGAGTTGGCAACCTGAATTCTTAGGAGTTGGCAGCCTGAATTCTTAGGAGTTGGCAGCCTGAATTCTTAGGAGTTGGCAGCCTGAATTCTTAGGAGTTTGCAACCTGAATTCTTATTAGTTGGCAACCTGAATTCTTAGGAGTTTGCAACCTGACTACCGTTGGGATGGCAACGTGGCTTCCTTGAAGGTGTCATGAGCCTAACCTTCTCCCTTCCTCCATAGCCTAGGACCAGGTGTCATAGTGAACAAGTCCAGGTCTTACTCAGCACACGCCACTGGTATATAGATATACAAAATATGGACATTTCAAATGTGTGTAATTTTAAAAAAAAAATAGTAGTAGTAGTAATAATAATAGTAATGTAATATTAATAATGACAAAAATAAAAATAATAGCAGTAATAATAATCCTGCGGACGCCCTTGGTGAGAAATATTACGTTCATAGTTTTGTCTTGCCGGGTTGGTAGACTTTCCATATCGTCACTCTTATTGCTTCCGAGTTCTGGTCTGGGCATTGGTGTTCTTTATGAATGTCCGTCCCTTCATCAGTATAATGTGACCATCACTCATCCTCATCGTCGCGATTAGCCAGATGTGGCAGAAAATCGATAACCGACCGGCCGAGCACGTCGAATGTTCGACTCACGTTCCCGCCATCGAAGGTTACGGGTTCGAGTTTCTGAACAGAGGCGTGAAGCAAGGAAAATACAAATTCGAAATCGATACTGTACGAAGAACAAAAAATTCCACTTGCTCAAGCAAATGAAACAAGAATTTTATCTGTAGTTCAGTCGGTTGCGATATGACGCTTTTGACAACCAGGTCTTCGTGACAGTGTTGTCCTCACCGATTGGTTTTCTTCTTCTTCAACTGCGTCAGAGATATGAAGTGGTGAACTTAATATCTCCACCCCCTGAGTGTTGAACGTAAGCTCCTGCAAACGTCATGGTGGGAAGCCCCATCTTTTTCGCATTCACGTGACCACGCTTGTAATCTCCCTATTGACGTTTCAATTTGATCAAGTACGAAGTGCAGTGGCAATGGAAGTGAATGAAAGGGAAATATGATTATTGTTGTTGTTCCACAAGGATTCTCGTTCCACGTCAAGGTCACGTGGTGCGGTACGGTTGAGATAAGCCAAGGTTAAGCGGGGCGGAGGGGAGGTAGTACTCAGCACTCGACCTCACTCGCGTGACTGTCGTCGTGCGAAGCGGGAGCGTGTCGGCGTAGCTTGTGGTGTCAGCACGTCCATTTACTACAGAACGTCGCTCGGCTGAGGTGCGTTCGCCGTAATGGTACTGTTAGTGCGTTTCGTAAGTGGAGGATCTGTTTAGTTTGCCCGTCCAGAAGTGTGGTAGTGTTTAAACGGATTGAAGCAGGCCGGCGAAAATGAATCTCAAGTATTGGATAGTGTCACCTCGTCGAAGATCCGGCAGTTTCAAATTTCAAATCGTCGTGCTGGAAGAGGTAGGCCCTTTTATGTGCTTCTTATACCTATACGTGTTGTACAGTGTGTGTTGTTGCCGACAGTCGACCAAACACCAAGGATTGATTATACCCATATCTACACCCTGAGCAACAGGTGGAGGGTTCAACATCGGACACGAAGAAGGTGGCACCTTGACGGCCACGGAGGTTCCGGTTTCGATCCTGTCCTGGGCTTGCCAATCTCTGTTTTCCTTATTTGACACGTGGGGCTTCTCTGATTGTGTAGTGGTAACGTCGTCGCCTTGTAATCAAGGAGTCCCGGGTTGGATTCCCGGTGGAGGCACGCAGTGTTTCAGATACCACTTTAAACTGTAGGGCCTGTCGCGATTAGCCTTTCTGTGCATAGTGGACTTTAAAAAAATAGAGCTCTTATTTGGCGCCCCTTTTCTTCTCGTTTTGGCTAATCGCGACCTTGCGGGTGACGATTCGATTAAATTAATAAACACGAAAGAATACCCAGGGCAGGACTCGAATCTGTAACCTTCGGTGGTGAGATCGGATACCAATGTAGGAATGCAGTGGTGGATCCACTGAGCCACTGCAAGACTACCAACATACTCAACACTTCCCAAAATTTCTCACGAAGCCGTATTTATGGCAATTTTGACACTAAAATTTACCTAAAAGCGACCTTACACTCCCGCAGATATATATTTTTTAAGGTTTTATTTTTACATCCTTGGTGCTGTTTTGTAGTCCGACAATTTTCAGATCACTGTTTCTTCACGTATGTCATGGTCTCTTTTTGAAGAAGCCGCGGTTTCATGGCCATGGTTTTGATATGATTTTCCTCAGAAATGGACTCGGATGATACTTTCAACGAAGACCACTAACACTTGCTTCAGTTTCCACGTTCCTTTCTTTATACGTTTTTTTTGTCCTCAGTTTCGCCACTAGGGTTTGCGTAACCGTGCAAATGAACTATGTTAACTGGGCGTACTGGTAATGCTGTCACCTTGTAGTCAAGGGGTCCTGGGTTCGATACCCAGTGGAGGCGCATTGCACGGTGCCTCGGATTGTTCTTTACACCAGTACCGATTAGCCTATATGAGCATAATGTGGACATAAAACTTAGTTCAAAGGACGTTAACTCGGCAGTGTATATTGAATATGCGTTATTACCGGCACCACTTTGCGGCGGCTCTTACTCAACAAGAATAATTTTCTCCCATGTGTGTATTTTTGTGGCTCTCTAGGTTATACGCGACAATGTGGATGGATGATACAGTGGATGAGGAAGCAGCCCGTTATCTGTGCAGATTTCGAACCTAGGACCTTTGGCGCTACGCTAACATATCCCGCATGGAGGCTGACCGATAATTTGTTTCATTGATTGATTTGGTTTATTTTACTTCGCTTTTCTGCCACTTTTGGCTAATTGCGAAGATGATGAAAATTGATGGACACTCACAAAGAAGACCCATGCCCTATTCGGGATTCTAACCTAGGAACTTGTTTCATTGATATCCACATGTAGAATCCTTCCATTGACATTTGCGACTACTGGAAGACAGAATAAAGAAAGTGCAAGCAAATTGAGAAACCATATCTTCTCTTATCAATCGTATGAAAACCATGGCACGTGAAATCGACATAATGAGTCACTGAATATAATATCTGTCACGTGATCAGTTCAATAAAAATATATGTAATTGATAAAATTGTTTAATCATCCAATTAGACGTTGGTACTGGAATTATGCAATAACCTGTTGCAGTCACTTCCCGATATCGTCCGGATTAACAGAAGCATGTGCGTACGTAGAATAAGAGTCGTGCACATTCCAGAAACGCGTGGAGACACATCGCACAGTGTTTCAGATCCCACTCTAAACGTCAGCTCCAGTGTCTATTAGCCTGCAAAGTGCACTTAAACAAATCATACGAACCCAGATTCAAAAGCAAGTATTTTTTGACAGTTCTGAAATAGACTCGTTTGTCTTTTTAAGGAACCATAAATCGATCTAGATTAATTCAAGTCCGTTTATCCGCATCGACCACCTAAATCTGTGCGAATCTCAGTAACACGACCTTGCTTTATCTTCATCTGTTTCATCATCGTCGCGATTAAACTAGCGTGCTCAAGAGCGACTCTTAAAATACAAATCCCAACAACTGAAATGCTTGTTACAGTCAGTTCCGAGATTACTATCAAGTAAACTCCCTGACAGGTTTTGCCGGTAACTTAATGACGTGTGCCCACACAGTTTTCATTCTTAATACCTTTGTTCGTCCGTAGGTAGAAACCATTTAGTACCCTTGGAGGGTCCCCGATACCTTATCGCCGGCTCTGACCTTGTTTAGATAAAATATAGAAAATACCCTTTATTCGCATACACGGTAACCTTGTTGTCATTATGCAAGACTCGTGTGTTGTCAGTCACTCCGTTTTTAGTCGTGCGTGGATCGTTACTAAATAGTCACTCAGGTCTTGGCAAGAGAACTAGTGTCGCACTACTTTAGACAGAATTATTGTGACGAAATCACATTAATAATAATGCGTCGGCATTATTTTTCGTTAGGATTTATTATTTAGGATTTGCTTTGGACTTGACGCTGATGTCTTGTGAAACAGATTAGCTCATGTTTCTACTTTCGTGGGCTTTGGTGCAGACATTTTTATTGGGGGGAGGGCATAATTGTAGATGATACCGAGATTAGAACGAGACCAGCCCTTACGAGACTTGGATACATTGTCAAAAAGCTACCTAACTAATTTCCTGGCTGCTTCTTCAGACACGAAATTGATATTTACCGGATTTTTTTTTTAAACAGCGAATCTGTGCTGCGTGTTTGCATACATGTGCTGCGTGTTTGCATGCATATATATTCAAGATTAAATTTCCATTTTCGAAGGTTCGCATTGTCGAAACGTGACGTAAAATAAAGAAAACTTCATGAAGGAAAGTTGTTTGCTTTAGTAATCTCTATACGCTGAGATTTTCCGGTACACATTGTGTCTACATATTGTTTATACTGTACATTTCGAGGTGAGTTCGAGACATGAACAAAAATCAAATCGTGTCTGTTAATAGCAAGAAACGTTTCAGGAAAGGGGAGAAGAGAGATGAAAGAAGCCATAGAGAATGGGAAACAGGAAGATAAATGAAGATATGAGAGACAAACAGAAGGAAGAGAAATGAAAGGAGAGAGAGAGAGAGTAAAGAAAATGAAACCGAAAACTACGGAGAGAGTCATATAAGAGAGGGCGTGCGTAAGTAGAAAAAAAAGATTCCAACACAGAATAACATCATAAGTTGCAAGAAGAGAGATAAAGGGAGAAAGATATGCAAATTACATGAAGATGAGTGGAATGAATAGGCAGTTTCATCTTAAAGTGGAGGGGGGTATAACCCCCCCTTGACCCTCCCTGCGGCCACCCATGTTCGTGTCTATTGTTGTAAGGTTTCGTTGCGGCCTGACGAGGGATTGCAGAGTCTTAGGAATATAATCCTTCCCTTCCCCACGAGTGAAGAGAAGGTGGAAGCAAGCACCTCTGAGGAAAAGGGCAAATGTCCTTTAAGAAATTTCTGGGTATGTCCTATAGCTACTTAGCATCCGTTGAATTTCGAACGTATTGATGGTTTCATTGAAAGGTCGTTGTTGATTTAGAACATTTTTGCTTTAGTTCATTCCAGAGAAAGTAATTTCATACTAGTAGACGAAAAGTTATTATTTTAGTCCATACTATGAGCAGAAACCTAGAAAACAGGACTCGTCATCATAAAACTGCCACATGAATGACCATACATACAGTCAGGAAATAAGTGAGGTTTAATGAACTGTTTTTTTGTTCGCATAAATTTCAGCGAAACAACAGTGTTTTCTGTGTGTGTGTGTGTGCAATCTTGCATACTTGTTTTTTTGCACTATAGTGTACTGTTCTGTTGTGTAAGACTTCATTACGTCACAGTAACTATCACTAATTATGCCATACGTTTGTCCAGTTATGTTGTAAAAAATTACAATTACATTGATTGCCTTCCTTTCAGTTTCGTCTAGTATGCAAGTATGGTTGTCAAGCTTTTTATAAACTCTTCGCAAATTAGCCAAAAGTGGCACGAAAAGCGAAGAGTCGAATAAAGAACCTTAAAAAGTCCACTAAAAGAATTGTAGGGCAGTGTTCATTCGTGCACATAACACATGGTATTCCATTTATTTCTGTATCGTTATGACTGAGCACCTTGACCGGTCTCCACCAAAGGTCCCGTGTTCAAATCTAGATCTGGGTTTTACTGTTCCTTTGCGAGTCATCCTCGCCATCACGATCAATCTTAAGATGCAGGAGAAATAAAGCGGACTGCCTTTTTGGGGGTAGGGGGTCTTACAACCATTTATACATTACTAAGTGAACGAACTATCAACAATGGAAGATTATTATTAACGCATTGTCTCGTCTAGGTTTCTCCTTCCAATCCATATCTGCACCCTTTTCTTATACCTTCGGGGTGTAAGGGGTGACCCTTTGTGAAAACACCCAATTGTCAACCTCTTTTTCACACAGTACACCCTGGACTGCGTTTTGCAGACTAACGAGGCTATGGCGTCTGCACTCGCAGCCAGTATAATCCTCTGCGAGGCCTCTTTGTCCTGTCCATTTGTGTTTGTCCCCTTCATCCATTTCATATTATCTCCATTTTCATCTTCGCGATTAGCCGAAAGTGACATGAAAGCGATGTAAAACAATCGATCAATATTTCCTCGATTCTTTTTCCATCTCGCTGTTTTACTTTCTCTCTACCTTGTGGCATCACTCTTTTCAACAACTCATTCGTATATAGTATTTGCATGCAACTCGTAATCAAGGAGTCCCGGGTTCGATTCTCGGTGTAAGAACATTGCGCAGTGGTCCCGATTAGCGTCGTTGTTCATAAAGCGGGAAGTGGCAGATAAACGGCCTTCCGTGGTGGAGCTCCATGAAGGCACAAGATTGGTGTGGATTTCTTCGTTTCTTCCACCTTTGCTCCCAAAAGTTGCCCTCAAGTATCCATTGGTTAAAGACTGGTTGAGTCACAGAGACATTGTAGGATATTTTCTGACAGAGATCACCCAACCTGGGAATCGAACTCGGCTCTTCTGCGTGGTAGCCAGACGTGTGTAAAGCAACTTATCAGCTTACAATGGATAATGAAACCTCTGTAAGGAGACCGTTCACACTTGCTATTCGTTGTCAGCTTTGCTGTTAGCATGTGGTATGAAAATGTCCCGATTACCTCTGCATCGATTTATGTGAATTATATCGGCAAATGACTTGTTCAGAAGTCTTCCAAGCTTAGTCAACAATTGTAGATAGGAGCTAAGGCTGGATTTGGGAAGGCAGTCTTTTGTAACAGGAAACGTTAAGTACTTCAAACAAGTTTATGTGTGAACGTCATAGCTCGGGACGTCACTGGCTTGTTGCACAACGCGCTTTACGATGGGTCGAGATGAGATCCAGTGTTTCTAACCCTTAGATATTACAACTGAACCAAGCAAAAAATATTGTCCGCCTTAGGAACCGAGTTCTTCCAGAAGCGTTACTGCAGAATGGTTTCGCAGTTTTTAGTATTCGATTCGTTGTTTTCTTGAACGCCCAAGAATCACAATTTCTAAACGATGACCCATTCTTCACTGCAAAGAGTGTGTCAGTGGCATGACCTCACTCCCCTCCTTCCTCTGGCATCTGTCACGCCTATCGTAGTCCTGTTCACATAAAGTAGCACATTTTATAAGGTTGAACAGTTGAAATACAAGGGAGAGTTAAATTAAAACCTTAATTTGATTTTGTTTGTTATGTAGTTGATTTATTGTATATAGAGTTGCACAAGTTTGCTGCATTTTAGCACAGACCTATTGGTGATATACATATATCTTCAACTTTGAGTTAGTGCCTGTAAACCTTAAGAAGAATAAGTCTTTGTGGTCCACGTACAGTCACTTATGAGCCACTGCGAAGGCCTTTGAAATAACAAAAATGGCGTTTTGAAACTCACTTGATTAGTGTTACAGCCTTGAGGTCGTTTTGTAAATAACAGTTCATACCTCATGTAAATTTGACCTGTATACAGTCTGCCCTACAATTCTTTTAGTGGACTTTTAAGGTTTTTTATTTGGCTCTTGTAATATGTGCCACTTTGTCTGAACAGGACTGTACCTATCAAATGAATCTGATTGGGAACAGGAGGACGTCAACCTGCTCCTCAGTTCCTATGGACTGCATTTGAACATCATCATGGAAAATTCCAAGCTTCCAATCTGACGCAAAAGCTATGCAGTTCTCTATATCAATTGGTCGAATAAACAAAGGGTGGATTGTGTTAATTACTTGCACACTCCTGCGCTTGTCCTGAAAGACTTTGGTCTTTGTGTCGGAAGTTTGCTCAGAAATTTGCTCTTTCTTATCTTATGCTGGCCATACTCTGCATTTCCATATTCTTATGCACGCAGAACATTTAAGGCAATGTGTGAATGCATCACTTACATAACCTCTAACTTGTAGTGTTTTGTCTCGAGGAGGTAAAAATGTAGAATCCTTTCGATGACACGAGAACATCAATAAGAAGCATTCACTTTTTTTTAGAGGTTCATGTATAATATGAAAGAGAACCTCTTTTTTAGTTGTGTTGTTATAGCGTGTCTTAAAAAAATGTAATTGTACATTAAATTTTGAAAGTAGTGGCCATTAGTCTAACGTGGTTTTGCCAGCTTTTGTTCTTTTGTTTGTGTAACAAATTTTACTACACTTATTATTATTATTATTATTATTATTAGAAGAAGAAGAATTGTTACGATTTTATCCCTCCTATTGTTTGTTTTGCCAGAGATTTGTATATTGTACGTTATCAAAGACAGTATCTTGTAGCATGTACAAATAGCCAAAATGCCTGTACAAATACTATAGTTCTTGTGGAGTCCTACGGCGGGCGCTCTACATGCTGGCAAGGGAAGTGGGGAGCGGGGAAACGACCAATCCAGCACGATAAGTAAACGCAGCAGCCTGTAGAACGAGGTGCACGTAGTAGTTCCTTCCCTCGACGTCGTAACTCTCGGCGCCACCACTGTTGTCTGGTTGGTCTGCCGCATATTCCCCGCTCCCCACTTCCCTTGCCAGCTTTTAGAGCGCCCACCGTAAGAGTAGAAAATACCTATAATCAGTATTAGAACGTGGAGATGGTCGACTCACGATCTCGCAACCTAAGGCTCCGGGTTCACATCCTAGGGTGGGCATGGGTGTCCCAGTGTGAGTGTCCTGTCCCTTTATTAATCTCATTTACTCGTTCCTCGTCGCTGCCATTATACTAGAGAGGCAGAAAAGTGATGTGAAATAAATGGTAAATACAATAATTGAAAGAATTTCATATTAGAAGTGGTAGTGTTAATTTTTGACGTGCCCTGTCATAGTCTATATTATGAGAGAGAGAGAGAGGGGAGAGTTTCTCCCCCCCCTCTCTCTCTCTTCAGGAAGAAAAATAGAGAGAGAGAGAGAGATGTGTTTTCTGTTTTTCCTTTGACCCCCTTCTCTCTCTCTCTCTCTCTCTCTCTCTCTCTCTCTCTCTCTCTCTCTCTCTCTCTCTCTCTCTCTCTCTCTCTGTAATGGGAAGAAAGAAAGTCTCTCTCTCTAGAGAGAGAGAGAAGTAGTAAGAAAAAGAAAGAAACAGAGAGGGAGAGAAAGATGCCCCCTCTTTCTCTCTCTTTTAGAGTGAGAGAGAGAGAAAGAGAGAGTGAGTGAGAGAGAAAGGAGAAAGAGAGAGTGAGTGAGAGAGAAAGGAGAAAGAGAGATCGCTTCTTTTTCCGTATTCTCGCTCTTTCTTTGAAGAGAGGGAGAGAGAGAAAGAAAAATATATCTCTCTCTCTCCCCCTCCCTCCCTCCCTCCCTCTCTCTCTCTCTTGCAGAGTGGGTTGTGACTCATGTTGATCTGGAAACACAAGTTCAAGGCGAGAGACAGATTCTATATCAATAAAACTACTACTCCCTTAGGTATTTTATTTTTCCTCTTGTCACTGTGAACTTAATTCAGGTTAACTTGTGTTTTAGTTAACTTCGGATGCAGTGAGGTAATTATTTGAATCCGCAGGGGTTCGTTATAAACTGAGTTGACTGTATTTTTTTGGAATCACAAAGATGAGGATGATAAGATGACATTGATGGAAGGACAGGCACAAACATACAAAACAGCACACAACACCGTCTTACATGGGATTATACTGGCTGTGAATGCAGTCACCAGAGCATCGTTAGTCTGCAAAATGCAGTCCAGAGTGTACTACGTGGAAGTGAGATTGACATTTGGGTGTCTTTAAAAAGGGTCACCTGACACCTCATACATCAGTAGTATACAAATCCAATCCAACAACACTTGTCTCATCAGACATACATACCCTATCAAAATATAATGGTTTGCCACTTACAGCACTGAAGTGCTTAGAAGATGACAACTTTCATCAGAATGATTATACCCTTCCGACAGGCCACGTTTTCGTATTCCAATTTTCATTATTGCCTGGTACTGTGAACCAAACTTCTGCGCAGTGCCTTTGTGTTTACCTCCGAAGAAAAAGGAGTTTTCGTGCAGAAGTGCTTCGGATTGACTTTCCCCTGTGTTGGGTGTGGTTCGAAGTTGTTCCGAACTAATTACGTAATTTGTCTGGGGCCAGTGAAGCATTCCTTGATAGCACGAGCAAATGTGTTAGTGGAAAAACGTAGTCAAGTGACTATGTCGTGACATAGCAATGTTATAGACACTGTGGTGCCGTTTTGAGTATATCTGATCAAAGGTGTTTTTTACTTCAGTAAAATCTGAAATTCCTTATTTTGTGTCTTTGTTTGATGTGTTTTATAATATACAGACAGGGTGATCATTAAATGCTGTCAAGTAGAAACCGAGCATTTCTGAAACCTTCTTGACAAGCAGGACACTATCCATTCTTGTCTCGTAGATGTGTTTGAGAAGATGGTCCTCGTCACGTATGTCATCTTCATGTACGTTCCCCCACAGTAAAAAGTCCACTGGGCAAGGTGTGGGAAATGAGGAGCCCAATTCACTTTATCACAACGCTCTGTTCATCATCCAGAGAAGTTGTCGCAAAGCCAGTGGATTTGCAAACAGAAAATGGTACACAACTAACAAGAATCTCCCATCGAATGGGACTTTTACGACTTCGCCATCTTGTTAATCCAGAAAATGCACTCGGTAAACTGCCTCCAGGCACCGGCTAAAGGTGGTCTGGCGACTGAACCGCGAATCGCTTATGTGGTTTGAACCCCCGTTCTCCAATGCTGACATGCCGAGTCAACATCAGCTTTCATGGTGTGCCTTCTTGGAGTTATTTGATGCCCCAAGACTAAACAATTGCAAGTCGAGAATGTTCGCAAACAGGACATTATATTTGTTGCGGTTCCAATCGCCAGAGCCGCGTTAGCCTCTGGTGGCAATTTCCCAGAATACCTTGCGGGAAGACCCGAGCGAAAGATGCGTTGCGTGTTTCCCTCCACCAGCATGAATTCGATCTCTGAGAATGTTTGCGGAAGAACAAAATAGAGGAAATTAACACTGCTTCCTTCCTTCCGCCTCTCCCCTCGTATCAACAGAGTTCATTTTCGCAAATAGGTTGTCAGCAGACCCCGTGTGAGGTCATTGTGGGTTTGCATAGGTTGCCCAGCGAAATATCTGCGTGTTAAATCCGTCACGTTTACGAAAAACGTGCGTCACACAAGAGTGGCTGCACTATTCCCTTTCAGGGTCGCCTCTCAGTCTGCTTGGATCTTCTTGGAGACTTTACGATCGTGGATATCGCAAGACAACTCTCATTTGGCGTCTTAAACACATTTCTTATCATTGTCTTTCGAAAGTCATTGTCGTAAGATGACCGCAAGTGTTCAGCCTAGCACTAGATGTCGCTCTTATTGTATACTTAGTGCTGCAATTTATCATTTCGAAGACAAGCCTTTTTTTAAAAAAAAAATTCTCCCACACTTGTCGCCAGTTACGTAACGCTGAAGATGCTTCGTGCATCGAACATCATTTTTTTTCTTCTCCCAGATTTGTACAACACAGGCCTCCTTGACGGCGTGGTGGTAAGGCTGTCGCCTTGTAATACTTAGATCCCGGGCTCCATCCACGGCGGAAGCACATTGGACAATTTTCCCATGGTGGGCTATTTAAGAGCTTTCGCCGAACGTGTGGACCACCCGCAATAATTTCCTCATAAAAATCTCCATTGTGCGGTAAATTTGAGTTCATCAATTCATGATTAGCAAATTAGAACTGTATCTAAGGCCTATAAATTTGTTCTTTTTATACTGGTAAAAACAACTAAATACACGAGATGCAAAATTCTAAGGCAGTGTATTTTCTATCGCTTATTCGTGGTCCGCGTACGACTTTGAGAAGCATTGGACTATCGCATGACGCGCTTTTCTTGCCATTGAGGGAGCCTATTCTGATGGTAACGTCGTCGCCTTGTAATCAAGGGAGAGCCTGGTTCGAAATCAGGTGAAGGCACATAGTGGTTTGGATCCCACTTTGAACTGTAGGTCCAGTCCCGATTAGTCTACATTTGCATGAAGTGGACTTACTCGAGCCGATATATACAGGGTGTCCCAGAAATAGGTGGCATAACTTCAGGAGCGTATTCCTTACATGCAAATAATGAAAAAAGTTTATATGAACATAGGCCCGGAAATGTTTAGTTTCCGAGTTATAGTCTGTCGCAACACGTGCGCACTGGAATTTGTCTAGCTTCCTCATTTGGTCTATGGCACTTAGTTCTTCACAGTACCCTAGAGGAGATGTTCAAAGTGGCAACCCCCAGCCTCAATACAGGCCGCACATCGACGTCCCATGGCCACTTGAATATACGCTCCCAAATGCCTGGCGTGTTCCGTATTGTCTCACAACCTGCTACAATGCCATTGCGGAGAGTATTCACATAGCTGCCAATGCAGAAGAATGCACCAGTGATTTCAAATGGCTCCACAAGTAGAAATCCAAGGGGTTTAAATCGGGTGAGCGTGAGACCAAGCAATTGGTCCACCTTTACCGATCCACAGACCAGGGTACCTTCGATTCAGGTACCTGCGGGCAACAAGACTAAAGTGTGCGTGAGCACCATAATGCATGTAGTGCGTTTGTTGTCGTATGTTCAGTTGAACATCTTCCAAGACGGGTCTCTACAGCATTGTCATCGGTCCCGGGTCCGATACCCGATGGAGGCACAAAGTGGTTCGGATTCCACTTTAAACTGTAGGTCCAGTCCCGATAAACCTTACTGTGCACAAAGTGGACTTAAAACATCAACTCAAACCAAACCAAGCATTTGCCAAACCATACATGAAATGTATCTTCTCATTCGTGATTGGTGTACATGGTCTCAACAACGCCCACTCAGCATGTACCACTCATCAAATACCTGGTTGTGTTACAGGAAACCACCTGTGGAAGAGAGGCAAATTCCAGTGAGCATTTGTTGTGACAGCCTATAACTCGGAAACCAAACATTTCCGGACCCATGTTCATATAAACTTTTTTCATTGTTTACATATAAGGAACACGCTCCTGAAATTATGCCACCTATTTCTGGGTGGTATATATATATATATGACACCGTTGTAAAAATATTGACATTTTAAGTTTGTTGAAAGGGTATTTGGAACTGTATTCATACCTTTGAGAAGCTTGTAAATTAGATGGGACTTGTATTGAGATGAGGTTATGTCACCTAACTTGAATTATCATTACGAAATAATCTCATTCCGATGAAACAGCTGTGCACTGATATCATATCGCAGATTTTTTTCTTGATGCGCACACTGCATAAAGAATATTTCCTTGAATATGTACTTCCTCGGCGGTGCGGCCTTTTTTATTATGAATGAAGGTCAAACACAAAGAGTGATCGTAATGGATTCTGTAAAGCACTGGCTATATAACACACATTATAGGCAATAATATCCAATGCAGTGTGTGCATTCATGCTATTCACGTACCTTATTGCCGCATACTTGATCACCGTTATTAATTGTATTTGAGTAGTACCAAAGCCCGTAGCAATTCATTTGCCTCGACCTTGATATCCGGAAGGTTGGAGAACATAAGTGAGGAAGGAGCTAAGTTATGAAAGGCTTGTTCCTACAATACCTGGGTAGGGAGAGATACAAAACCAGTTGTGCAAAACTGGTAATGTGGACATCTACGCTCAGCTCTATTTTAATCTCGCACTCTTCTTCGCGGCCTCCCACATGCCTTATTAAGTCGGCGTTGAAAAGTAATTTTCGTTTTCGAACCACAGTCTCGGGTAGAACCTAGTCTCCTCTCGAATTTTTGAAGGTATTATTTTTCAAAATAATTGGCGCGGTTTTTGATACCTGTTTGTGTGTTTTGATTGCAGGGTTGTTAAAGGTCCAGGAATCCATATATTCTAATGGGTTTTATTGGGTTCCACTGCAGGACCGGAATCTTTTTTTCTCTCGCACAATTTAAATTCGGTCCAAGTTGCGTATTGTTACGTTGAAAAAAGGTTCCCGGATCGTATATAAATTGATGCGGGAAAGAAGGTTCCTGGACCGTATTTAAATTGATCGGGAAAAAAGGTTCCTGGACCGAATTAAAATACTTTACAGATAAAAAGGTTCTTTACGGTCCAGAGCCCATTTACGCTTGCTGATTTTCTCTCCTGGACCGGAATTGAATTTATTTAAAATTCCTGGACCTTTAACAACACTGTTTGATTGAATTATGCTAGGTTATTTTACGTCGCTTTTCTGCAACTTTTGGCTAATCGCAACGACGGGGATGGATGGTGATACAATGAGATCGATGGAGGGATAATTAGAAACACACATGGGCGACACAAGACAATTCCTATTTAGGATTATCCTGTCTGCAGGTCCAGGCGCCAGAGCGAAGCTAGTCTGCAATAATGCAGTCCAGGGTGTACTACGTGGACGAGAGGTTGACGTTTGGGTGTTTATGGGAAGGTCATCCCCCTGAGACCACTTTTTTTTATTTTTTTATGTTTCTCAAGCAGGTCCAGGATATATGAAACCTAATATTCAAATGTAGAAATATTCAAATATAGAAAAAAATATATAGTCCGCGTCAAATGAATTGAGCCAAGGATGTGCCCAGACTGAAATACAGGCAGCAGGAAAGTTGGCTGCAGGTAGCTTCTCGGAGACGTATCCCGAAGGCCGAAAGTAAAGGGGAAATCTGCTCAAGGAAGACGTCACAGTTTGGTGTGCCTTGGAGGCCTTTAGGGACAAATAGTCCCCAGCACTTCCTACAAGGATGTGAAACCTTTCGTGTGTTCTCGTTTGTCGAGCAAGGGAATGTCAGCATCCACGTTAAGTTCGCCGCAGAAGGTAAACCCGAAAGCGGGGAAGAGAAACTAGAAAGTTCGCTAGCGTGATCTGAAATTCTTCGGGCTGACGTGTTTTCTGCGAATGGGCGAACCAATCTCAACGTAAATAGTTACAAGAGAGCAGCGGCGTATTCTCCATTTTACCACGTTTACTCCGGTAAACAAAGTTTTCTTTTACCATATATATATTTAATTTTTGTACATGTACCTTTCATTGGTCTGGAGCGCTGTGGGCTAGTCGGTATGGCGTCTGACTGCCACGCGGGGGACCCGGGTTAGATTCCCCGCATAAAACGGTTATGCGGCTCACTCAGCCTAAAATCAGTGGGTATCTGGAAGCAACCATGGGGGGAGGGGGTAAAATCGACCGGAGCGTGGTGCTGGTCACATCACCTCGAAATTGCCGAGATCGAGAATGTGTGGGGGCCCTACCCCCCACATCCCCTAAATGTGCCTCCATGGCACAGTGCTATGTGCACGGGGAACTTTACCTTTAATATTTATCAAATCGCTCATTATATATTCCGCAAAATATATTAAAACAAGCACCGATATCCGTGGCGGAGTGGTTAGCACAGCGCACTACGACGCCAGGTGTCCCGGGTTCGAATCCGTGCCTAGGCATGGGTATTATTTGTATATCTTCATCAATTTCATATCACTCATCCTCATCGTCGCGACTAGCCAAAAGTTGCAGGATAGAGACGTAAAATAACCTAATTCAATCAATGAATATTAAAATCAAGGTTTTAAACACAAATTTAGGTAAATTATTTAAAGAACTCAAAAGTTTGGTTTATGTACACCGCTGATCCTTCTCCATCGCATCCTTCTGATGACCGGGTTTCCTCCCCGATTTTACGCGGAGAGGACAAGGGAGCTGAAGAAAAAATGGGCGAGTGGCTATTTAAAAATACGCAGCCTTGCGTGGTCGGTTCCGACTTTTGAAACAGCGTTGGGGGGGGGGGGGACTTCTTGTTCCTTGCAGTTTCTGGGCCGCGCTTGGCAGAGCCAGTGTTGCTACACAAAGGGATTTTTCTCTTGGTGTTGGGAAATCCAGGTTCAAAAGGAAAATTTCTGGGAAGGATAAAACACGAGGATTTAACAAAGAATTGAAGTTTGCATCAAAGCAGGATTTAAGTTCAAGGCTTCCCCCCCCCCCCACTTTCCAGATCAAAACACCCGTCGAGAGAATAATTGACTATTGTTTTGTCATTCTTTTCTCATCATTGTCAAAACGTACTTTTTTGTATGCAATCACCAGACCACTTAAAACAAGAAAAGGCGTTGAGACAATTCTTCAATAACGCCGTCAAAAAATCTTTTTTTTTTTAAAAAAAAAAACAACTTTTTGTTGCACAAGACACTCGCAACGTCAATGCTAGAATTGCTTTTAATGGAAAACTGTGGCGGCGATTGGGTTCCAAAACTGGGCGGGTGGCAAGGACAGTGTACTTTCCTCGTAGATAAGGTTTAGCATAGTGCGTGCGGGGGCAAAAGTGGAGGGCAACTGCCCCACTCTAACCGCCGCCAATAATCGGACCTTGAAGTAGCAATTGTATTATTTGTATATTTTTATTATTTTACCTTGCTTTTTCCCACGCTTGTGCCTAGTCGCGACGATAAGGATGATTGGGTGAAATTAATGATGGAACACAATACTCAAAACGGGATTCTAACCCAGAACGTTTGATGACGAGATGTAGGTATAGTACCGATTAGTCTGCATGTGCTAACCAAACCACTGTTTTTCCGGGTCAATTTATATACGGTCCAGGAACCTTTCTTCCGGACGTATTGAAATGAAACAATACGAAACTTGGACCGAATTTAAATTGTGCGAGAAAAAAGGTTTCGGTCCTGGACCGGAACGCATTAGAGTTTGAGTTCCTGGACCTTTAACAACCCGGAATGGTTTCTAACATTTCGTGTCGTTTTGTTCTTTTATCAACCGTAAAAGCTGGCAACTTGCTTACTTTATTATTATCATCATTATACCCAAGACGCTTTATGCATTTGAGGCCGATATTGCCTCGTCGTAGGAGGAAAATCAAGACAAGGCCCGCGTAAATGTATGCCGACACGTGTAGTCGGTGGATAGTGTGCCGAGGAATGCGTTGATGTAATCGGTTGCTTACGTCATTAGGGACGTTGTGCCTGGCGAGCTAATTCCTGCCGTGTACCATTGACTCCAGAAAAGAGATGCAAGTCATGTGAACTTTTCCGAGGAATTGTCACCAGGGGTGGATCGTGATCACCCGAGGATGTATGCTAAACCAAGATGATCACTTGTCGCCAGGTGCGAGCTCCCGTCGTCAGCGGTTGCCAATGAAATCAGCGTAAATGAAGAGATGAGGTAATGCCGCCCCTCCCCCTTTCCCGCCCCTAGAGTTGATGGAAAGCCGACGAGTCTTGCACGGATCATATTTCAGATACAGTGGCGGCCTCTACTAAGTGGCTTTGCTTCGAGACAGCTCATCGTCGCCGTTTTTTGGCTTTCGAAACCGGTGGCTCCCCCAATTGCCATGGCCCACCTCAGGGTCCGAAATCCTGGGGGGGATTACCCCCACCAATAATCTTGTCCTACCCCCTCCCCCACACCAAACATTTCCTGTGCAGAGTTTTTGTTACAAGAACAAAGGTAAACAATTAGTTTAAACCTCAAATATACGTTACTAAGAAATGAACAAAAGCATAGAAAGAACGACGGATAATGTCTGTTAAGAAAATATGCACAATAAAAGTAAAGCAACAATACGAGATAAACGTAAGTATGAAATACAATTGATTTGCATTTAATAAGAAGCAAAAATTAGACGAAAACTTAAACATAGTAAAACAATCTCGACTATTTTGCAATTTATTGACATTTTTAACCAGTTGGTAAATGAATTAGTGTGCCACTTTATAAATATCCGAATACATAAAAGTAACAAATTAATTCCTTTAACTACATTATATATAATATACAATACAATATTTGTGTGTGTGTGTCTGAATGAAGATCTCCCCCCCCCCACTAGTCTTCAATAATTTTGCACCCTCCTTATCAAAATGTTAAAGGAAAATTTCATGATAAAAAATAACATTAAGTGTATGGATAATGGTTAATATGATGATGATGGGAAATTAAATTTCTTGTTTCGATGAAATAACAACAACTTTACAAACTTACCATTTTTCGGGATTTACATCAAAGGAGGAAACTAATTCAATGGAAATATCAAAATAACATTTTTGTTTGAAGATGTAGTCCACATAAAGCCACCCAGTCACCCCTACCCATAGTAGAAAGTGACGTTCTCCTTGCCAATGTCAGGGCTGAAATTTTAGAGCTTCCATTGGGGATTGAAGCCGGGACAACTTACACAAATACGGGAATGTAACCAGTGGTCTATGCGGGAGCTCATTTATATTTTTTGTTCTTCCCATTTCTCTGCCTTCTTAGGCAAAGATTAGGTTCAAATGCAATAATTGAGGATCAAACGTCGCCGTCTTCACAATTATTACTTGCGTGTAAATCTGTCCCTTTAAAAATAAAACTATTTACACAGTTGACCTGGATTATGTTGTAAAGTGTGAAGTTCATAAAAAATGTTTCTTATAAATTATAGAAGGCATTGCATAAGTTTTACTTTATCTATATTAGACAAAATTATAGAGAGATTTAAAAGCTACACAATATTGAAGTTAAGAACTACATTATATGGTATGTTATACTTAGAAAGTTCTTATCAAAACATTCTACTATTCAAAATTCCATTCCAGTAAGCATTTGTATTGAAAAATGTGTTCTCACTTTTGTATAAAAATGAATATAGATTCACTCTTACAGTGGTTCTAAAATGAACATAAAGAATTCAAATGAATATTATGTAGCTTATGAATTTCCCTGTTCAACTGGTATGTATCACTTTTTCTATGTATTATGCATTACATAAAGCACTGGTTTTAGAACAGTTGCCAAAATTGCATTATTGTATGGCTTCTTCTCACAGCTTGCTTTAAGTGCTTTCTATATCCTTAAACTTATTAATTTTATTTCATATGCAATAAAAAATCTTATTTAAATAGAAACTGGAAGTGAAGGCGAAATAAATAATATTTCCTTAAATACAGATCTCATAGCTAATAATGGTGAAACTTTTTTTTAAGCTAGTGCCATTTGCTTTTACTTTACTTCATAACCATTTCTAATAAGTAACATTAACCAGCATTGTTCATATATGCACTGAAGGTTCACTTTATTGGAGACACTAAAATAGCAACCCCTTGTATGAATTCAGCTGGAGTAGCACATTGCTAAAATTCAGTGAATGGTGTGTGTTGTTACATGTCATATTCAACTGTCATTTTGTGCAGTTGTGGCCCTTCTCTTGATCTGTACAATCCTCTGGAATCATCTCTATACCATACAAAACCCGCTTCCCTCCCCCCAACTTGTTTTTAAGGTTTCACCAAGTTAAAAATATACAACCCCAGTTAACAGATGCTGACAGTAAAGAAGATGGCCAGTTTATACGTACACACCATTCATTCAACCATTTGCAGTGCACTCGCAAAACTGGTAAAACCAATCAGTGTTGCCATTCTGAAAATACTAGCACCCACCATTCAACCACTGACATTCATCCATTTGAAATCTCATAGATCCTTACTCATATACTCCTACATTACACCCTCCTTCACACACATTACAGACAGAACACAGACTGTGCAAAAATTGCTGTCATTAGCACTGTTCACATATACCACCTGTTGGTGTAATTGTTTGATAAGCTTCTTATCTCTAATGATGGGCATTCAGTGTAGATATTAAATTTCAGGCTTTTATCAGCCAATTTATTGAAGACAGTTTAACTCTTGAGTATAAGAACAAAATATACCCCTTATACCCCCCTTCCTTTATACAGAGTAGTGAATATGATATTTACCTATTCTGATTCCACTTATAACTGTGTTGGAGATTGGCATATCTACTGATAGTGAATCATCTTGTTTCATACACTTAGGATATGATGCAATATATTAATGCGAAATGTGCTGATTATGAAAAATTGTTGTAGAACAGTACTGTAAAACCAGATCCTCCATTCCTTATTGCCATTGATGCTATTTCTTTGTACATGTGTACTTTGCTTTATGGAGTATTGTTTGTATGGAACCAATGCTTAAAAAGGGGGTGGCGAGGGGTGTGGGCAGATGGTATCCCCCAGCTGGGAGAGTTTAGGCAAAGTCAAATTGCTGTCATGTTAAACTGTAGGAGCATCCCAAGGCTCAAGAAAACACACCCCACCTAACAATTTCCACTTGAAGTACTGATGGAACAAGTGAATAATATTCAATTTTTGAAATTTAACTTGTATTCTTATTGTGTACAACATGTCATGGGTGCACCAAGAAGAAGGGTTATGGACAGAGTTGTTAAAGGTCCAAGAATTGCAAATTCAATTCCAGTTCAGAAGAATCAGAAAACGTAAATAGGTTCTGGACCTTACATATTTCGGTCCCAGAACCTTTTTGCCAGATCAATATAAATATTATTTGATATTGAAATGAAACAATTGTCACTTGGACCAAATTTAAATTGTGCGAGAAAAAAGGTTCAGGCCCTGTTATGGAACTCAGTAGAACCCATTAGAATTTATGAGGGTTCCCGGATCTTTAGCGACCCTGTTATGGAGTCATATCTCCCTTTGAACCTAATTTTCGTGAAGAAAACAGGTCAATGTAATTATTTTGCACCAATTTCCTACCCATTATGTCATTCAAAGTGCTTTTTAAGCAGGCAAACTTCCCACCATTTTAAAACAAAATTCCTTGCCCTGTACAAAATTTGACAGTAGAAGCACACTATTAAGCAGGCTCAAGACTCATGAAATTATTCTCAGAGTTAAACCGAAGCATCAGCTGACTTGATCCCTGTTCATAACTCTGGCTGGAGCTTTGTAACTTTTTTAAAAATCTTTAACTAGACTAGAGAAAGTTAATCCCTTCTTGCTTCTGCCACATAACTGCAGAATTAACAAAGCATGACATGCCTACATTTTGTATATGTTATGGTACATTTGACTTTCTACATATTTTTCCATGGAAACACATCATGATCTGAGAAAGACTTAGCAATATCATGAGGAAGCAAGGATCATTGTAAGTAGAGTATGTTTTCATGAGTGTTTACATTAACATTACTAATGACAGCTACATGAAGTATTTCAATAAATTTTTCAACACTCAATTGTTAGTACTGTAATAAATGTGCGTAATATGTCTCATCTTACTTCTATCATGCTTAATCTTTTTTTTTTTTCAAAAAATAAAATTCTGTCGTGAAATTTTATGCAGTGGGTACATGCTTTCAATTCTTCTGATATTAAACTTAGTTAACCTTTCTTTAACAATGCTACATTTAACTAGATTTAGCCAACTTTCAAATAATTAGCAAAAATAGCTGCATTATATTAATGGAGGGACATAGTGTGTGTCTTGATACATACCAACTAATGCATATATGACAGTGTAGCAATCTTTTAACGGAAATTAATTTTCTCTTATAGTTCATTATTAAACTCTATCACTCATAACATCTTGATAACTTATAACAGTGTGTTCAGACACAAATATATTGATTCAGGTACGTATTTGTAATTCTCACACACTAAATGACCTGAATTTTCACTATAAAACCTATGAATAAATTTGTACTAAAATTCTTTTCATGCTTATATATTGGATAATCTGAATGATTATTACTTCTGGGAAATAGTTCATTGTTAAAAATATAATGATATCAAAAAGTAACCGGAACCATTTACTGAGTAATATAGGAATACAAAAATAGAAAGAAATATAAATTCCTTTTACATCTTGTTACGTAGATATGGTTTTCATTCACACTAATGTAGTGAATACATTATCAGGTTCTTTAAATTGTACTGTTGTAAAGAACCAGTTTCTTTTGGTTTTATTATATATTTTTTTTAAAAAAACATACACTGACTTTTTAACATTTTTAGAAGTAGAAAGATTAATAGAAAACTTTGCTTTACACATATTCTTATTTGCTAATAAGAAACTTTTAGTTCTTTGTACATGTTTTCAACATCATTAGACCCACACCCTGACTTCCAATACATTTTTTTAGAATTTCATTTCTAATATTTTTTAAAATTCCGAAACTGTAAAATAGTTATCAACATAACACCAAATCCCAGAATTACTACGTTCTTTGAGGATCACAAATAGACTGAAGTGGATGTGAAATGTTTCCTAAATTTTGAAATTAGAAGCCGTAATTTGTACCTGTATGATTCGTCAGGTTGTTTCTGGCTACAGTTAAACATTTATATTTACTCATTTTTTGTGTCTTTTGTTTTGTCACTTTTTACTATGTTTTTGTGTTTTGTTTATTTGATTGTCACAGAAAAATAGATTTTTGTCTTGATGCGAGTTTTTATTTTGTATTCTTTTCTCAAGCGTACAAATTATAGTGGAACAATATTAGCTCAAAATTTGTATAAGAATATTTCAAAGTATTTATATATATTTTAGCTTAGGTTGATAGATTTTGAAAAATAGTTGTGCAGTTTCACATCTATTCCATATGGTGTGAAAAATATTTACAATATTTTTAGGACATTTTGGGTAATTGGAAGTGCTATATTCACAACACCTCTTTCAGTACAACAATCCATAATATTAATTAAACATATGAATCACACTGACACCAAAGTAGTTATATATGTTAGTTGCATTGTAATTTAACACATTTCTTGTACTTTTATAAATATCCAATCACAAGAAATTTTCTTTTATATAGTTAAATATTAATTTGCACTATATATGATGGTTAATTAGAATTAATTACTGTTGAGTTTACTTTATTTTTACTTTAATTAAACTTGTCATTTATGAAAGTTATGATGAGGTCACGTACACTAGATAAAAATTATATATAATTTACCTTTAATTTGTACAGACACAAAAGAGAATGTATATGGTGTATGGCATAAAAGCTGTATGGCATAAAAGCTACAACTCTTTCGAAATAGTGAACAGGCATCTCAGTGATGGTGGCAAAGAGGAGACAGAGGGTGGATAGATGCCCCCTCATTGATCCATTCCCTACTCCTCATTAGAAAAAATAGTTAAACCCTCTTCTAGCCTAGATATGCAGATTTTGTGTATTAAGTGCTACAGTAAGTGTAACCTCAATTTTCCTTTCCCAATCATTTTTAACTGCCCCTGTCACTGGTTTAGTAATATGAAAACAGTGCTGGCTCATGACATGATTTGCACTTCACTTCCATCATATTATTTGTGAAATATGGTCGTAGTGCAATAGCAAGTTCTCTGTAATTGTAAAAACTATATACATCTGCATTACATTTACCTTCCTTTTCGGTTTTGCAGGACAGCAATGTGATAGCTTCATCTCCACGAATCGGTCGACAGATTCCAAGATCTAGTGCTTTAGAAAAGGGGGGTTTATTAGGTCTAAGGAATATTGGGAATACGGTGAGTAAATAAGTTCTTTCAATATGACAATTACATAACTCTAAGGTTAATTATTTGCTTGGAAATATTTTTTTTAAATACAAAAGGTCTGAGCATTCATATATTTTCAGATTACCTTTGTTTTAACCAAACTAACTAACCCATAATAAACTATTCCTGAATTCATATAGAATTGCTTTTATTGTTGATGAAATGAACATCAAATTAAAGTTTCCATGGTCTAGTCGGTAGGGTGTCTGACTTCAACATGGCAGACCCAGGTTCGATTCCCGAAGTGGGTGAACTAAGGTCAGAATTTTTCCCGCCTCGTTGTCCCTGCATAGGGCTCACCCAGCCTCAAATCAGTGAGTACCTGGGGGCAACCTTTGGGGGTAAAGGTGGCTGGAGCATGGTGCCGATCACATCACCTGCAAAGTGGCAGAGATCGAGAATGTGTGGGCCATATCCCCACATCTCCTAAATGAGCCTTCGTGGCACAGTGCTATATGCACAGGGAGCTTTACCTTTACCTTACTAAATAAGCATAAGCAGAAAGGGATCAAGTAATCCAGTTCTCAACTCTTGAGGTAATAATGCAACTTTAGTGGTGTCTTTCATGTTAATCCTTGTGTACACTTTCGCACTTTGTTATTTTATGTTTCTGCACATTTCGCGGTTCTGAGAGTTTTAAAATTCCAAAAATGATACTTTTTTGTGACATGTCACACGATGCAAATAAACTTTGACTAATATCTCCCTCCTCTAACCAAAGATTTTTACTTGTATGAGGTATGTGACAGTCAATAACAAAGGAGAATAACTATAAAAAAAGAAGGTAAAGTGTTCCCCTGTGCATAGCACCACCCCATGAAGGCGTATAGGGGGTGCGGGTGTAACGCCCCACACTTTCTTGATCCGATCGTGAGTGGGGGTGATGTGATCAGCACCATACCCCTGACTGCCTTTACCCCCCAGGGTTTCCCCCAGGTACCCATGTTATTTGACGCTGGGTGGGCACCGGGGCCGCTTCATAGAATAACTATGCACTCCATTATATTAACTGTATGAAGTGTATAAAAAATGAAGATAAACTTGTGCTGGATAACTACTCATCTGCTGGATTGAATAGCAGTCTCTACCCGAGTATTTAATAGTAATTATTGTTATTATTTTGAAATAAAGTACTTTATTTCTAGTTTATAACAATAATTATTACGTTATTATTATATTTAAGTAAAACTGAAAAGTATAATTTGAATTAGTGCTATCATTTCAGCTATTCAATTTTATGACAACCACCTGACCTGCTACAAAAAGTTGTGCTGTCACACATATCAATAAGTTGTTTGTTTTATGGAAAGATATGTCAATTCATGTAAATATACTCGTAATGATTTAGTAATTCTCTAGCTGTGTGTAAATATATTTGATTATCCTTTCCATTGCATCATATTAATTGCTAGCAGTCACAAATGATCGTAGAATTGTAATATTATAAAAATATTGCACTCTTGAGTCAAATTTCCAACGATATTTGTAATGGTAAACTAATAGTTCTGTTTTTTAGATTTTTATTTTTTTATTTTTGTTCTCTTTTCAGTGTTTTATGAATTCTGTTATGCAGTGTTTAAGCAATACTAAGCCTTTATTGGAGTATGTTTTCAACGATCAGTATTTGTCAGAAATAAACACAACCATTTCTGGAATGAAAGGAGCACTAATAAAAGGTAAGACCTTAAAATTTTCATGTTTTTCAGCCTTATAATGCCAGGTGCTTGATATTGGAGAATAGATTTCTAGGGAAGCATTTACATGAATTTTTACACAGTATGAGTCCTCAATCTGATTGAAATACTTTAAAAAGATTAAAATGGTATTGTGTTTTTAATATGTACAGGGTAACATGCTGTACACTATTATGATCCATGTATAATTATTTTGCATTTAAAAGCAACCTTCACACTTTACCATGCATGCATACAAACATTATTATGGCCTGCTGCTTTTAATAAACTGAACTAAACTTCTTTTGAAGGCCAAGGCCTGGCAAGAGGCATTTTTTATGTGGTACCAGAACATTAAGTACTATATTAAGTACTGTCACCACTGTTTTCTAACTTTTAGAGCAAATTCAAACTGAAGCGACAAGCAACAGGCAGCAAGCGACAATGGGGGTTCACCGAATTGAGAAGCGAAACAGGCCCACTCAGTTTATAAGCAAGCATTCACCACACATGTGTGAACAATCGACTGAGGTGACATGATGCACACGATTGAGAAAACAGCCCAGTCTGAGTGATATGCAAGCTACAACCAACACATGCAGCTTGTCGTGTTGCTTCAGTACTGATTTAGGAATTTTTTGCTTCCAAGCAACCCATGTTATTGCCTGTTGCATGTCACTTTGGTCCAAAAGCTCCCTAAGACTGAAGATGCTTTTAATAAACATACCTTAAATAGTAAATTTTGTTTCTATTGCAATTCTATGTTACGAAACAATTTTAATTTACTTTTTTGTTAGGTAGGTCATAATGCTTTAAAAAATGACTTGCAAAAAAATACATTCTGAAGTTCGCTCCTGCAATTAAAGAAAAAATCATACACTGTGAAAGGTTATGTATAATTGTTGATAAACATATAGATTGGTTGCTATTAATTCTGAAGTTCCCACATAACCTTTCCATCTTACAAGTCAGTACACAGGGGAGATGTACTATGTATGTAGAAAATGAAGCAAGGAATAAGCAGGTTGGCAAGGACTTGAACTTGTATCTCTTCCATACCAACTGAATCGCAAAACTATCCCTGGTTTTGTCTGATTTTTCACTTGTAAATCTTGAATGGCAACAGGTGTTACTGACAGACAAAATCCCACAAAGAAAAACAGCAGAAGTGAATAACCAAGGTTCAGTTTGTAGAGTTATGGTAGAATGGGATACACAAGTATTGCTCGACAAATTGTGCTTTAAGAAATAGTGTGTTGAAGCAGAGACTGTGTCAGCAGCTTGTTTTTGAGTATATCATTGGGTAAAACAAACAATGGACAATTTACTTGGTAATACTTATGCATCGCATCGTACAGTATGTTGGAGAAACAGATTCGAGTCCTAGCCAGGTCTACATCTTTCACTTAAATCTCTCCATAACTTTTCCACATATTTGCTATTTGATGACTGTATTTTTATATGAATTTGATTTGCAGCTTTTGCAATTGTGATTCAAGAACTGTGGCGACCAGACAGTGATGAACGGGTCATAAACCCTTCCGCCTTGAAGACTCAAATCCAACGATTTGCTCCTCGCTTTATGGGCTACAGTCAGCAGGATGCACAGGAGTTCTTGCGCTACCTCCTGGAAGGACTGCATGAAGATGTAAACAGAGTTACCACCAAACCTCGGCCTATAACAACAGAGATTGATGAACATTTAAGGTATATATTTGTACTGTATCAAGAACTATGGTGGTAAATACAATATACATACTCACTTGAAGCTTTATTCACGTTGTTTTGTTGGGTACAAACTAGGGCTGAGCCGATACCACTTTGAACTGATACTGATACTCTTACTGATTCCCACCGATACCGATACTTGAAAATTGCAATGATTAATATTTGTTCAAAATATTGACGAATATTGGTGTCTAAATATTCTTCTTCAATTCCAACATGCTTCAATTTACCAAGAAATTTGCTTTAGAATATTCAAGAATTTCATCAGAATATTAAAATAGGTATTATGTGATCACAAAATATAGTTTTTCATCCAAAATTAGTGCAAAACATAAATAAACTTAGAATTTTGCACAATTTCCAGGATAATTACTCAGCAAACATGGCGTTTTTGTGAACCCCATGACCAATATGCCTGGTATCTGTAGATGAATTCCAACTGATACATCAGCATCGGCTCGGACCTAGTACAAATGCCATGAGCATTAAGTAATGGAGCAGTATGATTTTAAGAGCATGCTACAAGTGAACATGAAGCCAGATATCCAAGTTCAAATCCTGGTCATGCATGAATGTATCATTGTGTTTGTCCCATCGTCTATTTCATCAGTTCATGATGCATCCCTCATCATTGCAGTCCAGCAGGTAGAGAAGCAACATAAAATAACCAAATTATTAGTAAATAAAAAAGTGCACTACATAACCCAGATAAAGACTTGCAAGACAAGTCTATTTCCATTGAGTCTTAATGTGATTTTTCCAAGTTATTAATTGAGAGTACAAAATGGAAAAATAATAACTTTCACCACATTATCATATGCCGATATTTTTTTACTGTTCTGACAAGTGAAGTTACATGGAAGTGTGCAGAGAACTTCAATATGATGATAAGTACTTGAAAAAGCATCATAAAAATTATACACGGTTTGCACATTAACTTTTGTATTAACTTATGCCCAAGTGAAAAGGTGGTTTAACTTTTTAAATCTATAATGCATTGACACTAAATCTTTACAGTTTAATATACACACCACTGAAGTTGTTGAATTCAATGTAGTGAAATTTCTGAACATTTTTACTGTCATAAATATTCATAATCCAGAAAAATGGATCTGAATATATTTACTACTTTACGCCTTTCAAAAACAAAAATCCCAATAATTCATATTTTTCATGCTGGGTTAATAATTTTTTTCTTCTTTATTAAATATTGTGCTACAAATCTTTATACAGGGTTACAGGGTTCCCACTGACCTGAAAAACCTGGACTAGTCAAGGAAATCAACCTATGATGAAATAATCAAAGAATTTTTAAAACACTTCTCCAAAACTGGAAATCCCATGGAGAATATCTTTTTTCCCCTTGATAAGATCTGCGAATAAAAATAGTCATTTTTTCTTTCTTGAACAGACTTTTCTATAGGAGATATTACACACAAAAATATTTCTTGTAGATTTTGTTCATTTAGTTTTAATACTGTTTAATAGATTTTATCCTCTTGAGTAGCAAGAAATTTCAGTAGTTAAAATTTGCCTATTATAACGGAACCACACAAAAAAAAAAGACCTGGGCACCATACTCCCACGTGGAGGGGAGGGACAGAGTGGGGCATGCTTCCTTATGGCCCGAGCTGAACAGAAGAAGGAAAAGGTGCACGGAGACTTTTCGTTGAGGGTTCTTTTCCTTGTGGTCGCTCTATACCCAGATGGTGTGGAAATTTATTATAAAATTGCCTTCAAAACTTTGAAAGTCAGGCCAGCGGGAACCCTGTTATCACTAATTTCCCCCATCTTTTTTGTCGCACATAATTTCCTGTACCATTTCAAATGCAGTGACACATTTAATGTATGATGTATATTAATATATAACTGCATTTTCTCCACTCACAGTGATAATCACAAAGCCATCGAATCATGGAAGAGGTACCTTAGGCTTGACGACAGCAAAATAGTGGATATTTTTGTAGGCCAGCTGAAATCAACCCTTCAGTGTACTACCTGTGGTCACTGCTCTGTGACATTTGATCCTTTCTGGGATCTGTCTTTGCCCATTCCAAGTCGGACAGGCCAAGTTAGATTACAACAGTGTTTTGACTTGTTCACAAAAGAGGAAGTTCTGGACGGTGACGAGAAACCGGTAAGTATATATGAATACATATATGCAGTGTCATGTTCAAGGGTGGTGGGAGAGGAAGGCTCTTTAGTTGGACTGTTCAGATGTTCAGAACGTGCCATTTAGGGTTGAACCAAACCAATACCGATGGTCTTATAAGTTACTACCAATATTGATCCTTGGGTATTAATAAATTTTAGATGTTTTTTAATTGGAATTATACCTTGTACATGTAGTGTAATGGGTGGCCCTTTCTAAAGACACCCAAATACAACAAGACACACTTTTTTTACATAGTTCACCCTGGACTGCATTATGCAGACTAACCGAGGCTGTGGTGCCTGGACCTGCAGCCAGAATAATCTACTGTGGGGCTTGTCTTGGGCCATCCCTATTGGTTTACAATTGTCCCTTCATCCATCTTATCTTATCACCATTCATCTTCATCTTTTCAATTAGTCAAAAGTTGCAGAGAAGCAAAGTAAAAAAAACTAAATCAATCAGTCATTCAAACCGAAACTGATGTCTTGGCACGTTTTCAGATACATGCGTGTCAGTCTTCCTCAGATTCTTCCTTGACTCACTGCTGTCAAGTTGAATGTTTTAGCAGGATGAAATAGATCTTCCCACAACTGTTGCAGTATTGGACGATTCCCTCATGGCTGATTTACATTTCATTCTTTCATGATCCTCAGGTTCTCTGGTTTCTGTTGTTCTTCTGCTAGTTCTTCCTTTTCCTCTTCTACAGGCGAGGAAGCTTGTCAGATGCATCTTCTTAGGTCATGCTGTCCTATTTTACTCACAATTGGATCCTCAATCAAAGTTTGGCTTTAAAATACTCATACTTTCACATAATATACTTATTTAATCAGAAAATCCATTTTTCCTCACAGTACTGTTGCCAAGATACAGCAAAATCTTAATTTTACGTTTTTCAGGGGACCAAATTGAAAAAAACTTAAAATGCAGGAAAATGTAAAATGGAGGAAAAATTCTATAACATCTTGCTATGTTGGGTCCATTACGATTAAATGTATAATGTGAGAAAATGTAAAATTCGAGAACAAAATCGGGGGTCCATTGTAATGTGAAGTGATGCATTTTGTGCAACTTCAAATATACAAAGGTCTGTCAAAGTAACGCACAATCCACTGTAGCTTGGGAATGGTAAGGACTAGAAAAATGACATTTTGTATGTAAAAGCCAGTCCTTTACCACCTAACCAACACCTAATTCCAAGTTGATAAGAATCCAACAAATCGGGATATACAAGTTGCATCACGATAACGCACAACCACATGCTGCAATCATGACAGTTCAGAAGATTGGCCACGAGGGATGTGGTGCCACAACTCCCATACAGTCCTGTCCTAGCACCATCAGATTTCTATCTGTTTGGACGACTGAAGACTCATATGCATGGAAAACTGTTTGGAGATGACAACGAGCTCATTGCGTGTGTGAAAAAGTGGTGTAAAGACAATCCTCAAGAGTTTTACAAACGTGCATTCGTGTCATGGAAACAAAGATGGCTGCAGTGCAGTGAAGCACGTGGATCATGCATTGAGTGACATTTCCAAAGGACCAATGCTTCTACCTACAAAATGTCATTTCTCTAGCCCTTACCATTCCCAAGCTGCAGTGGATTGTGCGTTACTTTTTGACCAACCTTTGTATTTACTCCACAACAGTGATGTGTTACATTTTTGTGGAGTCAGAGATTTCCAGATTCTGCAGGTATTGTTCATTAAATTCGAACCGATACTTTCTGATACATCAGTATCATCTCAGTTCTGTTATCATTACCCCTTGCCTTACAAATCCTAAATTTGTAAATCACTACCCTGTACTAGGACCAATTGAAGGTGGTTAGATACATGTGTTTTGAGGTGCACATTTATTTCACTTCTGCCAAAATGGACAAGAGTATTGGAAAAAAGAAAACGTTGCATTTTAATTAAGGTGTAGGCCACAAGTCCAGCTCATCCTTAAGGTACAACTGAAGTGCACTGATCAGCATTCTTAAAAATATGCAATTGAATTTATTTAGTAAATAATAGGGTTCAATAGAAACTTATAATTTTGAAAGATACACAAGATAATGAAGATGTTCATATGTCATGCATGGAACTAACAATGTAGTTATTGTATTTATAAATGACAGAATTTTTTAGTTAACAGTACAACATAGTCCACTTTTAACATGTTCTCTGCCACACCAGTCATAATGACTGCACTGGCACGCACCAATCACTCCATGTTGGTCATTATGACCGAAACATGTGGCTTGTACTTTGTTTTCTGTTTTCCTAGCGTGCCATCAGTCATGAGTATAACAATGATGCGCATAAAGCATGACCAACAAGGCATGGGAGTCAAGTGCATTAAAAAGTGTTTTGGCTATTCTATTTTTTTACAGAAAAAAACAAACTAACTTGGCAAATTTGTGAAATTAAGTCCAATAACCACTTTGGCGCAGGAGGAAGGAATTGGTGAAACCACCCTGGCAGGGAACATGTTACATTGATCACCCTGAATAAATTGAATATACTTTTCAAATTAGGTTTGCTTATGCATGAATGAAAATTTTGTTTCTTCATAATAGTTGTGTTGGATTATTGTGTTTATATGTTCCTTACATATAAATAAATATTCATAGTAATTCAAACATCCTAGATATTGATATCAATTTTCACAGGAATCTGTATAAATTGCTCCGACACCCTTTTTTGAATGTGTGTAAGGTTTCTTTCTTATAATTTACAGTTTTATAAGCAATTTAATGTTTCTTGATGTAATGTTTCATGAGAACCCATGCAACTGTCAGACATTTATTTGTAAATTGAAGTTGTAACCATTATACAAGTTCAGATCCAACTTGTAAAACCATAAATTAGAAAGAAACTGTACATACAAGAAATATATACATACAAGGAGAAAAATGTAGTTGTAGTGTGCTAATACAGTATAACCTCGTTAATCTGGACCCCAATAAGCAGGACTTTGCTTAATCCCAACAGGCAAAAGGCCAAAAAGCAAAAAAGCAGGATGCAAGGTTTTAAATGTGGCTAGAAGTCAACAAGAGAACTTCCCAAAGAAAAGGCAGTCAATCACTGATGAAATTCTGTTTCCTGCAGACTTTGTACTGTAGTGTATAGTGTATTTAGGCCAATGCTCTTTAAATACACTATAATAAACTTGTTTTGTTGCTATAAACGGAGTTTTAATGCACTTTCTACTGTTCTTTTAGGTTATTTCAGTTAATCCGAACTTTCGTTAAACCGGTCAACCCCATTAGACCAGATTAACGAGGTTTTGCTGTAGTAAAATAGATTCATTGTTCAAGTAAGACTAAGGAAAATACCAATTTCAGTAATATTTTTTCTTTATTTCAGACATGCGCAAAATGCAAGTGTCGAAGAAAGTGTACAAAGAGTTTCTCTATTCAAAAATTTCCGAAGATATTAGTACTACGTATCCTTTTTTATTTCAAGAATCTACATAGTTATGATTAGTAACTAAGTGAGAGGAAACATTAATTTTATACAGAGGTCTAGTAGAAATTTTGAGCATAGACTTTGTAACTGAGTGGCATAGTAAAGATCTAGGTTTAGTTACGGTTACTTTGCTCAAAAGTAACTCTGTTACTTTTTAATTCTATTAGAGTTGCTGTAAAAGGTAACTAGGTCACTTTCATAGTGACTTTATTCTAGATAAGCTATAACTCTTACAGTGTGTCCCATGCATAAACTACAAACAGATTATTCTTTATTTTACTGGTGACATAAAATTTACACTAAATTTCATGAAATATAGCAAGTCTCGTGTTTTTTAATATGAGAATGAAGAGGCTAGGAAATTGAAAGTAAATGTTATGCTTGAAAAATTTGTCACAGAACATTTGCTTCCAACAAATGTACATATGAAGTTAACATTTTGTTTATATTTTTACTGTTGAAGTGCATAGAATAGTAACTGTGAAATTATTTTATTACTCATTACGTGAAAAAGTAATTGTTACTTGTAACCATGTCTCAAGAGTCGCAAGGAACTCTTTTATTTTTAAACACTGGTGAGGGTTGATGTAGGAAACTTGTGGACAATGAAAATTAAAAGATGACAGAGTGGAATGGAGGCTAATTGTGGAGGAGGTCAAGGCCCACCAAGAGCTGTAGAGTAGAGAGGAGAGAGTAGAGGGAGAGGGAGAGGCATATTGCTTAGTGATTCAGACCTCACTTTAAACTGTAGACCCAGCCCCAATTAGCCTATTTATGTGTGTGTGTGATCTTAAAGTGGACTTAAAAGAGATTTTCACATGTGACTTTTACAGTATCGCCACCGAAGTGGCGTGTGTGTGTGTCTCTTCATGAATTTCATCTAATCCTTCATACATTCTCATTCCTTTTAGCTGAATGTATGCAGAATTAGATAAAAGGAAATACAAAGTTGTATGTGAGCAAGTAGAAATATTTTGTGTGCATATATTTATATAAGATGTATATTCCTTAACACTTTAATAGATTTAAAGAGGTTTTCTCCTATGGAGAGATTCAGAGGAAAGCTAAATTGCACTGTTGATTTCCCACTGACCGCTCTGGATTTGAATGCATATGCAGCAAACAAGGGGCAGGGATGTATATACAATTTGTATGGAGTGGCTAACCATTCGGGAACTACATATTCTGGACATTACACGGCTTATTGCAGGCACCCATACACGGGAGACTGGCATGAATACAATGATTCAAGGTACGTACCATAATTTTATAAACTGTTTGTCATCTTAGTACATCTTTCACGCCTTGGTTCAAAAACAGGATCATATTAAAATCAAAGAACCACACATGTACCTTATTGATTTTTCTCAAATTTTCGCCAACCACCTGTTGGCTTCTTCTGAAGAAGGGTTGGAGATTATGTTGGAGTAACATTAAAAACTTACTGCATGTTTAAAAGATAAGTGTAGATAAAAATGTTTAAAATTAAGGTGAGGGTAAAGGATGGATATGTCGTCCATTACCCCACTACACAAATGTAATGTTGATGAAAATTTGAGAAAAGCTCATAAGCAGTGGCGTAGCAACATATCGCGAGGCCCTGGGCGAGATTACAATGCGAGGCCCCCATCCATTCTTTAAATTTGAAATCTCAATGTGAATCGATACAAAATCTCAGGGATATGTCAGCAATTTATCATATTTAAATAGCAATAATAAATTACTGACGAAAATAATATTTAATAATTTCACTCACCCTAAAGATGTCTGTCTTTTTCTGTTTTCCGGGAGCTGAAATCTGAAGTTGTAGGATAGGCCCATACCCAGCGGAGGGGCCATGCCCCCTCGAACTATGAAATATTAATAATGTGAAGATGTAAAAATCTATGAGAATAACATTGATGAATTTTCAGATTGTGCGAGAATTTCGATTTCTTCCTTGCATATATGAATGGGTTGTTTGGGGAGAGAGGCAGGCTCCAGAAGTCTGCAACATTGAGTACGTTTGGTTTTATAACCATTGATGTAAGTCTACAAGACATCCCAATTTAGCGGGACAGTCCATTTTTTTTTATTCCCTTTCCAGACTTTTTTTCAAACTGCAGTTGTGTTGCGAAAATGTTTCATTTTTTTTGTTAACTCAGATTTGGACATGTTCATTATTTTCAGTAATCATTGCTAATACGTATCATTTCACTTATAAATATATTATTTTCTAACCATAGAATTATCATGGCTGTTCAATGGTGCTGGTATAAGATTTTTTTAAAAAATGAAAACAATGTTAATTTGCAAAATCAGTACTATTCAAATACTTCTGAGAATTGAATGAGAACAGTAAGCACCAAGCTGTTCGCCTTGTGTCAACCTTTGTCTGTAAGATACTGTGTTGCCGAGTGACGGATCGGCGGTCTATTGGTGAGTTACTTTTTTTCCATTACTTTGGACCATAACTACAATTGTGGCCTTTTGCAAAATTAGCCTTGTCCATATTTCTTCCCTTACTTTTGTTTATTACATTTTTCGTATCAACCCCACGGGACATGAGGCTCCTATAGGCATGAGGCCCACCCCTTGCTACGCCACTGCTCATAAGGGTGCTTTTATTTTGATGCCATGTTACCAGTAACTTTGACAGTTGCCAAATAAATAGCTTATAATTTATTTCAAAATTCTGCATTTGGTTATTTTCTTTAATGAATGTAAAAGTATAATTTATGTACCCCGTTTTTGTAAAGTAAATGTATGAATGCAAAGTTTTTTCTTTGCTTACTTTTTCTTCAGTGTAAAACCTATGCTGCCACCTAGTTCACGCAAGGAGGTTAATAACCATCTCATGTTTTTCATGAGTCATTTGTAAGATTTAAGAGATGGAACAGTTTAATTGGAACTCTTCATCAGTATTGCCAGATGTAGGTATTAAGAGTACTGCATTGGACCACTTTCGCTCGAAAATACTTGATCGAATCTCCCACGGTCGAGCGTGATACACTCGATCGTACCGCACTCGTAGTGGAATGATTGACAACATCCCGTATTTCAGAGCCTAATAAGCAACACTCTCAACCTAAAACCTATGCATGGAAGGAAACCACTCTATGCAATTACAAGTCTAAATAATAATTCCGTATATTATTATGTAAGATTGATTCAAATACAATATATATGAAAGTATGCAGTATATACAGACGTAAAATGGATACACATGCTGACATACCTGCCTAATCAATTACAAATATTGTATCAGTGCAACAAAATTAATATGTGTACATCATTGCTCACTTACCGAAAATGATAATCATATTCTGCAAAATAATGAAATGCAGTTTTAACATTCAGTCAAACATCATTTTAATGTGACAATAATCATAGAAACATAAAATGTCAGCCTTTGTAGTTGCAGCCCAAAATCATTTATTTCATTTTCACATATCTCGGTAAGATATACAAAACTGCATTTTAACATGGAGATGATGACTATGTTCACTTATTTTTCAATTTCACTTCGTCGTTTATTTCACGATACATATTTGAGGATCCATTACCATAGACAAATGACGGAAAGTGTATTAATAGGGTTCAAATGTATTAGGCTAGTTCGAGCGTTTTTCACTTTAACGTAAGACCTATCAATCCTTCATGGCATCTAGTGTTTCCCATGTGAACTATTTGCTACTTGAGCGAAAAACGCTCATTGCAGCACTCTTAATACGTATATTGTTTTTTGAGCATATTACTGTTCCAGTATAAATATTGTAATAATCTAGTGCAAAATTCTGAATTTTGTTGCAATCTTTATGTTTATAAACCCAAAATTGTATGTTTTAGTTTTGTAAAGTAAATATCTAAACACACAGTTTCTCTTTCAAAGCATAGCCCATTGCAGTTTTCTGGTTATGGTCATTAATTAATGAGGTTTTAAAGATCATTCATATTCTGCAAGGAACAATTCCAATTTTATATCTGTCCTTTATTGATTGTATTCACAAAAAATTTATATCTTTCCATCCCTTGGAATTTTATATTGGATCAGTAAAATGTTGGTTATCGCATAATGATAAATATATTTGTAGGAGAGTCATAAGTTTTGCGTCCCAGCGCATTAGCACTCAATATTGCATACCATACAACACATTGTGCACGTTATTGCGCTGTGCCATGCTGAAGTCTGTAAAACTCCACTCACTTGAAACTTGCACTCTTTCTGCTTACATTACAACAAACTGTTCATAGATATGTACACTAACCTCTTGTCTATAACTGTTCATTTTTCTGACACCTCCAATGGATCACCCTGTATATTGTGGTATTAATATCTGAGAGAACTGATTTTAAAAAAAGTAATTGCTTGCCATCTCTTCTGCAGGGTATTACCAATATCTTCAAGAAGCGTTGTCTCGAGTGAGGGTTACGTGCTGTTCTATGAATTAGGTGGACACAGCTCACGCTTGTAACACTGTGCCGATATTTGTGATAACGATGTGTTTGGGCGATGCTTGTAAATCAGCAAAACGTTCTAGTTCTGACAGTTGCATATCTTTTAACTGAATATGTGTGCATGAGAGAGAGCAGTGTGGATGCAAAGATGAAATCTTCTGAAGTGTGATGCAAGATGTCCTTGCCTATGTGTTTTGTTGATGTTTTTACCCGACAGTGTGTCTTTCACGAAGAAAAACTGGTAATAAAAGATTTTCTTTGGTTAAGCGTTTTGCAGCTTCCGTATAAAAAAAAACAAGACAAAGGAAGAACAAATTTTGAAGTTGAAACCAGAAGTAGAATAGGAGCATAAAATTTATCTGCAACTTAAAAGAGCAATATGCTACAGTCATGCTGTTCACAATGGCTGTGTGTAGTTTTAAATTGTAAAAGTATGAAGTAAATTTATTGTTATTAAAGGCATTATTTTTTTTGTACTAGCTACTGTGTAGCTATCGAAACAATACTAAGTAAAAAAAAAGAAAAAACAATACGTTTTGCTGTAGAAAATCTCAGATTGCAATGGTAGATGATGCAATTGAGTAAAAAAAGTCAGAAAAAGTAATGTGTATAAACATACACGTGTGTGCATACATATGTATGAATATGTATATAAGTGTGAGTAAGTGTGTGCTCATATATATGTTATGTACAGAAATCAAGCTGTTTATTGAAGGTTGTTTTTATTTAATCATTATCATTGTTCTGCTGATGTTTATTATTAAATTTCAAGACCTTTAAAATGTACAGTGTTTGTTTCCCTCTCGTAAGTTTTTTCTGTTAAAATAAGTGTGTTACCATAAGATTAATGCAGCAGTCAAAAATCTATATTTTTGAATTACTTTTAGTGCAATGCAAGCTAAGCACCAAAATGAGTCAGGAACAGCCATTTGCATGGTATTTGCGTTTCCAACATTTTAATGTAGTTTATTTAACTTAATTGTGTACCTACTGATTCTCTCAAAAATCTTTAATGCCAGTGGTGGTAGCATTTATTGTGTTTTAATGTATTTATGCTTTGTTTTGTATGGTTCATATTGTGTCAAATTAATATATTTATACAATTTTTATCCTGCTTCATTTTCCAAAAATTAAATGGCTTAAACTAATCAATTTGAAAATTACAAATCTTGGCAATTATGAAAATTATAGTACTTTTTTTTTTACAAAAGCTGTGCAAATAATGTACACATTATATTAACATAGAAAGCAAAGCTCACTTCTGAAATTCTATGTAAAATAGTAAAAAAAATGAATTTATTACTACTTAAACATAACAAATTTGGCAAATCTTTACTATGCATGCAGTTAAACAGTAGAACTTAAAGTTTGATAATAATACATTGAAGAACTGTTTATTTGTTACGACCCCCCCTCCCCCTTCCATTCCATAATTGACATGTAGAAAATGGTAGAGATAGATATATATATACATACATATATCCAATGAAAAATCAGTATAGAAAAAGTGGATATTGTTTTATTTTTGTATATATGTTTGCACATAGAAATAGAGTAGCATAAAGTTAAAGCTCTGCCTTGATCGTTGCAGTTTTAACATAATGCCTTTTTTGTGCACTTGAAGGCAGGAATGGAATAACTGCATATATTTCTGTAATTGCTACTTTTTTATTCTTAATACAGTTGTACTGAAGAAAATCATGTGATTGCCAGATCGTAACCTAGATAAAATTAGAATGTCCAAAGTAGAAATTCCAACAATATGCTGGAAGACTGAAGCTATTTTAATAAAATACATAGCAGGGATATATATGTAAATGCACACGGAAGCGCTAGTGCTTGCTTTTCATAAATTGGCAACAGTAAGTTGAAGCAAGAAGAGGCCATTGTGCATAAAGTTGTTTTTTTTGTATATGTGCATAATTTAAAGACGAAGCAAGATATGCAGATTGTCCTCTATGACGTTGCCAGTGAAAAATCATATCAAAGAAGATACAATCTGCATGAAACTAGCGGGAAGTCCTTGTACTAAAAATACTCCATTGGTTGTGTTGCAAAGGGTTGTTTGTAACTCATGAAGTCTTCATGACTGTTGCTTGCTGTGAATTTATTTGTGGTAATACATTATATTTATAGATAACTCACATTGTGACCAGCAAGGCACCTAAAATAAAAGTAAACTAAAGATGAATTGTTTGAATTTATTTCTTTTCTTTTTGTTATTACATTGTCACATTTCTTTCGATTACATACACATTTAAGGCTGAGCCGATACATGTATGTAATGTAGATGCCAATGTATCCTGTTTCGGTTGGATTTTATTTGCTGATATGGTCAGTATTTTTCTGGTATTTTGGTCTTTTGTGGGGGGTCCTAAGAATTCTGCGTAACACTTTTGCAGAATCTTAAGTTTCCACTAACTTTTGCACTAATACTGTGTGGAAGTGAATATTTTGAAACAAAACCCTGATAAATTGATGCTTTTAATTGGAAATTGTTGCTTGAACAACTGTTAATTATTAAAATTTTAAAGCATCCATATCTGTGAGAATCTGTAAGAGATAAGCATCTATGTGGGAATCTGTTCAAAGTAGAATTGGCTAATACATGTTTGTATGTTTCATGAATTACACTATAAAATTATGATAATGCATTTATATTAAAATGGCATTAAAATTGCATGCATTAGGGATAGGACAGATTAATTAATACACCCTTTGTATCGGCTGATACAGGAATATTGATGTATCAGTAATATTGATAATTTTACAAATCCAATATTCCTATACATAGTGTTAGTGCAAAATTCTGAAATTTTGTTATTTTTAAGAGTTAAAAAGTAAAAATACTTGTTTCATACAGTAGATGTTTAAATTTGCAGTTTAATTTTGTAAAAGCAAAACCTGGTTATCCACATTAAGGATTTGATTAATCAAGGCAAAGGCCTTATGGGATACTTATAGCTTTATGTTGGATCAGTGGAATAATATTGGTTATTTGTGTCAGCACTTTATCAGCATCAGTGGTGTTTTCTCTGGCCACATAAGTCATGCACCAATGCCCAAAGAAAATTGAAATAAAGAAGAGCGTAGTTTTTTTTTTTATATAAAGAGGCCATGACATTAGTATTTTGAACATTTTTCTTTAATTTTGTGTTTTTAAGTGGCCAGCTTTGTACAAAGACAGTGCCAGCCAGGCAAGTAGGACGTTGCCACTGGATTCCATCTTCACTTCTTTTTCAATAATCGTATATGCGTAACCGTGCCATGAAAATTGACCTAGATGCTGAATATATATGACTTACTCCTATGTGCATCTATCATTCTTAGCCAGTACATCCAATTCTACTGGCAAACATAAACCCACAGGGCATATCAAATTCAGACACACAATCTGATAATTTCCACCAATGATTGCAGGACAATGAATGCCCTCTGGTAACTCACTGCCCAGAATGACGAGCTATCTTACTGTCTAAAGGTGCGGCTTTCGTTTCTGCGATGACTGCGTGCAGTCTCTGCACATATATGGAATTCACCAGAAGTGGTTTCGTTTGTGCGAGGGGAATATCCCCACAGCATTCGGCATTCCAAAAACGCACAAGGCACTGATCCCACTTAGACCAATAATCCCCACTTATGAACACCCAGGGTATGGGTTAGCAATAGAATTAATTAAAAGAATGAAGAAGATTAATGTTAACACCCAGTATAGCGTTAAAAACTCCTTTGAGGTAAAAAAAAAAGTCAATTGAAAGGTTAGAAATTGGGAGCGATGACCAAATTAGTAGCTTTGATGTAATAAATTTGTACCCTAGTGTACTGAGAGAGAAAGCCGGTGACTGTCTCCAAAGATGGCTATTAGACCATGGCGTGGATATATTAGTAGTATGGGAATACGACAGGTGGTTTTTTCTTGTAACCAGGTACAATTATTTCCACGTAAACGACAAGATTTTTCGACAAAAAGAAGGGTTATCGATGGGCAACCCGATATCGGGTTTTGCGGCAAACATTTTCTTGCATTACCTAGAAAAAGCTGCTATGGAACAAGTGGGAGTAAGCATAAAATATTACGGTAGATATGTGGACGATATCCTTATAATTAGAAAAGAAAAAGATCTTAACACTGTTTTTGCTGAGTTAGAGAAACAAGATGACAGAATAGGCTTCACTAGGCAGAACTCTGTAGAAGGTAAAATTAACTACCTGGACCTAAGGATTACTAAAACTGAAAAGGGAATAAGGATGGGGGTGTTTCATAAACCCCTAGCGGGCAATCTTTATATTAATAAGGCATTGGAACATTCTAGTAGGGTCAAATCAAATGTTTGTTTAAACTTTTTCGTAAGGGCTGAGAGGTTATGTAGTAATGCCGTAGAAAAAGAAAAGGAAATATCATGGATAATAGAGGTAGGATTGAAGAATGGATTTTCCTAATATGAAATGAATGTGTTAGCCAGAAGAGCGAGGAAGAATATTGCGAAGGAGAACCCCGATTCTGATAGCAGGTTAGGAAATGAGGAATGTGAGGAGGGAGAGTTGGATAGTAAAGTTCATTATGTTGGGATACCGTACTGTAAAGGACTCGCGGAGAAAATTGAAAAAACAGTGAAAAAGTATGGTGTGAAATGCGGGACGAAAGCCCCTAGAAATATTGAAAAGCATTTCACAGATTATAAGAGGGGGTAAAAATCCAAAGTAACCCCAATGAACAAAAAGGAGTTTATAAGATCGAATGAGACTGCGGGATTGAATATATTGGACAAACCGGCTGGAACATGCGTATTAGATGGGAACACGATAAGAATATCAAAGAAAGGGATCCGAAAACGGGGCTTGCGGAGCATAGAATAATAAAAAGAGATGTTATCAAAAGAAGTAACAGTAAATTGGATAGGAACGTATACGAAACGGCACTTATTTGTGCGGGAAACAGAAATAAACTGAACCGGGACGACAGCAATTTGGATGATGTATGGATTAGCTTTTTTAAAAAGTGGGTCAATATGAATGATAAAAGTGCCCCAATAGGCTTCCATGTCACCTCGGAGGTAAAGAAAGCAGCCGAAGTGGAACGCGAATTCTCCTTGGATTGGTGACGAGAGAAAAAGGGAGGGGAGGGATCTCTCGTGGGAGGGGAAGTACCCCACCACTCCTTAGCGCAGCGCCAGCTGCTTGCACGCTTCACCTTGGCAGGGAACTAGGGCTTTCAACGGCCACTCAAGTACACCGTAGTGGTGGTTTTAATATGTTTTATCGAGAGTTTTAAGGGTTTTTAACAAAGGTAGTTTTAATTCTGTATATGTCGAGCACTATGAAGTGTTTTTAACCCAAACCTTTCACCTAGTATCCTCGCATGACACTTCTCCGACGTGGCTTGATGTTCCGAGCCGAAAATACGACCACCTGAAGAAGGAAGCAGTAAAGCTTCCGAAACGTAGTTCACATACGAATACATACTCACTTATGTAAGTAGACCAATTTCAATACTATAACGTATTTTTGTTTATAGATAGTGAGTAAGACGCATGTAACCAATATGCTATCTGGAGAATAGAACAGGTGAATAGAAACTGCAGGGAAGCAATTTAATTAGTGGCCCTCGCAGAATTTCCGCAGTCTATGAAAAATATTATTTTAACACAGTTACACAATTTTACATATTTTGGTGATTTATCTACACGTTTCACAAGCTTTGGCTACATAAAAATCAGGGTCTTGGAATGAGTTTTGATCAATGAGAAGATAAGGTAGACTTATTTTACAACAGTCTGGTAATGTCTGTGAAAAAATTGCCGTGGAATTTACAGGCAAAACTTAGATCCCTGCAAATAGTGACAGAACTGTGAAATCAAGCCACTAATAAGATGCTGAGTGTGGAAAATATTATGTTTATATCAGAATCCACAAAAATTCGATTTAAATATTCAGGAAATATTGATAAATGCTATCAATAAAGCATTTGTCTCTGATGATTGTATTCATCCAATTATTAGAATCCACTATGATAGTACTAAATATTGATTATAAACAAGAATTCTTCATACTGTTTTTGACGGTAATTTCGGAATATCTTACTTAATAGCACACAAAACAAATTGAAATTAATTTATTCTTAAACGAAAAAATGTGTGGAACTTCGTTTCATCGTATGCGAGATATTTTGTAATTAAGTTGTAATGGTATCCTCCATTTATCCTTTTGTACATCTCATCTGTTCTATTACTTTTGCAGGTTTCTGTCAACATTCTAATAACACACACCTTCATTTCTTGTTTAAAAATGTACAAACACTTCTATCTCTGGACGTGATCCATTGTAGATAGCTCCAGCTGTTGCCATTGCATGCTGCATCTGCTCCATAAACGAAACTTCCCTATCCATGCGTCGGTTGCATGCAGTGAATCACATGCGACCATCGCACAAACAAAACCGTACCTTAAGAAACAGACTCGAAACTAAGGAATTTGTGAATTCCTTCGTGAAAACCGATAATTGCAAGCTAGCCAGCATAGACATAGTTGACATGTGCACTTCAATAGCAATCAGCCTTGAATTTAGCTCTTGTATAGGCTTGCCTCACCCACAACTATTTCCAATTTGAGAATTTATTTCAATAAACAGAAGGCATATCAATGGGCAACCTCCTTTTTTTGCACCCCTGTACTAGATAATGACCTTGATGTAAGTAATGAGCATACAACTAGTAACTTGCAGAACCTGATTACTTCATTACAGCTCATTATATCAATGTAAACTTAAAATAGGGCTAGCATAAATGATTATTTCGTTTTGAAAAGGCTATATTTTCAAAAGTATTACACGTACACACATGAAAGATATATGAAAAGAACCACAAACTCGCCAAGTTTATACACCCTCTATAAATGTTCGATATTTGCCCCTTTGGTTACATGACACACATCCAGACGATACTAGAGCTCATTCCATACATTTTGTAGTATAGTCCTGTCAATGGTCTGCACTGCAGCACTGATGCGTTCTTTGAGCTCGACTAAGGATTGCTTTAGTGGGGGTACGTAAACAAGGTCCTTAACGTACCCCCACAGGAAGAAGTAGCAGGGCGTTAAATCAGGAGATCTGGGAGGCCAGGGGAACAAAGCTAGGTCATCCTCACAAATATGCCCAATCCAGCGATGTGGAAGTAGTCACATCGTTTAGGTAGTCACGAACTGGGATGTTCCAATGAGGGGGTGCCCCGTCTTGTTGGAAGACAAAATCCCTGAAGTCAGCACTGAGTTGCGGGAACAACCACAACTGCAACATATCCAGGTAACATTTACCGGTCACAGTTTGCTCAGCAAAGAAAAACAGCCCATACATCTTTGTTTGTGATACTGCACAGAAAACATTCACCTTTGGCGAATCTCTTTCAACTGTCACGACTGCACATGGATTTTCCGTGCCCCAGAATAATAACAAAGTAGGAAGTAAAGAACGCATCAGTGCTGCAGTGCAGACCATTGACAGGACTATGCTACAAAATGTATGGAATGAGCTTGAGTATCGTCTGGACGTGTGTCGTGTAACCAAAGGGGCACATATCGAACATTTGTAGAGGGTGTATAAACTTGGTGAGTTTGTGGTTCTTTTCATATATCTTTCATGTGTGTACGTGTAATACTTTTGAAAATATAGCCTTTTCAAAACGAATGAATCATTTATGCTAGCCCTGTTTATATATGATAGGGTAATACATTAGCTTTTTTCATTATTATCAGTGTAAGGTAATATCCATGGAAATGACTACAAATATTTAATTCTTGGAATTGTATCTAGGGAAGTTTATTGTATCTACTGCCACTCTCCTGCTGTGGTTAAGTATTGAAAATATGTGGCATGACTATCAGTTACTATGTCAATAGAAGAATTATCCAAGAATATATTAACTAACAATCCTAGCGACCAATTAACTGCGCTTAAAACTGTTAGAAGAGCTCTCTCGGTAGATTTAGCAACAACTATTGATGTGATTGAATTTGGAATTGTGCCAATATGTGTGGAATTTCTTGACTCCGACAATTCAGACATTCGAGAAGAATCAACGTGGATTTTGGCAAATGTTGCTTCTGGAACATCAGAGCAAACAAATGCAGTGGTACAGGCTGGAGCAATCCCAAAACTTATTAAACTATTGAAAACTCCACATAAAAATATCGCAGATCATGCTGTGAGAGCCCTGGGAAACATAGCGGGAGATGGTTCTGCAAATAGAGATCTGGTTCTACAAGCTGGTACTCTGCCCGAGTTAATACACTTGGTCAAAGAAGTTACGCAGATCGACTCGTTAAGAAATGCTGTATGGGCAATATCCAATCTGTTTCGGTACAAGAATCCACCTCTTTCTTTCGATATAGTAAAACAAACCCTGTCAACGTTAGCTGAACTACTGTTTCATTTTGAGGACAGTGAAGTTTTGGCTTCTACATGCTGGGCGCTTGTATACCTAACTGATGATACTGAAGGTAAAATTCAAATGGTGGTTGATTCTGGTGTGGTTCCGAGGATGATAGAACTTCTAGCCAGCCATCAATTGAATGTTCTTGCTCCTGCAGTTAGGGTAGTAGGAAATATTGTGCTGCAAGATGATACACAAACAAGTACAGTGATTGATGCAGGCTGCCTGCCTCAGTTGGTAAATCTGCTGTCATCTCCATTTGAGATTGTTAGAAGGGAATCGGTTTGGGTAATTTCAAATATCACTGCAGGAAATCAGAAGCAAATCCAAGCCGTTATCAATGCTGGTGCAATACGACCTTTAGTGAAAATCTGGGAGAAAGGCGAATTAAAATTGCAAGAGGAAGCAGCATGGGCAAAAAGAAACATTGCATCAGTTGGCTCCATTTCTCAGACAGTCCTCTTGCTTCAGCAAAATATACTTAAACGTTTATGTGATTTAATTAATGTAGATGAATGGGAAACAGATCTTCCAATTCTTGCTTTAGATACGCTTACCAAAATCTTGCACACAGCATGGAAAGTTGGCAAACTGAAGATGGCAATTTCAGTGATAAAAGAAAATGACGGTTTGGATCACTTGAATTTTCTTCGGAATCGTGAAAATTCAGAACTTTCTCAGGCAGCAGAAATTTTATTTGAAATGATAATGGACGAGTTGCAGAGCTGCACAAAGTAATTCTGTTGCAAATGCTGTGTTATTTGTAAAATTTGATACTGTATTTTCAATTTGGACTATGTATGTTTTCCTTATATTGTAGGATAATTTATGTTGTTCTGATGAATGTGGACTTCTTTGATTTCTATAGTAGTGAGAAAAAGTATACTGTGCTGTACATTGTAGGAAACATTAGCAGAGATAACATGAAAATTCGAAACAATGAAAGGAAGCAACATTTATCTTCTCTCTTTCCCAGTTTGTTGACCTATGTCCTGAAATATTCAGAGAAATCTCTGATTTGTTTTATAATACAGAAATAACAATTCTTGCTTTAGATACACTTAAGCAAATCTTGTTGACAGCATGCACACTAGGAAAAATGAGTATTGCAGTTTCAATAGATGGTTTGGGTCATGTGAAGTTGCTTATGAAGTATGAAACTGATTTTTTCTCTTTGGGCATTCTTTAGAATGCAATGCTAATTGGATGGTATCCACTATCTAGTGTCCCTCCACTGTGGCCGTGTGGTCTAAGGCTTTGGGCTCCTGCTATGGGATGCATGCAGGTTCAAATCTCCTGGAGGGAAGTATAACAACCTTTCTCCTGAGATTCCAGCCTGTGTATGGAACCAGTGGCCACCAACAATCGTGAGGAAATTGTGGAGCTCTGAATAAGTAGTGCAACCTGGTCATGAAAATCTACAACAAAGACTGGGGGTCTGTCAATCCATAACTGGCTGGATGATCTCCCACCTCCACAGCTGTGAGTGAGACCCGCAGTCTGTAGATGGGCCCTGGCCTTCACAGGCTGTTGTGCCACGGTTATTTTTTATCCATTATTCTAGTCCTTTTACTACTTACAATGCTATGTTTCGAGACAGCAACTCTTCTCTCATCTACAGGTGAACGATTTCTTTTTGCCAGTGGTAGGTATTGAAGCTATATCAGACCTATGATTTTACTATAAATCTGGTGTACTAAGCAAATAATCCATGGCATGTGAATTTGCATTAAAAGCACAGATCTGTCATAAGTTTGATCTCCCATCACCAGCAAAAAGAAGGGCAGTAAGTTGCTGTGATAACCACTGCACTAGGGAGGTTGGTTATTCTGCAAGTTTCATGGCGATTGTCATAAGGAGGTTTGGATGATAATTTTTCTGAAATTTCCCTGTGATTTGTTCTTCAATTAAAAAAATGCCTGGGGAAAAAAGAAGACATTTGATAACCATATGAAAGTTGTAATCTAGCATTTCTGTTCGTTTTCCCTCCATATGCCTGATACGACATTAAAAAAAGTTATTCTGATTGATTTGTGTTGCAATGTGTATGCATCAAGGTGCATGAATTACCTATGATCCTGTTATGATCATTTGCTGTAACATGGCATGAGTAGTTCAGTCACGAACAGTTCTGGGTTGTATCAATCTCATTGTCTTTCAGTGGGATCGTTATAACCCAGAAGTGTCTGTGACTTTTTGCAACATTATTGCCATAGATTGTCAGGTAATATCCATGGAAATGGGCAGCAAGAAAATATTATTATTTGAAAAAATGCACGTAAGGAAGGCATCCAAGTTTGAAAGTATATCACAAAAAAATTAAACAAATACCATGTCAATAGAAAAATTAGCTGAGAATATATCAAGTGGTGATCCTACTCTCCGATTCATCAAAGCTGTTAGAAAAGCTCTCACATCAGGTTTTGTAACATGTGATTATGTGATTGAATGTGGACTTGTGCCAAAATGTGTGGAATTTCTTGACTCCGACAATTCAGACATTCAACATGAGTCAACGTGGATTTTGGCAAATGTTGCTGCTGGAACAGCAAAGGAAACGGATGTTGTGGTACAGGCTGGAGCAATCCCAAAACTTATTCAGCTTCTGAAATCTCCACACACAAATATCGCAGATCACGCTGTGAGTGTCCTCGGAAATATAGCGGGAGATGGTTCTACGACTAGAGATCTGGTTCTTCAAGCTGGTGCTCTTCCTGAGTTAATACACCTGGTCAAGGAAGATACTCAGATCGATTTGTTAAGAAATGTTGTATGGGCAATATCGAATCTCTTTCGGTACAAGAATCCTCCTGTTCCTTTCAATATAGTAAATCAAACTGTGTCAACCTTAGCTGAACAACTGATTCACTCTGAGGACAGTGAAGTTCTGGCTGACACATGCAGGGCACTTTCATACCTTGCCCATGGTGTGAATATCCAAGCTGTGATTGATTCAGGAGTGGTTCCAAGGACAGTAGACCTTCTTGCAAGCCATCAACTGAACGTTCTTGTTCCTGCACTGCGATTGGTAGGGAACATAGTTTTGGGGAATGATTCACAATCAGATGCAGTAGTTGATGCTGGTTGTATAGCTCATCTAGTAAAACTGCTTATGGATCCACATAAAACTATTGTTAGAGAATCCGCTTGGATAATCTCAAATATCGCTATAGGAAATAAAGAACAAATTCAGGCCATTATTGATGCTGGTGCGATACCAATATTAGCAGAGATCATGGAAAATGGCAATTCAAAAATCAGAATGGAAGCAGCATGGGCAGTAAGGAACATATCATTTTGTGGCTCATTTTCTCAGTTGGTCAACCTGTTACAGCGAAATCTTCTGAAAAGTCTCTGTGATTTGTTTCTTCATGATGAGGTGGAAGTAATGGTTCTTGCTTTAGATACACTTAACAAAATCTTGTTTACAGCACAGAAACTTGGAAAAATGAAGATAGTAGTTTCGATAATAGATGAATATGGTGGTTTGGATCATGTGAAGTCACTTCTGAAGAATGAAAATTTGGATTTTTCTCTTTCTCATAGAGCATTAAATTTAGTCGATAATATAATGCAAAACATTCCAATGTGGTCTCTCTGAGTAGCTACACACATGAATTCTGTTGTACATGTTGTGATAATTTGTTATTAAGCTCTTAATAATGTACTACTTATGTTTTCTGTTCACTATTGAATAATTTCTGTTGTAATAAAAAGCATAAATTTCAGACTTTATGCTGCATTCGTTTTCATATTCCACACACACACACACACACAAAAAAAAGTAGCAAATTAACCCTTAACTAGGCACGCGGGGGTAAATTTGACCCCCACGTACAGTGGCGTGCCCAAGGGGGGGTTGGTGGGGGTTATAACCCCCCCTTTTTGGTCAAGTATTTCTAAAGAAAAGAACGTCAAAGGCAGGGAAATATGGCAAAATGACGACCGACTACTTAAAAAATGTACACATAACCCCTCCCTTTCGAAAATCCTGGGCACGCCACTGCCCACGTAGGTTATTTTTTCATGTTAAGACATTTTTTGGTTGCCCACGCTGCTAGCTTATCTAGTACCTTCCTAAAACAGTCTGATTCAACTTTCAAGATCACTTCCTTCATTATATTTAACACAAAACGGTTCCAAATTATTTGGGGGTGAATTTATCCCCATGTTTCTGGTAATTTATGTGATTTGTTGTTGTTCATTTTTTAGAACTTATGCTTACTGTGCTTCGGGAGTGAAATATTTTAGCAGTTTTTACTTGTTCTGCGTTGTGTGGCCGTGCTTTAAAGTCGATGTTTAATTTTTCTAAGAAATCGTTCAAAACTTGGAGTATGAAAGATAGCAGGAGCATATACAGCGGCTGTTGGAGGAAGTTTTGAACTTTGTTCATCTGAAGTGTTTCAAGATGAAGAATTGATTCAAAATCAGATCATGATACAGAATATCATGTAACCGAGTCAGAACATACTAATTCTAAGACAAATCGTGATGAATTGAATGATATCCCAGAAGAATATAGAATTTATTTCCTGGGAAAAGACAAAATAACTCGATGGAAAAAAAGTTCCCTGCTCATGTTCTAATGTTCGCACAAGAAGTATGAGCATTGATTTACGGCTTCCTGGACTATCTTCAACTGCAAATAATGCCAAATCAGCTATCCAGACTTTTCACTTTTCATAGATGACACAACTGTGAAGATCATTGTGGAAACTACTAATATGTACATACATGGGCGTCCGGAAGGTGTGGGCAAGGGGGGCCGTAGCCCCCCCTGGAAAATGAAAGTCAACCAAAAATTATGTATTTCACACATATAATTTAATTTAAGCCACAATAATATGTGTTAATTATTGAATGAACACCATACATTCAAATTTAAGCAATGTTTTTTAGGGAACAACTACATTTAGGGAAAATGTGCCCCCCTGGAAAAAAATACCTTCCTTGCCCCTCCCTGGAAAAAATCCTGCGGATGTCCATGTGTACATAGAAATTATATGGGGAGAATTTGTTAGGTAAAGAGATGCCACATTGACCGATGAATACAAAGTTAAAAAATCAAATCCAGTTTATGTGACATATAAAAAATCATTACTCAGTTGATGAATATCTAAGCATGCAACAATAAAACTTCATTTTTTATTATTTTATCTTCTTTACTTTATATATATGTATATATGTATGTATGTACTTTTAGAAGTTTCTTCATTGTAACTTTCGAATAAATTATGCGACAGAAAAATATTTGGAATAAAATTTATAGCCTAATTTATAAGCGTTAAATTTATATAAGTTTTAATGTATTTAATCAAAGAATCGCCATATAATGTGTCTCCAAATAGAGGACTTCGTACTCACCATCTCGATTACTGTCCAGCGGCTAAGTCCCTAATGATTTACGAATTGTTACACTTTTTGATAAAAACAAGAGCTTGGTAGTATAATTGTTATGCCATTTAAGGTATTTTCAGTCGAGGAGTCAATCGCTATGTGCGTGCTAATGCCTCTCATGTTCAAAAGAGTCCGCCGTATTAGATACTTTTGGTGTAATATATCTCGGGAACGGTAACACCTATCAATGTCTGGTTTTCTCAGAAATGCTCCAAATAGTGTAAACTTTCATACTAAATCAATAAATCTATTTTTAAAAAATAAACGATTCTTTTGTGAAAAATTCATTTTTTAAAGCATTTTGTGAGAATAACTGCGTGTTGAAAGTTATGTTGAAGGTTATCTTCTTACATTTTCAGTCATATAAATTAGAGCTCATTCCAACGTCTCAAAATGAGGTCTCAAGCAATAAAATTTTGGATAATTGTCATTTGTCCAGTAACTTTATAAATATAAAAATAGTATTTTAAGTATTCAGTTCAACTAAAATTTAAATGAAAACTTCTAACAAACATTACCCAATATTACAATATATACAGGGTGTCGCAAAACAATTTCAACAACGCTTGCGTACTGGGAAATATAAAAACAAGTAACTTTTCCTTATAAACATTACCTCGAAAGCGCTGAGTTTCTGCGCTATAAACTTTTAAAATCTATCCTGTATGTATGCAACCCAACACAGCAAACGACCGCTCTGACATAACTTCCAGGGGCACGCGGCAGGGTTGCCACTAGCGTCACTTGACTGTCTTACCTGAGCAAAAGACAAAAGAATGATGATACTTGCGATGCTGTAAGAAGTATTTACAGTAATTACAAACTGATCAAGACAAAATATTTCCAATAAATGAGGACTGAAATTCAAGAGTGTTCATTCTAAAAAGTCTCCATCGTGTTTCGACTGTTTTAATTTTTATTTTGTTTTATTCTGAATTAATTTATTTTAAACTATTTTTTTTTTTTTATTGCAAGAGCCCTTAACATTATTTTGTCTTCAGTAAGGGGCTTGCTCCCGTATTATATGACGGACTCGATTAGAAATTGCGCAACATGCCAAGGTATAATTTCCAAATAAATTGTTACAGTATGTGTGATAAAAAGACGCGAGAACATTATGTTAACATTTGTTGGTTCCTCAATTTCACCAACATCTGTCACGTGATTGTTGATATTGCATGACAGTCGAAACACGATGGAATGAACACACTAAAATTTTAGTCCTCATTTATTGGGAATCTTTTATCTTGATCAGTTTGTAAATACTGTAAATACTTCTTACAGCATCGCAAGTATCACCATTCTTTTGTATTTTGCTCAGATAAGACAGCCAAGTGACCCTGCCCCGCGCCCCTGGAAGTTTGCTGTGTTGGGTTGCATACATACAGGATAGATTTTAAGCGCTCATAGCTCAGAAACCAAGAGCTTTCAAGGTAACGTTTATAAGGAAAAGTTACTTGCTTTTATGATATCTACCAGCACCCAAGCGTTGTTCAAGTTGTTTTACGACACCCTGTACAATACTATCGTTTGATTCGGGAATATTTTTAAGACTGCTAACTAGTAGAGGCGATTGGGTGCCGCACTTTGGGGGATGGGCGGAAAGGGCAGTTTGATTTCATGTATAATGAAGAATAAACCACGTTTCAATTAAGGAAGGAAACTTGGTATGTAGCAATTGTTTTTACAACCGTCTGCATGCTCTATAAGTATTATGTTACAAAATTTGTATATCTTTCTGACTTTCTGTGATTTTTCTTCATTTAGCCTGCACATGCAAATGCGGAAGCTGCTGCTGCTTAGGTGGCTAGGTTGGCTAATATAATTAATCCCTAGTCATGCAGCGAATAATACTTATAATATAATCATGAGTTATGGAGAAGCAAATAACTTATCAAGCATTTTCTGTATTTGTTGTGCAGTGGTTAACAAGGTGCATTACGATGCCAGGGGTCCTGGGTTCGAATCCCGGACTGGGCGTGTGTGTTCTTTACGATGGTCCTCTCATCAATTGCACATCACTCATTGCCATCTTCATCTTCACAATTAGCCAAAAAGTGTCAGAAAAGCGAAGTAAAGAAAAGTAAACCAAATCAATATATTTCTATATTACGCCGCTTTTCTATCTCTTGGGTTAAATGCGTCGATGAGGATGAATGATGAGCCGAAGGAATGGCGATGGGACAGGCATGATACAACCATACCTGTCCAATGTCTGAACCTTGGACCTATGGTTTCGTAGCGTGTTATACTCAGTGGAATTCTTAGGAAGAAAAACTGTAGGGTGAAAAGAAGCAAAGTTGTACATTGCATAAAAACCCATGTTTAGTTCTTCTAAAACCTTCCAATTATAGAGTTCGTGTTTTAAGTCCACTGTATGCACAGTAAGGCTAATCGGGGATCCGAACCACTATGATGTGATGTGATGTGATTTATTTCATTCCTTTGACCATTGTACAGTGGTTGTTTTCCACACATGGTATGGAACATGTCAGCACATTACAGTTAATAATTATTTTCAAATAGGTACAAGTATGAAGATATTATACATAACATTTAAAAACATTGATTACATTATAATTGATTCTCCTTGTTCATGCTGTTAGTTGCAAGGTTTACATTAATTTACATACATATAATAGATAAAATCAATACATACATATACATTACTTGCGTGAAATATAGAAGATTTCGTACTTCCGCGTTGCACAATTTAATAGTTCAATCCTATTAATTTCGAAGATCCACTGTCTTCATTCATCCTTTTGTGAATGAAGACAGTGGATCTTCGAAATTAATAGGATTGAACTATTAAATTGTGCAACGCGGAAGTACGAAATCTTCTATATTTCACGCAAGTAATTTTAAACCGCGTTTACCGCAACCACCATGAATACATATACATGTCCTAGGAGTTCATTTAGGATGTGACAATTTGCAATTTATTGTCAGGTACTCTTTAACAGAATAAAAACAATGATCTAATAGGTATTTTTTTACATGCTTTTTATATGAGGTAGCGGATTGTATTATTTTTATGTCACTTGGAAGGTTATTGAAACAGTGAACAGCCATGTATTTAGGTCCTTTCTCAAATAATGTGGTGTTGTGTGATGGTATTGTGAGGTTGCTGCCATTCCTTGTATAATATGTATGTGAGGAGTTGTTACATTTGAAGGAATCGTCTAAGTCAGTTTTTACATACATCAGCAGATGAAGTATATACAAGCATGGTGAGGGTAATATGCCTAAATTTTTAAACAGTCTTCTGCAGGGTGTATTTCTCTTAGCTCCTGCTATTATTCTGACAATTTTCTTTTGCAGCACAAAAATTTTATTACTATTAGTGGAATTTCCCCAGAAGATTATACCGTATGTTAATAAAGATTGAAACATGGTGTAATATAGTATTTTCAATGTTTCTAAGTTTGATATTGTTTTCAGTGTATTAATGGCAAATATAATTTTACCTAGTTTTGCGGAAAGGTGATCTATGTGTGGGTCCCATTTTAAGCTTTCGTGAATCCATACTCCCAGGAATTTGACTGTTTTAACGTGATTTACTGTCATATTACCTAATGTAACATTTGGTTCATTTATCATTTTGTTCCTTGTGTGATGGAAATTGACAGCCACAGTTTTGCTGCTGTTTAATACTAAATTATTGTCAGAAAACCATTTGCTGAGTTTGATTGTTACATGTTTGATATTAGAGTTAAGGGTTTGTTCCTTACCACCGGTAATGGCTACACTTGTATCATCTGCATAAAGAGTCGTTTTTGCTGAATTTAAATTTAATGGCAAATCATTAATATATATTAAGAAGAGTAATGGTCCAATAATAGAACCTTGTGGAACTCCACTTGATATTGTGCAGGGTTTTGAGACAAAGCTAGATTGCACACCGTCATCCTTTCTGTGGATAATCTCGACTATTTGCATACGACTGCTAAGATAGGATGTGAGCCAATCATGTGCGATGCCTCTTATGCCATAATGTTTTATTTTTTGTAATAGTTTTTCATGGGGTACTAGGTCGAAGGCTTTTGTTAAATCTAGAAAGAGTCCCGTGCATTGTCCCGTTTTGTCTAATGTTTCTCTTATATATTCCAAATATTGAAACACAGCAGATTCAGTTGATTTCCCTTTGCGGAAGCCATGCTGAGTATTTGAAATAAGTTGTTGTTTTTCTAAAAATGATACAATTCGATTGTTCATGGTAGCTTCTAAAATTTTCGAGAAGGGGGAGAGGAGAGATATTGGTCTGTAGTTGGTTAAGTTGTTTCTATCTCCTTTCTTGTATATTGGAATTACTTTTGCTTCCTTCAGCTTTTGTGGAAAAACTCCTGCGGTGAAGGACAAATTGATTATGTGGCACAGTGGGATTGCAATATATTCTTTGCATTGTTTGACAACATAAGTGGGGATTTCATCTACACTACACTACACGACCTCCACCGGGTATCGAACCCGGTACCCCTTTATTACAAGGCGGCGACGCTACCACTACGTCATCGAGGAGGCCGAGAAAAACTTACAATTAGTCAGTAAAATTAATATTGAGGGACAAGGCCTGCTAAGAGTTCTTTCATTCGGTTGCGCGTGGTCATCACATCGAGTCCCATAGTTTCGAGAGCAGAATTTGCTTCCATAGCGCTTTCAAGTACTTCCCAAATTGTCCTCACGATGTTGGAACAGCACAGAAATTTTGGAACTAATAAAATCAGGCACATACCCAGGGGAAGGGTCTCGGGTGCTGCAGTCCTTTCCCGAAATCCTACAAATATCTGATTTTAATAATGTGTAGTAGTAATTAAATTTACTTCATTAACAGGATTAAACATCTTGTATATGGTAAGTTGCAATATACCAAGAAATTCATCTTTAGCGCATTTACTCCTCCCCCCAACCTTTTCGTCTTTAGATGGTGGCTGCCGATAAGGGATAAGCCCCTTCCGAAATCAAATTCTGGCTACCGGCCTGACCACCAGCGATCGAACCTTGAACCTTTCGATTGATTGTTTAATTGAACTGGTGTTTTAAGTCCACTTTATGCACAGTAAGGCTAATCGGGACTGGACTTACAGTTTAAAGTGAGATCCGAACAACTATGTGCCTCCATCGGGAATCGAACCCGGGCAGGTTGTTGAACCTGCCGAACCAAAGATGAGAGCGTAATTGAGCGTGTGGGAACTTTGTTTTATCCAGGGCCATCATATATTCAGTTTTCCACACACAAATAAGATTAATTTTAAGAAATTAGACGTGTGCATAGAATTTATTATCGTCATCATTTCCCAAGTGAACAATCAGATGCCATAGAAGACTCGGGCCCGCCCTTGAACTAAGAGATACCGGATTCGATTCCTGCATGAACTGTATACATGAGATGCCTAGCTTGAACTCATTACGCACACATTTTATATTTGCACTGTTGCCAATACTTGTAAAGCTGGTTCCAGCACTTTATATCTAACACCACGGAAAAGGGTTTTATCTACTTCTCAATTTTTTCTAGCAAATTGACAAATCTAAAGACTAATAACATTGTTCTTGGTGTATAAGCCTAATGAGTTCATTCTGCATTTAGTTTCCCGAATAATGGCTGTGTATTTCGCGAGAGTATATCCGTAGACTGTTGGGGGCTACAGAAAAAAAATGATGTTCCTTTCCAATTTATTGATTGATTGAGTTGGTGTTTTAAGTCCACTTTATACACAGTAAGGCTAATCGGGACTGGTTCTACAGTGTTAAGTGGGATCCGAATTACTATGAGCATCCACCGGGTATCGAACCCGGAACCCCTTGATTACAAGGCGACGGTGCTACCATGCGCCACCGAGGAGGCCCTTGATCCTTTTCTTTCCAAGACTATATATACACACACACATACATATATAATGTATGTATACAGCATAGGCCTATATGGTGTATAAATAGTTTGTTAATTTATAATAGTTTGATAGAAAAATCTTACGTTTGCCCCCTCCCCCCAAACTGATCAACCTAGCTATGTCCCTGACTCCCACAGATACACGTAGATTCATTCCCGCGTTGCATTTGTAAAGCCGAACTTCTTTCCCTAGTACGGTGACATTACAGTGAAATGATCCTGTAATTAACTGTAGATAAGTCGCAATTAGTAGATCAAATGAAGTTATTTTCAGGTTAAAAAAAAATAAGTGTGATACTTGATGTATTGTTGCCGGCACACATGAATAAAATCAGAACACATTTACGGGTGGGCACACGCAAACTGAAATTTATATTTGTGAATATATCTGCAACGGCATCACTAATGTATTTGTGTTTTTGGTTATATAGAGTCACTTTTCTACCACTTCTAGCTAACGCGACGATCAAGATGGATAATAATTAAATGAAATTGACGAAAGCAACTTCAGAAAAAAACAAAAAAACATGTGCAGGCCGTAAATCGAACCCGGGAATTTCGGTGGGAAGATCGAAAATCGACTACGTAATGCCTTCGGCTGTCGAAGGGAAATCCACGCTTCTCAGTGAATATCAGCAAATCTAAACACCCCCTTCCCCTTCCTCCTGTGGGTTGTGTCTATCGAGTTCGTTCAAGGTATTGTTTGAATCGTGTTCAAGCGATAAGCAGGCGGGCAGTGTGGATGGAAATGAGGCCTCGGACATGTTTTCTTACTAGCCAGGACTGCGTTGCGTAGCTCGGCATAATCAGATTAGATGCAGGAGTTCCTTCTGAGCTGACTGTACATTCATGGTTTCGTCATGGTGGTCATCAGATAACATTTCACTAGAGATTTTTTTCTTATGGATTAAAATTATGTACAGAGGATACTACTTCATGATATGAATTGCAATTCAATACATAATACAATACAATATCTACCTGTGGCGCAGGAACGTTTTTCATTGGGGTTACAAAATTCAGCCTCCCCCCATATATATACATACTCCACATATATACACTACCTACCTACACCTAGGTATAATGTGAAGGCATGATAAATATTCCATTTTGTAACAGCTCACACGAATTTCCGTTTTTTTAATGCAAAATTTGCAAAGATGATTTTTATTTCTTTGCTTTTCTAAGAATTTATGGTCATTTATAAAACAGATTTTAAGACCAGATAACAATTCCGAAACATATAAAGCTGTGGACCTTCTGCGCCCATCTTGAATTTAATGGATCGGAAAATCAAGAGTTCGATATGTGAAAATTGAGAACAAAGATACATCTATTCATTTTAATGCAGTGTGAGATTAAAAGGGGTATGGATGATTACCCCCTCCTCAGTGGCGAAGCGTGACATTTCTACGTAGTCATCGCAAGACTTACCAAACGTCAGGGTCAATCTTTCAACCCGGGAAGGGGAAGGGGGCATTCCTACATTGATAATGATGATAACAGTGTTCCTACATGACGTGTGAAGTAGAGATGGCTAAATCTATTCTTTAATAATAATAATGAAAAAAAAATGAGGAACTTTTCTCTCCGAAATCCGGGTAGTAGAATTTTTGAATCGAGATTTTTAGATTTTCCGGAATCCTGACATTTTTGGCCGTCCCTGGTGTGAAAGTAAGATATCTTAGGGAAAATGTTCTGTTTGAGTAAGTATGTCTATCACCTCGAGAACAAAAATCTTGATCAATTTTGTCATTTGTAAGCATAATAAACACAAAACAGCAGGAAGTACTTCGTGTTTTGTAAACCAAGAACACCCCCCCCCCAAATCGATATTTGAACCGCAGGATTAAAAAAAAAATTAAAAGAAGAAATACTATGAAGAAAATAGAATGGATCCAGAACTGCTTTTTTTTTCAGTTCTTTCTAGCACTAACCGTGGGGAAATTTATACTTTTGCTTACTTATATTTTTTTCTATGCACCATTTCTTTCATCATGTATTCTGTGTAAGTTGCGTTGCGACGCCCTTCAATATGCTTTTTTTCTCTTAAAAAACAAGAGCGTTGCATGCTTTACAGTGCTGGACATTCTGAGAAGTTTCATCTTGATGTCACACAAACCCTGCCGTGTTTGTAAACAAGGAGGCTGAAAAAAAAGGTGTCTCATGACCAGACCTTCAAAAGCGGGGGGAAAAGCGGTCGAAGGACCTTGGATTCGCAAACCTGCTGGGATGAGCTGGCCCGCCTGACACCATTGCACTCAACCGAAACGCAGCCTGACGGTTGGGCGCGGGGGGAAGGGGTGTAGAACTCTCCTTTCGATGCGCTAAACTTAGCGAATCTCTTGCGTATTTCTAGCTGTTTAATGGTGTTACTTGACTAATTTCGCTCAAATATGCGAATATTCTGTTTTATTTTTTCCTCTTCCCTAAAATATTTTTTAAGAAACAATATTTTTATTATTTTGCTTTGTAATCGCCGCATCTCCCGATGACCGGACGCCTCGCATCTGTGGCCCTCCTCTATCTTGAGCCATTCCAACCAGGAATAATCATCTCTCACCCACTGGATATACAAACCATATTATTAAATATATGATACTTATATACTTATAAAGATCCACTTCAGTTCTGTTCATTTTAATTTTAAAGTCCCATAGCTACATATAAAGATATCTTTAAGCAATCAATGGCAGATGTGTGCCACATCCAATGCCTTCTAGAAGCCATATATTCGGTATTTTCTCAGATATCTAGAGGGCGTTGTATTGAGAAAATACTGGGTTGAGTTGGTTCCCGATCTACTCGTTAGAGGTAAAATTTGGAACATTTGTAAAATATTTGACAAAGCATTTGTTTGTAATATTATTAGCCAGTGGCGAATCTAGAAGTTACAGTTGGGAGGGGCGAATTCAGTGGGGTTCCTGACCTCACCGAGGAACAATTCTAATCTACACTTGCAATGTAATGTTTTGTGTAAGCAAGGTATAGTACTGTAAAGAGGAACCAAGCTGACTTACATGTTCCGGAGATTGGAGTATTGTTTTGTTAAAATAGGGATCCAGGCTAGAATCGATGGTCATTATTGTATACTGTTAGCATATCATAATTCCTCCAATTGGCACGGTAGACTGAACGATACGACCAGCAGTAAAGTGAATAATCTCTTCTCTCAAGTTCGATCGCATTTTTGAGGCATATTGCACAGTGGTTCGGATCCAAATTTAAACTGTAGTTCTAATTCCGATGGACATTAATGGAACTTTTTTAAAAATGTGTTCTCGAGCGTGTTAAAATTGGTGATAAAATGCAGAATATTAGAGTCTTCAAAAGTATTAGGCATAATAATGTATACAAAAGCTTGGCAGTTGGGAGGGGCGATTGCCCCTATCGCCCTCCCCGTGGATCCGCGCCTGTAATTAGCTGTACCTAATGACGCTCTTAAACCGCTGAAAGTACTATCATTACAAATACAAAACGGAAATCCTTCAGATCTCAGAGCAAGCAAGGAAAACAATACGCTCGAAAGTTTTTCTTTTTCTTTTCAATCTTTGGTGGACAATGCGAAGAAAAGCTGGCCAAGGTTTCTTTTCGTATGTAGTGGTATTAAATGCAGATACATGCGTAAATTTAAGGTGACGTCACTTTCTCGTTTATGTGAGGAAGTGAACTTTAGAGTAAGCAAAAGCGTGTGCGCGTCACAGTTAAAGATTTGCAAGAAATTGGATCAAGTCTAAGTATCACAGTGCCTTTAACAAGCCAAATGGCAAACCATAGAACCTGCAGCGAGTCTCATTTATCTCGTGCATTTATCTGACTATAATGTAGTTTTCTTACAGTTTGACTTTAGGGTTTAACTTAAAATGGCGTTTGTGTTATATTCGATATCAAAATTAGATTTTAAGCAACCTATAACAAATTGCACCCTGCTTTAATGTCTAGGAAAAATTTAATTTCACGTAGGAATGATATCGCGATCCGACGAGTGAGGTCTTTCTGATTCTTGTTTGTGCTTGTTTTTGTTCCGATTTCCACTCAGGCGTTGTTAAAGCTTATTCAAGGTTCATTTTATGCTCAGATAGGCTAATCGAGACTAAATTTACAGTTTAAAGATGGAATCCAAAGCACTGTGCATGTGGAACCCCTTGATTACGAAGCGAAATATCTCGTCCTGACTTACTAAATGTTTGTTATAAGCAACACGTAGATTGTGTCACCACTCAACGTTTTACAACGTATATATATATATGTAATTTAATTTTGCTTCAATTTTGATATCTTAAAAACGTTTTTAACGGTTTACATCTTGTTTCGACGCTGCGAACCGTCGAAATACGGAATTTTATCGTGAATAGCTGAAACCGGGCAGCAAAGGCTCGCAATTATCACTAATGGATTAACTTTGCAATTACGGTAAACAAAATATACGATTTACTTGAAGAAATTAATAATATATACTCTTGGTATGTACGGATAAGTCATACAGTAATTTAAATTTATTTTAAGCAATTTCTTCAAATATGATACCAGAGTTTCGAACGAAATCGTCTCGCATTGATATTGCAGATATTTATGTCAGTCTTGTCTTGGAATTTGAGAAGGAACAGAGACTTTTTCTAGTCTCAGTACCATCTCTATTTTCAAAAAAATTCTTAATGTATAGGTTTAAGTATAGTTTTCCGAACACCCTCTTACAAAGTTATGAAAATTATGGGTGAGGTACAGGAGTACATTGTACCCCACCAAGTTGGTCTATCGTTTCTCGTCTCGTTTGTGTAAGTATTTCGTCTCGAAAAATTCCATTTGAAAAATTCATATACTTTCCTGATGAAGATTTGTATCTTATCTTCGAATCAACGCTACCCCTTCTTTAGAAAAGTGTACCCCCCTTACGCAAAAGAGAATTCGTTTGGAGCGTGATTTTCTAAGATTAAACTTTATCTGATTCCATTGTTCCACACTGTATTTTAAACAATTTTCATCTCCATAAAGAGGTTTCCAAGAACACAGGTAACAAGCACAATGTAGTAGAATAAGTTTACAATGGTTTGAATTTCTGTGGTAAGAAAGATAATACTTTAAGTTATAAACAATATAAATATTTTAATTGAGCGACTTGAAAATATGTTCTTTTAACAGTAGCACCTTGCATCTGTCAAATTATCGAAGGAGGGTACAATTGGATTTACGTATTTAGGGGGTACAGTGTATCAAAAATTTGGGGGGGGGGGTACAATGCATCCATGTACCCTCCGTTCCTGCGCCACTGATATCTACATATAATACAATGATCTACAGAAAATTATTGAATGAATGCAGAAAGAATACATATAACAAACATATATGAAATTTTTAAATATACTAATGTTGTGTACACTTAAATATACATACATTGTAAGTAGCCAATGATTTTTTTTACATATCAAAAACATTAATCCACTTTGTAATTCACATTGTATTTTATTATTGTAATTTTCATTGCACAGTATTTACGTTATATAGCTATTGTTCCTTCAAATAACCCATAACCCACAGCTCTACAGCACCTTGAAGGGCCTTGGCTTACCTACCGACTGCTGGTCTCCCTCCCACACTGTTCCGCCGTCACCTTGTTGGAGCGTGGAGTTCTTAGACCAGTAAAGGGGGACGGGTGATCAGCCCGACGAACCCCCAGCCGTTTACTGTAGGTCTTCTCGACCGGGTTACGCTCACTCACTCGGAGCTTCCCAATTTCCTCACGATGGTGGGTTGCCACCGGCCCTATACGTAGGCCGAATAAATTCCGACCAGAGCCGGATTCGAACCTACGCCGTCCCGCAGCGAACGATCTCAAGACGAGTGAACGCCTTAACCCGCTCGACTACGGAGGAGGACTGTTCCTTCAAATAAATGACATTAATCTCATAACAAAAATAAATAGCAAACTAATTTCTTCAAATTAGTGTGTAAGTAGGAATTTTTGTTTTTACACACGTACATGAACTACACATTTTAAAAGTATTTAAAGTGGCATTCTTGCATCTGATGTTCGTCGCGTGTTTTTGTTTATATTGACTTCATTCTCACGGTGGACAGAGTATAGTCAAAAGCAAGTTTATTTTTAGCCCATGTTCTCATAAAGGCTTATCGGCACAGGTCGGTGGGCTTCGAACCACTGGACAATGTGCCTCTATCGGAGATCGAACCCAGGCCACAACGACTGCGTTATCATGACGACAGGGACTTGTACGCATTTTGTGATCCCAAGGTGGGTCAGAAAAAAAAATAATTGTAGAAAGACCACAACATTATTAGATTATTTCGAAATCATCCTACAATAACATCCAAGAGCGAGCTGCAAGATTGCGTTTTTTCTGCTTCTCCACAACAGTTGTTTACCCGCGGTGTTGATGCATTGCATTGAGAATAAAGTGAACAAGTAATTAATTAACAAAATTAATAGGAGCTACTTGCAATGATTATCTTCTTCTTAATTTGTTTTCCTTTTCACATTTTCCTTTTTTTCTATGTAGAGCATATCCTGTCATGCTCCTATTACACTAATTAACAGAATGTGGCAACAGTGAGAGCGCATGACGACGAAAGGAAACGAATGGTTCAGAGACAAATGAAGACCGTTGAATTTGTGCGAGTACAACTGATGTGCTACTCCCCCTGAAATTTTGATTGTATTGGTACTGGTTAGGGAAACTCAAGATGGTAAGAAATAATGCTTAACGTGGTAGATTAACAATTGCTTGGTTGTTAGAGAAATTTCGGGCATCATCAATAAGTTGTGCTTGAAGTTGCGTATGTGTTGCAGTGGCTAGGGTCATCAGCTGTTATCAAATACTCTTGGTTTGTTCACAAAAATTGGCACAGACAGGATAATTGCAAGTGTTTTTATAATTGGTCTGTTGTCTGTTGTTGTATTCTAAAATGTCGTAGGGCATTGTATTTGGTCTGACAACAGCAGGACATCACGAACCACAAATAATAGAATGTATGCAGAATTTCTACGAATAGGACTAATGAAAGTTGTTGTAGATAATTAGGGACATGTTTGATGGGACCCGAGTAATACGTGCTGCTGTGAAGCGTCACACAAACACAGATTACAGGTTTATGTTTCGTAAAGATGCTTCTATCGTTATATGTGGATCATGCGGTATGTATAGCAGTTGGCACAAGTTCCAAATGTGTAATTCCGATATCATTATGATACGTGTTTTCTACATGAATGAAATTGTATGCGTGTCTGTAAGCACATATTGAACAGGTATTCTGATTCATACTGCGTTTTTTGTATGGAACGAGTTTATTCAATTCTGCTAATAATTACTTATGTGACTAAGTTACGTGCGTCAGTTTTGGTGCATCATAATTACGAGCCTACAGTGCTACTTTTGGTACTACTTTGCTATACCGGAGACACTTATCAATGATTTATGTCGCAATTTTTTACATTGCTAACATACTATTCTGCATTGCGGAACATTTCTTTAGGTGAAATATACCCTAGTTTTATATGCATTTTAAGATTAAGAAGGGTTTGATTTCTTACACACTTTACAATGTGTATGTGCTTTTCATAGGAAAATAATTTGGTACCAGTTTCATAGATCGGAGACACATTAAAATCATATATTTTGTGTTTCGTATGGTTCGTACTTACCAAATGGGTAACAGTATGGTATAGTGAAAACACATTTCACTCGTTTATTTCCTAATTATTTACATTTGTACTTACCTGTTACGCATAACGGAACATTTTTGAACGTGGGATTTTGCTTTTTTCACTAAAAAAAGTGTAATTTTTCACTTTACAAGTATTTATTGTTTGTTGCTAATTCACTTTCGTTACACACAATATGGCGGGCAAATCTTGACTCACGATGTCTATCGTCAGCTGGTGTGCAGTGTTTTCCAGACTTATTAACTGAAAAATGCCGCACAAACTATTCACAGAAGGTTTTTAAGCGAAAATTGATCCACAAACCATTCACGAAAGGTTAGGTTAGGCAAATTAATTGGAAAAAAAAAACCTGCTCACATGTCATCTTGTAAAACTACCGCGTGGTTGCTACACTCACAGGGGGTTACATAATCGAACGCATGGAACATTTGATTCACATGGTCGACTGTAATGGTGGCAAGAGCTTTCGTGCATCGGAGATACATTGTCAAAAAATACATGATTTACTGGCCGAATAAGTTGAACGAAGGGAGAAAATGCTTCCACGAGCTTCCAAAAGTCTACAGAAACTCAGTTCCGTAAGTAGTTTCTTCTGTAAATTTGAAGAAATTTTTTTTCACTATATCATACTGTTACCACCAATTGTGTATTGTGGAACATAGTTCAAGGTGCCATTATGCTTGTTACACGAAAAAAAACCACAATTTTTTACATTCTGAGTGCTTTTTTTTTATTCCTTTCTTCGCTTCCAGAACACACAATATGGCAGGCACATGTTGACTCACGTTGTGGGTACGCAGTGTTTCAACCTTCTTCACCGAAAAATACCTACTATCGTGTTCGTTACCAGTGGAAATTATACATTATGCACGGGTAGCTGACGGATAGCCCCACGAACCATTATGCACCGTAGCTGACCGATAGTCCCACAAACTATTCACGGATAGCCCCACGAACCATTTCCGATAAGGTTTGGTTACGTTAGGCAAGCATAGTAAAAAAAAGGGGGGGGGGTTGAAACACTGACAGGGGCTTACGTCATCAAACATAGGGCAAGCAAATGAAAGCAATGGCAATTGTGTGTCAGTGAGATATTTCTCTTGAAAAATACATGATTTATGGGTCAAATTTCTTCCGCCTGTTATTAAAGAAGAACTTGAACAAGCTTTGGTCCTCTCACATCTTGACTATTGCGATAGTGTATATGCTGATTGTAATGAAATGCTGGCAATGAGAATTCAAAAAATTCAGAACTCATGTATAAGATATATATTTAACCTTAAGAAGTATGACCACTTAACTGAATATTATAATAAATTAGGCTGGATTAAAATGAAAGAAAGACGGAGGTACAGAAAACTAGTGTTGCTATATAAGTTACTTTATACAGGAAGTCCTTTATATCTCACAGACAGATTGCTTCCCTTAGGAAACCCAGAGTTATCATACCCAAGATCCCAAAGTTCCAATCTTCTGACAAACTCACAAAACTGAATTTTTTAGTAACTCTTTTACTGTATCAGTGGTTAGGGAGTGGAATGCACTTTCACATGAAATGAAAAAATCAATTTCCATAGGTATCTTGAAAAGAAGATTAAGAGAAAGTTTCATGGAGTAATTTTTTTTTTGTGAAATTAATAAATATTTGTAGTGGCCTGTTATGTATATAAACCTATGCATGAGTGTGTGTACATGTATATATTTGTTTTACGTAGGTTCTTTGAATTACATATTTTTGCCGCTGTTAGTTTGACATGAAATGTATATGTGTGATCGTTATTTGCAATGTTCATATATGAATCAATTTATGAATATGTTCTATATTATGAAATTTTGAATGTGGTTGAGTGTAAGAAAATGCATGAGCCTTAATCTCCGCCTCAAATAAATAAATAAATATATTCCACGATGAAAGAAAATACCTCGACGAACGTTGTAAACCTTGGAGAAACTCATTTCCGTAAGTAGTTTCTTGTGTACAATTGAAGAAATGTATCTCCGATTTATGAAACTGTAGGACTTTACGTAACTGCAAACAGTGCTAACTACTTTCTGAAAATTTTAAATTTACTTTCACAATTATTTTCCACTATTGTGCGATTTTCTCTTTCTTCTATGAACAAAAAATACCTTGTTGGGAAGGAGGGATGCTTGCGTAAGGTAATTTTTTTCGCCGATGAATTGCACTTTTTGACATGCCACATCCCGGAGAGGGTAACACCAGTCCGGCTTAGGCCAGGGTAAAACGTGAGGTTCTCAGGACAACTAAAACTGATGGATAACTTATATGAAAAGGAAAAACAACTTGTTTAACCTACTACAGAAGGTACAAGGCACTGTATATTCTTAATTTTCATATTACATTAAATTTATATACAGGATTGTATTTAGAGCTGTCTCTTTGTTTCTTGGACACATATATCTCCATTAAATAAATTTCATCTACAGGGAGGCTTCTTCTTCTTCTTTATGGATACGGGATGGACTACTACTTCTTCTTTTTTATGGATAAGTGATGGACTTCTTCTATTTGGCCAACAAGCTTATTCTTACTCTGCTAATATGCTCCCTCTTCTTCTTTATGGACATGTGAAAGACTTCCTCTTCTGTCGGCTAATAGGCTTCTTCTTCTATTAGTTGATAGACTAATTTTTCTATTGGTTAATGGATTTCTTCTTCTATCAATTAGTTAATAGACTTCTTCTATCAGTTTGGTTAATAGACTACTTCTTCTATCAATGAATATACTTATTCTTCTATAGCTAACAACTTCTTCTTATATTAATAAGTATACTTATTCTTCTATTGATGAAATCATATGCCTTATTTATTCTTCTAGTAAATATATCTCTTATTTACAAAAGAACCTATATCCAAATTCCTTCATTTATTAAACATTGGATTGATTCACGTATCTTCCCTGCTATATTTCCCTTCTTTTTGGGCTTTGTCAAAGATACAACAATAATTCGAATCAATATTTTGCTGCACAATAGCCTAATACAAGCAGTAAAAAGGGCTTAATCGAAGGGTGCCGCCTGTCCCGAGCTCGACCTTGATCCGGCTCAGCAATAGATGCACTGCAACGGAAGTGCTTGGGGGCAGCCACTGAGTTGGCACCACACCGGGGAAAACAACTAAAAAGGTCTAATGGGAAAACTCCTTCCCACTAAGACAGTAGAGAATATAAAATTGTAATCACATTTTAACTTCATTAATCTTTACATACAATCACACATGCTGCACGTGTCGATCATTTCTTCATCTCGCCTTTATCCGTCTCCATTGTTTTTCTCAGTTCATAAAATTATGTCATCACAATTAATTTCAGTTCACCAAACACTTTCATTCAATTCGCATGCGCATTGTTACTATAATCTGCGATCCTAATAGTTCTTCCGCGTGCTGCCATCTATGATTGATTATTTCAATCATTGGCCACATGGTTTACTTGTGCTGGTACGTAATTGCTTTCACCAAGGTTCAAATTTACTGAACAATCATTTCTATAATTTTGCAATACTTAGTCTTTCTCCTATGAAACTTCGTAAAATGTGTTCCAGATCGTTCGTGGTTGTTTCTATGGTGAAACAGATAATGCAAGTTCATCGGAAACAGTGTCCAAGTGACAACATGGACTGACAGGGAGCCAGTACAGCTATGCATTTTGCCTTATAGTTTTTCACAAAGATGTCTCCAACTGTTCACGTGCATTACCTGTTTGATTGTGGTTACTTAGTGGTGTGGTTAGTATGCAATGGATGCACACAAATAAACAAATAAATTAACTTTACACAACGAATCGGTTCTCTTTATCTTGATAATATGTATAGTCACAGGTTGTACCTAGTCATATCATAAATTCTGTTACAAAGTTAATAATGAACTACAGGCACAGTGAGCAAGCTAATGTATTAATATTTGGTTGTTACAAAGGTACAGGTCTTGCCAACACAGAACACCAGTCACTGTTCAAAATGGCCACCTCTGGCCTTCAAACAGGCCCGAAGTCTCTGAGGCCAGTCATCGATCGCAGTACGCACGGTCTCGAGGGGAAAGTCCGCCACTGCCTTCACAAGAGAATGCTTGAGACGTGCAAGGTTTGGATGCCTCTTCCTACAGACCATGCCCTCCAAAACGGACCACATCCTGTAGTCCACTGGGCTTAGGTCGGGGCTGCTGGAGGGCCAATCAGCCAGAGCAATGAAATCAGGTACATTCCTCTGAAGCCACTCCTGTGAGGTCTTTGCCTTGTGGGCCGGTGCTGAGTCCTGCTGGAAGCTTATGGCTCGTTGTTGAACATGGTGCGGGTCAACAAGTTCACAAGTGGCTCCAACACTGTCGCTTGGTACACTTTTGTAGATGTTTTCATAGCATGTTCACAGAAGTGGAGGTCAGTTGTGCCATCATGCGAAACCCCTCCACCAAACCATCACTGAGGCGGGATGATGGCCTCTGAGGATCCGTGGCATGTTTTCACAAGCTTCCTGGGATGTCGAGGGATAAACACGGTCGTTTTGACGATTGTAAGACACTTCAAAATTGAAGATTTTTCTTCCGTGAAAAGGGCCCTCCTGTGGCCACCATTTGCGTAATGCTGAAGGAGTCTTTTTGTTTTCTGCTTCCTCCAGACTTTAAGCTGTGGAGTGAGAAAGTGACCAGTATTTCGCCAATAAGGACGGAGTCCTAGGTCACTTCGGAGCACACGCGACATCGACATTTTGGAAATGTTCAGCTCTCAAGCCATCTCTGCTTGTTTCCTGACAGGATTTAGTCGAATCCGTGCCACCACTGCTTTCACGAGCTTCTGGCTTCTTATGCTGCAAGGTCTACCTTTCCTGGGGCGGTCCTCAATTGTCCCTGTGTCACAGTATGTGTTGATGGTCCGATGCACGAACATCCTGCTGATATTAAGCTTTTTCAGGGTGTTGAAAATGTCCGATGGTGATTTGCCAACTTTGTGCAATGGGATTACTGCCACATGGTTCTCGTATACACCCCACTCCATTCGACTCACAGTGAAAGTCACCTTTCCACTTCCACAGGCAAACACACAATGATACTGGCTGTTGTTTGATCCAAAATTGCAGGCTTACCTTGCCAACCAGTGTTGCCATCCCTGTCTAAACTTTGTAACAGAATTTATAATATGACTAGGTAATATCTCCATTGACTTTCAATGGTATCATTACAACCCAGAAGTTTCCGTGACTGTACATGGATGGCAGATCTGCAACCTATGCCTACCAAATATTGCGTAACATGCATGGTGCACATGTTTTAGTGGGAAGATTGTTAATACAGCTTTTTCCATGACTTGAGTACAGTACATGTTTTGCATCATATGTATCATGAAATCAGAATAATAAACATGCCGTTACAAATGTTTGCACTGTTGCTAGCCAAATTTTTAAATCTGCAGTGATTTGATAGGATCAGCCATATGGTAGAATGTATTTCACAGTTATTTATGTTGTTACTGGTAGAGCATTCTTCAGGAAGGCCACTTCAGAGCAAGAATTAATTACTTTTAATCCAATCTCTGGGTATAACCATTGCCTTTTTTAATCACCAATGATACCTGGTTTTGTTCAGTATACATCAGAGTATAATGTCATGCTAATGGAAGAGACATGTGTTAATAATTAGCAAAGAAATGAAACTTCAAAAACATCTTTGAAGTAAAAATGCATAGAAATGAATCTCTCCCCCCCCCTTTCCCTCCCGAAGTACTGCCACTGATTGAAGCTTGGAAATAGGAGGAATCTGTATTGGTTGCTATATGTTTCCCTCTCGCACAATTATTTATCCATGTATTTTACATTCTGAAAGAAAATATTAATGTATGAAAAATTGGAAAAAACATGCCTTATATGATGCTGGATAAAACATGGTGACATTTTGGTCATTGCTGAGTTGCAAAGTAAAAAGAGCCATCCTTCAATTTTCGTGTGTAATTGCCATGTCATTCAATTTGTATTGGACTCATTGATCCCTTTTGAAATTGGCAAACACAACACAAAAACATTTTATCCACAGTATAGCTTATAGCTTGTAATAACCTTTCTGCTTAATGAACTCAATAATGACCAAAATGTCACTTACCATATTTTACACCTGAGCCCTTCTTCTCCTCCAACAGAGGAGACTGGAAGCAAGCACAGGTGGGTGTTTGCAGGCTACCGACAAAAATATCTGTTCGTAACCCTTGCTCTACAAAAGCTTCCTTCATAATTAAAATCTTTTCCTTGCTTTAACCCCATCCCTACTAGTAATTTGGAACTTAGAAAAGGGAATAATGTTCATGTGTCACATTTGCACTGTCACAGTTTTAAATTCCTATTTCAGCAAAATAAGTAAAGACAAGAACTGAAACAAATTATATTGGATTTTATTACTGACAAAGCCATGTGACATAGCTCCCTCTGACCCCGTTATGTCACATGGCTTTGTTAGTAATGAAATTAGTGATAATGCCTCTTAGAGCTCATGAATCGGTACAAACTAAAATGGCAGTACATTGATTGAACCACCAGCTACCTAAATGTGCCTATACGTCATTCTCCCTATCTGATGTGGACATAAATACTAGATTGTTCTTGTCCTGATCTGGCATCTAAGGGTTAATGTTGCTTCAGAGAATAGATTTTTCAAAGAAACTTCATTGTTTCAGGGAAGCAGCGACAGTGCGAAGCTGTGGGAGCGAGCATGGTCCACTGATGAGATGAGGCAGCACAGTACCAATTGGAGTTTGGCTGGTGATGCAGGCTTGCTGAAACACTTACAGGAGTTTTCACAGGTAATTTTTACTAACCTAAAACAGTCTTGTCTACAATTTAATGTGTGATAGTAATGTTAAGTGTTCGTCAGTTATATAATTTTTGACTGTGTGGCGGACTTGAGCCCCAACTATCTGTTATGTACTTTTTGTTATCAGTTTTGTAAACAGAAAGGTGTTGGTCATCTTAAAATTTTGGGGTATTTTGAGTGCCTGGCTCAGTGTGCCTACAAAGGTACTGGCTTCAGCTTCGGACCATCCATTTGTGTTTCTTTGTTTTTATTCTTTTAATATCACGAACTACTGATCATTTGTGTGTATTACATCATTACAAAGCAGAAAAACTTTTGATACGTGAAATATGCATGTTTGATGTTATCTGATGTAGGGTGTCTTCCTGAATGAATCTCTTGAGTAGGACTAGTTTAAAGGCTGAACTTCCAGTTGGTGGATATTTACCTTGTCATCGTACATGCAACTGTTCTATATAATATGAATTGGCAAAATGATTCGCTGTGCAATTTAATGAGACGTAATAACTAATTACTTGTAGAATGATTTTTTATGTGCCCAATACTTTGATATATGTGTTTCACAGTAAGTAGAAATCTGATGGCTATTCCGTATTTTTGTGTATGTGTGTGCATGTATAGATTACCTCATCAAAATGCTAGCATTAGTATATTAGGCAAGTTTTGTTATGTTGCTGTAGCATCCTCCACTCCCGATATTGTAAACTAACAACTTAGCAGAAAAGGCAAAGTTATGCGAGGCAGATCCAGAAAGTAAGTTTCCTGAATGGCTAACAAATAGCAGGCCATGCGATGCGAGAGGTTAGTATGCATAACGTAGGCAACAGGCAGCACTCCTCGACAGCTCACAGTAGCACCGTAGGAGCGGTTGAAGATGGCGGTTCTTATTCCAGACTGTGCGGTTTGGTTGGTGATAAAGTTTTTGAACGCACAAGGCATAGCACCGATTGAAATTCATCGTCAGGTGTATGGGACAGATATCATGAGCAAGCAGATGGTTTGTTCTGGTGCAGGCAATTTGCAGAAGGTCTGCAAAATGTGTATGATGAGGAGCACAGTGGGCGGCCCTCCATTGTTACAGACGACTAGGTGTGACAGCGCCTTGTGGAGAACCGTCGCTTCACGATTACGGAACTCAGCAGCCATTTTCCACAGATTTCTCACTCCTTGTTGCACAAAATCGTAACGAAGGATCCGTTGTTCTGGATATTGTGTGCCAGGTGGGTGCCAAAGCAACTGACACCCAAACACAAAGCAAAGTGCACAGGAGCAGCATTGACATTTCTGCAGCAGTACCATGATGACAGAGACGAGTTACTGGACTGGATCATCACAGGCGATGAAACGTGGGTCGCACACTATACCCCAGAAACCAAGCAGCAATCTATACATTGGTGTCTCAGTGGATCTCCATGCAAGATGAAATTCAAGCAGAGTGGGAAAGTGCTGTGCACGGCATTCTGGGACAGACAGGGCATTCTGTTCATTGAGTTCTTGACCAGAGGTGAGACGTTAATCGCTGAACTGTAGCTACTGTGAAACTACGGAAGTTGCAACAGCAACAGGCCATTCAGAACAAGTGGCTCGGGATGCTCAGTGCCGGTGTTGTCATGGTGCATGATAACGCTCGGACACATATTGCTCAACTCATGACAGATCTTCTGCAGGAGTTCCGATGGGAGGTGTTTGACCATCCACCCTATATCCTGGATCTTCCTTCCAGTGATTACCATCTTTACACATCAAGAAATTCCTGTCTTGTCAGCATTTGCAAAGTGACAAGGTGAAGACGGCTGTCACACACTGGTTTCGATCCCAGACAGCAGACTTCTACGACACAGGGTTACAAAAGTTGATCCCACGATGCGACAAATGTCTCAATTCCGGTTGGGAAACATGTTGCAAAATAGCTGTACAATTGCTGTATCGGTTCCAATAAAAATGTCCATTGCAATTGTGTTTCTTTCTGTAGACTGCCCCAGGGAAACTTACTTTCTGGATGGGCCTCGTAAATACTTGAAGGTGTTTCAGGACTGTTTTTAATTCTATAAAATGGTGCAACAAGTCATCATTTATCCTCATCATTATTATTAATATCAATGGATTTAAAGGTAGAGGAGGTAATGTGTTCAGTACCATAATGCAGCTGGCTTTATCCCCCAGGGTTGCCCACAAGTATCATCCATTCATTAGATGCTGGTTGAACCCCAGACTGACTCGGTACTAGAGATTCCTGGAAGAATTCCCACCCTGGGAATTAATCCTGGTTCTAATACAAGACAGTCGGAGCCAACTGAATAGTGGTGTTAGAAAATGATAATGTAATATCAATGGTTTCTTAATACTTTAAAGAATTTCTGTGACATGCCAAAACAAAACTGGATGCCAGGTGACTTCTAACTTTATTATCTTTGTGTGACCTTTGATCTCTCTTTGTTCGTTGTATTATACAGTTGCACAAGTTCATTATCTCATTGCTTTTTCCCCTTTCTTTCACAGAACCTGCTGCAGCAAACTCATACCACAGAAGTTGCTGTCGATTCAGTTATGGGAGAAATGAAGGCAGCAGCAACCGAAGTAAACAATGTAACAAATATGTTTCTAATGCTCTCTAATACACAGTTTGTAGAAAACAGGGTTTATGATGACGAAGAGAAAGAGACTCCTCCTGAAGACAAGAAAGTAGACGTGAAGGTTAGTAGATGTTAAAGAACAGGCAGTTAAACTACTATGTCGAGTGAGACGTGCTCATCTTCCTGAGCAGTTGTCAACATGTTAACCTAACTGTGCTTTGTTGTTTAACAAATGTTGCAAATAAATTTTTTGGGAATCACAGGCTTTTCAGGTACCTGATAGTGTACTGAACCATCAAGTAGGGAAAAAAGTACTTGAACTGGAAAATATCAAGGAGAGAAAACATGATGCTAGGATGATAGGTAGTACTTATTAAATTATTAAGGGCATGGATATTTCATTTTTGACTAAAACACGAAATAACACGTTGCAGTGTTAATTTTTCATGTTTTTGAAACGTGTGAGGTGCATTTTGTTACTATGTTTAGTCATGAAATGATGTGATATGAACTGAAAAATGAGTTAAATAAACTCTTAAACACAAAATTTTAGGGTTTATTTACAGACACAACTCCTCAGGTCTGAATTATCCTGTGAGTTATGCAAATCAGGGAAAATCCATTCTGCTGTAAATATTTGAGGAGCAAACATGGACTCCTTTATACAGGAATAAATTTAATACTCTGATAACTATATAAATGTGCTATTAGAAGTGAAGTTTTGTCTAATAACTATAGTTTTTAAATCAAATTTAGATTTTTATTCTCCATTTTAACACTGAAATGCCATGTTGTATATTGCTTTTGATCTCGAAATATCCCAAGTTTTTGTACCAAAATCTTGATCTTTTATTCACCATAAATATGTGACTCTACAAATAATATGTCAAGATCTCCATGTCGTCAGCTAAGTATGTTGAGTGGTTGACACACAATACCACCACCAAAGATTTCGGGGATTTTATTATATTGCCGACCTCCATGGAAGAGTGGTTAGCACAGCATGCTATGATGCAAGCGTCACAGGTTCGAATACCAGCCAGGGCATGGGTGTTCTTTATGAGTGTCCCTTCATCAATTTCTTCATATTATCATTCTCCACATTTTCATGGTTAACCAAAAGTGTCAAAAAATCGAAGTAAAGTAAACCAAATCAATTGGGCCCTAGTTTAGTCGTGGGTGTTAGTTTCCGAGCGCTTCATCATCATTCATCTGTATCATTGTAATTAGCCTAAAGAGGTGGAAATATGATGTTATGTAATGAAAATAATATTGTGCATAATAGATACAAAGAAATGGAATAAATACAAAATGGAGATAATTCACGTTTTGAGGTGTATGTTAGTGGTGTCATAGAGGATAGAAATTGTGGGATGTGATAATAACACTGTTAAGCCTTGTTTCCATGCTTTACAACACATGCTGACCAAGGCAAAAATTTATTTAAAAAAAAAAAACACTACACGTGATGTTTCTCCTGTGAAGTAATTAGACACCACTTGCAGGAATACCTGGAAAGGAATGTCCCAGATAAGAAATTTTCAGACATTCCTGTGTCTAGACCTATGCTGTGTGTGTGTTTGTATGTATGTATGTGTGTGTGTGTGTATATATATATATATATATATAGGATAAAAGGAAGGAGGGCCACAAGGGCTAAATAAAAAGTGAAAGAGGAGATAGGAAACACTCACCAGATGCAGAAAAAACTTCAAATTTTCGTGACGGCGTGTCACATCATTGGGAGTAGAAAAATATTCTTGAAGTAAGCTACATCATCAGGCCACGCTATTGCTATTCCTGTGTGTTCTATATTTCATTCAAAGTTTGTTTTGAGTCTGAAGAAGACCTTGCTAAAAGGTTGAAACGTCACGTGTACTCATAGTGTGTTTTTTTTAAATAAATTTCTGCCTTGGTCATCATTTTTAGTGTGTTATTGAGATCTGAATATGTACATGCATCTGAATATAACACTTTTTTGGTCATAACTGTCGCATGAAATTTATATTTGTGATACCATATATTTTTTTTGACTAAATATTGAACTTTGTTTCAGACAAAAAGCAAGGAGGAGCATGAAGCCGAAGTGGTAGCTAAAGTAAAAGAAGCTTTATCAGTGGGCATGTCAGTGTTGGATACAATGTTCGATCAAGTAGAAATGATAGCCAGTGATAGTGAAGATGAAGAGAGTCCTGTTAGGTAAGGAACTAAGCATGTGTTACATAATTTTGATAGCAGGTCTGTATCGTGGATGAATTGTGAGCATGGTGTTCCTCTATAAGTGAGAACTGATTCACACTGTTGCCAGCCCTATTGCCGAGCATTTTAAAGTAGTCAACTTTTGATATAACTTCCTAGGTTTGAATCCCAGCATGTACATGGGTGTCCTGTTCGAGTGTCTTTTCACGATTTTCACATGGGTAATTTTTTTTCCATTTTCACATGAGTCTTCACTCACCCTCATTGTCCCCGTTAGCCAAAAATGGCAAAACGTGACACAAAATAACAATAATAAAAATACTATAGGTTCATGCTGTCATGTTTTAGTACTTCGTTTCAAATTTTGGAAAGCATGTCCTCGAGTTGTATGGGAAAAGTTTCATGTTGCTGGTCTTATTTTTGTGACTGCTTAATTAAATGTCCTCATTGGCAGTGGACCCTTAAAATTAATTGGTCTCATAAACAAGAAGGCAACGTGGAAAACCCCCACCCCCATTCCCCCATATAATATTTTCATCACATTTACCACAACACGTCATGTATTCTGAGTTCTTGGAAAGCTGCATAAATTCAACATTTCGTCTGTGTGGTTCACATCTGAGATCTTTGCATTCATATATTTCTAATTAGTGATTTCAAAATCTTCAATGAATTGCATTAGGGTATTTTAAAGTAAAACTTGATGCAGGGTTAGTATTATAATTCACATTCATTATATTGCAACTAAAGTAAGAAATGTGGGACAGGGATATAATTGGCAGTAGTGGAAATAAATAAAATAATCTTATGTTGTGATGGTCTCATGCACTTCATTGCTCCGGAAACCAGCCCTGTCTCTCTTAGTGTAATTGGATGTGTTTTTGAAAATGAAGTGATTTTATTAATCCTTCAAAGTGTTTTTACTAAGGATTAGCTGATACAGCGTTGTTTTGGTTTTTCCTTCTGTTGGAATTGGCATCTGCTGGCCTATTGCCATGGTTTTTATCCATTTTCAACCAGCATTTATTCTTGAGGCTACTTGTTGATCTTGTTTAGGCTACAGATATTCTTTCTAGGTCGTTAATTTGTTATTACTAAGATTAGTCTGTAATTTTTTTGAGTGGAGAACTACATCATACCAAACAACTTACGTTGTCTTTAGACACTCGGATATGTTATCCTGAAGTTTACAACATGGTGCTTGACAACTGTGAAGTTCTACAACTTATAAATCAATCTAATACAAATAAACATAATGATCATCCATAAGTACTGAAGGTTATTACGCAGTATGTTTGCATATGAGATGAGTGTTATCATGCAGATGCATAGGACAGGCTTTGTACTCAACGTCTTTCAGAACAATACTAATATTGTTAATCATTTTGTAAATTTTTTATCAGATGATCCCAGCATATAAAAAGAATACCGGTTCTCTAATTACATATTACGAGGGGCATGTAAAAAAAAAGGGCCGATTGGTTATTACAGGGGATAAAATCAAGTAAGAAAATTTTTATTTTGATGCTATACAAGTGCATACCCTGGTTATTTTTCTACATAGTTACCATGACGCTCCAAGCATTTTTGGTACCATGGAACAAGTTTACATAGACCCTGTACGTAGAAATCTGCCGCCTGGGATCTCCGCCAGTCAAGAACTGATGTCTTGAGAACTTCACTATCATTGAAACGTTGCGAAGCAAGCCACATTTTGAGATGAAGGAACAGGAAAGTAATCAATTGGGGCAAGATCTGGACTGTATGGTGGGTGATTAAAATGTTCCCATCGGAATTTTTGAATTGTTGCAACAGTACGGTCAGCTGTGTGTGGGCGGGCGTTGTCATGAATAAGCAGAATTCCAGACCGTAACATTCCTCTTCGCTGGTTTTGGATGGCACGTCACAGATTAGACAGTGTTTGGCAATACACATCTGCTGTGATGGTTCCTCCCGGTTCCAGGAATTCCACGAGGTTTACACCTTTTTGAACCCAAAACAGGGTTGCCATGATTTTGCGGTGTGATGGTGGTTTGCTTGAATTTCTTCGGTTTTGGTGAACCGGAGTGACACCATTGCATGGATTGCTGTTTCAACTCACCAGTGACGTACGATATCCAGGTTTCGTCTCCAGTCACTATGTGAGAAAACAAGTCATCCCCATCCTTCTCCCAGTGGGCCAAAAAATCACGTGCTGATTTCGTTCTTTCATCTTTGTGAGTGTTTGTCAACATTTTTGACATCCACCCGCACACAGTTTACGATAACCCAGATTGTCCGTTACAATTCGGTGCAATGTTTTATCAGACACTTCAGGAAATTCCTTGCCTAGATCAGTAATGATGAAACTGCAATTGGATTGCACTTTCTCATCAACACGTTGCACAAGGTTGTCCGTCTTGTGAAAGTTCGGCCCCCCTATCCCTTGTTTCTACCCGCCCCTCTGGATTACTTCCTACTTTAATCCATCAATCTCTCCTTTCACCTCACCCTGGGTGCAAAGCGAGCAGATTATTATATTTTTATGTCCCTTGTTCGTTTACACATGCACAGAAAGTGAATATACAACTTGTTAAATGGACAGTACCGTAGTTCTTTAAATCATAACATTCTAGTAGGATATATTGGTTTATTATACGTAGTTATAAATATACATATTTTACATAGCGTTTCCATGTGGGTCTGCATAGACCAAATTACCAAATGTCTAAATCAATATAATTGCGCACCTGTGGCATAACCATCGGCACTTCCTTTACCGCAGAGTTAGCATAACTATCTCTGTGGGACTATCCTCAGCTTAAATGATATTCCGTTCATTACAAATGCGTTTCCTTATGCTTTCACTCCTTCTTTTGGGCATCAATTATTCAATACGGAAATATCCACATATTCAAAGCTTCTTCTAAAAGGGGACTTGGGACAGCAACAGGGGTTGGCTTAACCAAATGCTACATTATTATATCCAGTTTAGCCACCATAAGTGGACTAAACTTGAAGAGACGTTCCTCTTTCGTCGATCAATGGGAAACACTGTTTTTTTGCTGAAGCCGACTCGCCTTTTTTATAGCTGGGGTAAACGTCCGTGGACCCCGTAGCGTTGGAAAATTCCACTGCAACGGTCTTTTGAAAGACAGCTAGTTCCTCCATCAGGGGAGGTAAAAAACAAAGGAATCTAACATCCAGAAAGCACAATCCAATAAGCATATACACTTACATGCAATAATAACATAAAAGTACACTCATGGAAACATAATACTTAACCCTACACCTTGTAGCTGGCCAGCAATTAATTAACATATTACCAAAACCAGTAATGGTCAATCCGACCGTTACAGTCTGAACACTAGGCCTTCCGCTCCGCTCGTCATCATGAATATATAAACGTCTTTCCCGAAAAGCACAGCACCATTGTCTTACCTTTCCTTCACTCATTACTGTTGTTCCGTAAATGGCACACTATTCCCGATGAATGTCAGCTGCTTTCAGTCCTCTTGCGTTGAGAAATCAAATCACCGACCTCACCTCGCATTTGGCTGGATTTTCTATTACAGCAGCCATTTCAACATTCCGCTACTCACACGTATGCACACACTGAGAAATATACCTCTGTTGCAGGCACAGAATACTGAAGCATGCTTCCGTGCACGTGCAGCTTCGTCAGTGTTGCCAGTCCCAAGTAAAAAAATTATCGTTTTTTTTTTGACATGTGCCTCGTATAATGAAATTATAGAAGTTTATTATGGTTAATAGTATTTGAAAAAGCTGCCAGAAGTTTAACAACATTAATTATCAGTATATATTATTATTAAATTTATCGGTATTCTATTACTAGATCTTTCGTGATAGTCATATTTGCAATGAATTTTATTACTTATAAATAAATATTCACCTTCAATTTATTGCTTTCCTTCACAGTCCAGAGCCAATTCTTGAACCAAAGAATCCATATCTTTTGCGACCGTTGCCATATTTGATAGGTTCAAAAGAGTTTATGGATGATGACAAAGTAGGCCTGGCAGATACACCTAGTGAGGAGGAAAGTAAGCTTGTTGAATCAAGTGCCAGTGACAGTGAGAATGAAGAGGAGCAACTAGTCCTGAAGCAGCCAATGGCAAAAATAGCAGTTGTGAGTGTCTGTACATTATTGAAAATTAAAAAAATATATGTACTTAGTATTAACTATCTGGAAAGACTGGAGTGATCATCTGCTTACTGTATAGATGTATTGCTTGTAATGCTGTAATACTGTACAATATTATTGAGAGAAATATTATTAGTCTACCTTGTGTAGATGGTAAAGTGTACATTGCATGAAAATCCTCATGCACTGATTATTGTGTAGGGGCCGACCTCCATGGCATAGAGGCTAGCATGACATTATACAATGCCAGGGGTCCTGGGTTTGAATTCCAGGCAGGCCAAAAGTGGCAGAAACGTGTTGTAAAAATAACCTAACCCAAGTTACCAAAAGTGGTTGGGTCAACGTACTGAAACGTAAGAACATACCCTTGGCCGTGGTTCCAACATTGGCCCAACAGGTTGTTTTTACGTTGGACCAATGTATGGTTTTATGTTGGGCCTACATACTGAAAACCTAAAGTAGAGGTAGTTTTGTGTTCTGATGTATATATAATTTATTGTGAGACCAAATGTAAGCAATAGTACAAAGCATCAAAAAATAATGTAATTTATAATGAATTTATGTATGAAATTGAATCACCTGGTATCCTGCACTGTGGTGCTTATGTAAATTTTTTACATCTGAAATTTTGGTTATGTGCCCATTTTAATTACTGCAGTGAACCCCCGGAAGAAAGAGAGAAAATAATTTAATTTTATTTTATATGAGGGTCACATAATTTGTTGTTACTTTTTAATTTCAATTTACTTAATTGTTCTATTTCTTCCAGGGACTTCCGTATCTAGTTTAGTTTTTTGTATTTAATTCATTTATGATTTTTATTTTTTTAAAATTATTATCTATTGAACGATTCTATTTAGCTTCTGGCAATCCTCTTCAGTCTCGGCATCCCGACGCTCCTCCTGGTGCTTCCTCCTCTTCTTCCGCATGTGGGTCCCGCAGTGGTGGCGCTGGTTCCCTGGCCAGATTCCAGTCCATTTTTCTGTCACTCCTTCTGAGCTCTTGCTGGGAGGGGCCGGGTGCAGAGTCTCCCTTTCCATCAGATAAGTCCGCAACTCCATTTCCAACACTAAATTGGCAAGGTAATTTAATTCTTTTTTACTATCACCTTGTAATAACTGGAAGATGTTTACACTGGGTAGATTTTTTCTTGCTGAGATGATCTCACTGGCAGGGCAAAAAAGCACTCGATGTTTCGGTGTGTCGATCTCTGTCCTGCAAGCTTTGCATAGATCACTGTCCCTTTTGTCTATTTTCTTCAAATAACTTCCATAAGGGCCAAGCCTCGTAAGAATGTGTATTAGGCATTTTGAAGGTATACTGTCCTTCTACAGCACATTTTCGGGAGTGCAAGGGACAAATTGGTGTAATCTTCTCCCCTTTTCACTTTCGTTCCATTCTCTCTGCCAGTCCCTATTTATTTTTGCTTTTATGTCCTGGACAGTAGGGTGGAAACCCTCCATTTGCTCCATCACTTCCCTTTTATTCCCTTTCTTATAATGATAAACCATTGTCCTTATTTTAATCTGATAGTCAACAGGCAGGATCCCCATTATGACAAACAGTGCCTGTTATGTTGTTTTAAAGGCTCCTGTTATTCTTAAAATAACCTTTCTATAAGAAGATCTTAATTTTTGTACGTAAGATGTTTTATGCAGCGATGGTTGAACCAGTTCACAGACTGCCAAACACTAAGACTACTGCTCTTTACAGTAGCTGGTCCATGCTTCCTTGTGGCTGGTCCGTTATCGGCATCCAAGATGGGCACAGCCTGAGCCTTAATATGGACCGACTTTCATGACGCACCACTAAGGTCAACCTCCCACCATGCCTACTTCTGAAGATATATTTCAAGAGTTAAATGATGTGTGCACGACATTTTCTTTCTTGATATATTTTGATTACTTATCACTGTAAACCAGTGGTTCTCAACCTTTTCCAGTCTGGGACCCACCTTCAAGGATATTACATTTCATGGGACCCAGAAGTATGGGTGCTGGAATAATTACTTGTAAGGGTGTGCACCCAGTTTGTAATCATATTTTTGCTAACATCGAGTACTTTAAGAATCTCTCTTTTACGCCTGTTTAAACAAATTACACATACTTCATTCTAGAAAAGTAAATGTCTAATTTTTATGCATGGGAACCGCACAGGCGGTCGGAAGTATCAAGCGACACCTTATGACACACATGTGACACACAGATAATTATGAAAAACTCAATATGCTGACCAAGGCAGAAATTTATTTTATTTTAAAACATAAACTAAACGTAACGTTTCGACCTTCTATACCTGCCGCAAAATTAGTTTGGTATTGAGAGCTGAAGGAACACGCGTCACGGTGTTGCCATATCATGCGGTACAGTACGCACTGCAGCCATCTGACGCTGTGTCGAGGAAAACGTGTTATGAAAAGGAACAACAATGATGAAATGTGTTATTGTTTTTCGAGAAAAATGGAATAACAATGATGACAACACTGATGAATGTGTTATTGTTTTTTTCTATTCATTTCCATCTCCCTTACAACATGAACGAATTAATGAAACGAGCATTGTTTACGGGTTACCTTTTCAATCTATTCTGTGTATACACTTTCAATAATCATTTCTTTCCGAAGTCGCCGTTAAAGTCTGCCCGTCTTTCAATTATACCGCAACTGAAGTGCACAAAGTCCAGTTGGTGGGGCGTCTGACTTTCACGCGTGAGACCCGCGGTGGTTTGTTGAACTTTTTCAAATATCCCGAGCGGCTCCGGGGTCGACTCAGCCCAAGTGAGTACCTGGGGCAAACCTGTGGTAAAGGCGGTTGGTGAACCACATCACCGCATCACCTCCATAATATGACCTAGGTCGAGGTCGAGAATGTGTGGAGCTCTACCTCCACATCTCCATATGCCTCCATATTTTTTTTTTTACCATTATTTTTTTTTTGTATGAGAATCCCAGATATTTTATGACTGTCCTTAAAGATGTTTCCCCACCTTGAAAAAATGCCGAATCTTTCAACGAAACGCGCAGTTTCCCAACAGTGGGATGATCTTTCCTCCTATAATAAGAGTAAATATGGCGAGAATAGTAACTAAAAGTAAAAGTATCTAAATTTGTCACGCGTTTACTGATATTCCTATTCTTTCCTGGGGTTTCCAATTTTGAAGCCTCGCATTTATTTATTTATTTATTTCTACCACATTATATTTTTTCCCCCTATGGTAACAATATTGTTCTTAGACATGCCGAAAGCAGCAGCAGTCCTGTCCAGAACTTTGTTTACAGAAATGATTCGACCCCCTATTGTTTTTCTCTTGCTCAAATTATTTGCGCTCAGAACACACCATCTCCCGCGTTTGTCCTTTGAGAAGAATTCCTTTTTCTTTTAGTGCATGGCCTCTTTGGTATATTGTCATCTCGAATATTGCCTCCCGTGCTTGACATTCTTCACACAAGCACACGACACACTCAAGCAGAACACAGAAAATTATGTACAAAAAATAACCCACTAAAACAACACTCTATATACAACAAAGAATACTCTAAATTCAATAAACACTAAACAAACGGACCGGTTAAAATATCACAGTAACGCAACGCAACAAACAAACAACACGTCCTCTCCCAACAACATGAAATTTGATCACAGGAAGAATCGCCCGACAAGCGGCAACACCGAGAAAAACGTTTTCTGTTGCTAGGTAACTAGGGCCTGGGTGAAGCACTGGGAAGATTTTCATTGGCTCGCATGCCAGCAACCCACCCTCCCGCAGTGACGTAGACCCGATTTCAACACGTGGTTCTCAAGTGTCAATACCAAACTAATTTTGCGGCAGGTATAGCAAGGTCTTCTTCAGACTGTGTACCAAGTACAAATAAAGCAAGATACAAAACAGGAAGATATATATACACAAAAATCACTCCCCTCCAGACACAAGATCATTAGAAAGTTGTTTTTTCTGGAACATTCCTTCCCTTGTCAACTGTACTTTCACCTGACAGGCGATTTAGCTAAACATTTCCTATCATCTGGAAAGTGGTTGGACTCTTTATCTCCCTCTCTTTTTCCTTTCTTTTTTATTCCTCTTTCTTCTTCTCTCCTCTTTCGCTCTTGTCCTTTCCACTCTTTCTAACACCTTCTTCCATTCTTTGTTTATCTTCAGTCCCTCTTCTAGTTCATTGTGTCTTGTTCTCCTTTCTTCTCTATTTCTTTGGCCTCCTTACATCTTCTCCCTTCCTATCAGCTTAGCCTCATCCCACTCTATGTCATGTCCTGTTTCTCTCGTGTGTTTAAATATCGCATTTCTCTCTCTCTTAAGTCGTACATCATCCCTATGTTGTTTCAACCTGTCTTTCAGCCTCTTTTTCGTTTCTCCTATGTACACACTCTGACATTCTTTACACTTCACTTCGTAGATAATCCCTTCCTCTTCTCTGTTTTCCTTTTTCTTGTTTGCATTCTTCACTATTCTTAAGATAATTATGAACTCATAGCTGCCTGCGACCGAAACGAAAACAACATATATCTGATTCCCTTGAGTTAAACATCAGAGAGATGCCGGTAAAAATTAATAGTAGAACGCAAATAACAGAAATGTAGAGTTTAGACTACGCATGACACGGGTTAAATTTAAATTATTGAAGCCATATATCTTAGTAATTTAAATGTAATATGTTTTTAAACACAGAATAAATTTTGGAGGCAGATTTCGCGACCCACCAAATGCCTCCCCGGGACCCAGCAGTGGGTCGCACCCCATAGGTTGAGAAATTCTGGAGGCAGATTTCGCAACCCACCAAATGCCACCTTGGGACCCAGCAGTGGGTCGCACCCCATAGGTTGAGAAACGATGCTGTAAACTTTTTACAGATTCCTTTCTCTTCAAAAATGGACCATCATTTTTGCATTGGCCTTCTTAATACTGAGAGAGATTTCACAGGAAAATGACATATGGGGCATGCCACTTGAGTATTGCTCATTGAATGCAGGTTTGTGCAGCTTGCCATTCTGCTTTGATCACTTGGGTTAGAAAGCTTCCTTTGTGGCATAGGCAGGGCTGCTGATATGTACGAGGGCTATTTTTTTTCAACCTCCAATGGTGCCGCCAGGTGGCCTGTGAAGCGCTAGGAAGCGGGGCGTCACACAGGGTGATTGGCATCCCCCTGCCAATACCACCACCACTGCCAAGGCAAACGCTTCAGTTAAGCTGAGCGACGGGCATGTACAGATGTCTGCTACAATCGACTCTCCCGCCAAGTGCGAGGTGCATAGTGTGATATGATTTCTACAGGCAGAGAGGGGCACAATGCAGCGGAAATTCACCATCGAATGGGCTGTGTACCGGAGAGCCATTCTGTCTTCAGGCATTGTCTTGCTTCATGATAATGCCCGACTGCATGTTGCTGCGTCAACCCAAGACCTTCTTCAATGATTCTGCTGGGAAGTGTTTGATCACCCTCCCTACATCTCAGACCTGCTGCCGACTGACTTCCACCTCTTCCCGGCGATGAAGAAGTGATTGGAGGACGGCACTTCCACACCAGTGCGGAGCTTCGGGACATTGTGCAGACCTGGCTGAACAGACAGGCAGCATATTTTTGCAGAGGGTATTGGAAAGCTGGTTCATCGATACGATTAATGTCTGAATCTTCTTGGTGATTACGTTGAAAAGTAGATTATACATGTAGTAGATTATACATGTATGTAACTTTTGTCAGTAAACCCATTTTGCTATTCACTGTGATTATTATTTCATGCCCTATCGGAGGCTTAAAAAATTAGCCCTCTTATGTGTAACTTTTAGGTCATGCATCAAAGATTTTAATCAAAGTATTACGTACAGCTATCTTTTTGCCTTGGATAAAGAAACTGCACAGTACATATTAATTTTTGTTGTGAGTAAATAATAAAATTGAGTTCATTTACTTTTTTTTATTTTTCTGAACTACACAAAATAACTGAATTAAAACTTCATTTCAGCTGTCCTCTGCAAGTGAAACTGAGAATTCAGAGACTGAAAGCGAAATCACATCCAGGTATGCCAAGGAGAAAGCAAGGAGCGGATCGAAAATATCAAAACATTCCAGGCTCATCTCAGACACTGAAAGTGATGGAGGCGACATGTTTGGCAAGGAATCTCCAAGAGATGAGTGCAGCGATAGTGATTTGCCAGCCTCAAAGGTATGTTGTTGCTTTGTTTTTTCTTTATTAAGATATTGCACATGCATGAGTGCAATTCATATGTAAGTATAATTTCCAGTGTCTCTAGAAATACAAAATGTTAATATTTATTTAGGGGATCTACCTTAAATTCTTACTAGAAGTTAAATGTCAATTCTAAGACAATTTTGTCACACCTGTGTAAACTATGTTATGTTGCAAAGTGATCCAATACTAAATGGTTGCAAACATTCTAACATATGAAATTTGTTTGATACTACTAAAGAGACAAAATGGTAATGTGTGCACAGTCACCATAGATGATTTTGTGAGTTTTACAACAATTTTCAAAGTGCTATTTTTCACTGTGAAGGACCACAAAGTTAACCAACTACATTGTTAGTATCTAATTAGCCTGACGTGATCTCAAAATAAATAAGTTGGTGTACGTTGAATTTATAGAATTGTGTAGGGAAAGTTCTATGTTTTTTAGAGGCGTCTCGTTAACGCATGCGGTGCATGCTGCGCATGCGTCAATTGTGGGAAAAAGGACAGCTTGCTCTGTGACGACATTCATGAGCATTTCTACATTCTAATTTCTTCATATAGGAGAAGTATTCATTTTACACGAGAGCGCTCAATTAAGCTTATATTACATTTCTTGGATCTGAAGTGAAAGAAAGTAATAACTCTTTTCCCACAATTGACGCATGCGTCACTTCAGATCCAAGAAATGTAATATAAGCTTAGTTCAGAGCTCTCGTGTAAAATGAATACTTCTCCTATATGAAGAAATTAGAATGTAGAAATGCTCATGAATGTCGTCGGAGAGCAAACTGTCCTTTTTCCCACAATTGACGCATGCACAGAATGCACCGCATGTGTTCACGAGATGCCTCTGATGTTTTTGCATTGCTCTTTTTATTGTTATTGTGTCCAATTTCAAATTTCTTCAGTGCAATGACTATCTCCATAACTCAGAATTCAATGGTTAAACATACCTTGCAACAAAATGGAGCAATGTTGAATTATGAAACTTTCCGGTCATTACACTTTTACCAGAAAACTAACCAGCCCGATAAATTGGCCATAGTAATTGTGAGACCTGGCTTAGCCAGCTTGAGAAAGTGACAGTTGCATATGCTTGATTGATTTCCCTATTTCCTCATAGTGCATGGTAGCGGACAATCTGAGCACATTAGCAAATAGTGTCACACTAACCTTGATTTCTGTGGCACAAAGAGGAAAGGGTTATACAAAATGTTACATAATGCATGATATCATATATGGCAACACTGCATAGATATTCTTTTCTTTGAACTATTATAAACAATATTTATCCTTTACAGAGTATACCAAACAGTTTTGCTGCAGAACTAGCAGCAAAATTAGGTGGTGTTACTAAAGAGGGCTCAGATGAACAAGATGGAGAAAGTAGAAGAAAAGTTTCTAATGTGGAAAATAGCCAAGCTAAAGTAAAGTCAAAACAGTCAAGGAAATTATCAAGTACGTACTTCAATCCTTGTGTGTTTATATATCTTAATGCATTTAGTTTTAAAAATACACAGTGGAACCTCAATTTGACATTTTTCTGTGGACCAAGATGAATGTTCTAAAATCGGTGGAGGTAGTTCAGAATATTTATAAATTTTCCACTGGAAGTACATCAAGTGTTTAGCGTTAAAATATTCATAATTTTACATGAGATGTTCATTTAATCTACAAGATATTGAGACTTCACGAAAGTGCCATGTGAAATTTTTGCAGACTCCGCAAAACACCTGGACACCTCGAGAAGTTTCGCCAAGTACAAGGTGTACAACTTTGCTTCTGCCGTGTTTCCCCAAAAATATGACGCTGTAATGAAAAACATTGCTTACCCAGGCATTATTCAAAGTATTGTCCATCGCTGGCCACTACTTTCTCCCATGTTTCGGGCAGCGTACGAATGCCGCATCTAAAAAATTGTTCATCTTTGGAGGCGATCCACAAATCGATCCACTTTTTGACTTCTTCATAAGATCGGAAGTGTTGGTCAGCCAGTTCATGAGCCATTGATCTAAACAGGTGATAATCAGAGGGAGCGATGTCTGGAGAATAAGGCGGGTGGGGTAGGACGTCCCATCTTAATGTTTCCAAGTACGTTTTCACCACTTTGGCAACGTGGGGTCGTGCGTTGTCATGCTGCAAAATCACTTTGTCGTGCCTCTCGCTGTATTGCGGCCGTTTGTCCTTCAATGCTCGGCTCAAACGCATTAATTGCGTTCGATAACAAGCACCTGTGATTGTTTCACTTGGTTTTAACAGCTCATAGTACACGACGCCGAGTTGGTCCCACCAAATGCAGAGCATGATCTTGGAGCCATGAATATTCAGTTTGGCCGTCGACGTGGAAGCATGGCCGGGATATCCCCATGATTTTTTGCGTTTTGGGTTATCGTAATGAACCCATTTTTCGTCCCCGGTCACAATCCGATGCAGAAATCACTTCCGTTTTTGCCTCTGAAGCAACTGTTCACAAACACACTAACGCTGTTCAACGTCTCTTGGTTTCAGCTCATACGGGACCCAAGTTCCTTCTTTCTGAATCATACCCATGGCTTTCAGACATTTTGAAATGGCTTGCTGTGTCACTCCCAATGATCGTGCCAATTCTTCTTGAGTTTGACGCGAGTCTTCACTCAGCAATGTCTCCAATTCTGCATGTTCGAAAACTTTCTGACTTCCACCACTATGCTGGTCTTCGACGTTAAAGTCACCGTTCTTGAAGCGTTGAAACCACTCACGACAGGTTCTCTCACTTATAGCGTCCTCACCATACGTAGTGGAGAGCATTCGATGAGCCTCAGCCGCAGTTTTCTTCATATTGAAACAAAAAAGTAGAATCTCCCGCAAATGGCGAGAATTTGGCTCGTACACTGACATTTTCAATCGCGAACAACTTCACGATGCACACACCACTCGACTAATGTTTGAATAGGGTTATCTTGACAGAGGTCCAAGCTAAATGCGTGACGTCTGCGATCTGCTTCTTTCGACCGCTACTTCCTGTTGTTGCCACCTGTCGGAAAACGGCGGAAGCAAAGTTGTACACCTTGTATCTGTGATGAAATTCCAACCATTACTTTCTAATACCGATAGCACTGATCAGATTGAAAGAAAAAGAAATTGGTGGGCTGACCTCGGAGATTTATTGTATAATTTTATGCTACAATATGTGTCATAAGATGGATGAGGATTTACCCCAAATTCCTTTTTTGTTCCGTGGCCAGAAAAAGTAGGTTTTTACATTTACAAACTTTTTCAAGCCAATTCTGGAAGGGATACATGAATTTTGTAGTTGCTGTTTTTATATATCGGTCATAACTATATATAGAAGACAAATGCTTTTAGAGTGCCTAATCTGGGGAACTACTGAAAAATCTGTCAATATTCACTCATTTATGTGCTTATTTTATATTCCTCTGTGCTTTTTGCCTGCTTGTTTTGCGAGATATTAGGGCCTATCAGTCCTCATCTGGTCATAAGCTCTTATCCTCTCTTACCTTCCCAATAACGATGTGACCATGGATATTGCAAATTATATAGAACATTGAAAAGTATCATGTTGGAGATGTAAGAAATTATTATAAAATATTTTGATAACACTCATTCAGTACTTGTGAGAATTCTTTTAAGTGTACAATAGTGAAACAGGAACTTTTTCTAAAATGTAATGTAATATTCCAGCACATTATTGGGTAGGCTCAAACACCCATATAAGTTGTCACCACTGCTACTAATATTGCCTGATGTCGATCAGTATCGGCACAGCTCAAGTTGACATTTGAAGTTTTAGTATTTAAAACATCTCTAAATTTTGAGTTGTTTCTTCATGAGAACGCTGCGAAAGAAGAAAGAGTTATTAATTTTGTGCATGTACAATTTAATTACGTAGGTGATGATTTCTTTGGAGTACCAAAAGAGGAGGAAGAAGATAACATATTTGGCCAGTCTGATGGAATGTTTTCTGGAGGTCGTGGTTTGTTTGACGACTTGGAGGACGAGGCAGCTGACCATGATGGTTTGTTTTCAAAAGGCTCTGGAAATACAAAACGCAGTGATAAGGAAAGTGAACGAAAGAAAGTTATTAATGATAAACATGAAGGTACTATTTTATGTGATTTTATATAGTTCTAAGTTACTTTCACTGGTAGATAAGTACTAAATTACTAAGCACTAAATTAGTACTGGGTGTTCGACTGCTCTTATGTAAGTTGCAGGGTTGCTACGCATCTGGAAAACTGGAAATGTCAGGGAAAAATCAGGGAATTCGGCAGATCGTCTGGAATTTACGTGCATTTTGGAGTCTGCAAGAGAAAAAAGTTGCAAAATGAACAAGCAGTTCACTTCCACTTCTGGATTTGGTTCTTGTGATTCCACTTGCAAAAAAAGATTCAGTTTAGAAACTTGTTTCTTTCGTTCTTATGATTCTGTCTTGTGCAAAGTTATTGTTCCTTCGAATTTCTGTAATAAATTTTCACTTTTATAATACTAGATATTAGAAAGAATATCAAAGTAAAACTTGCAGTCCAGATATCTGATTGATAGCTAAAGTACATTGACAATATGATCATAATTATCGAAAAGCTTGATGAAGATGAGGTTATCGTCTATTATTTTATAGAGCTTAGTCTTGTTGGCATTTCCTATAGAATTCCTATATGCAACAAAATTTTCTCCAGATGCTGTGTACTTATAAATGTAAGCAAAGAAGCAGCATTTTTTACGATATTATAAATTCGCCAGAAAATGAAAAATTGTGTATGGTTTATGAACTTTTTCTGTTGTTGATATATATTGGAGAGATCAGTTATGGTGAAATAATGTACCTCTGTTACCTTAGCCTGAAGGCTAGATGCACGTGATTGTAACACCCAATACATGCCGATTATAATCATGGGCGTCCATAAGGGGGGGCAGGGGGGACCATGCCCCCCTGGAAAATGAAAGTCAACCAAAAATTATCTATTTCACACACACAATTTCATTTTAGCCACAATTAATTGTGTTAATTATTGCATTAACACCATAAATTCAAATTTAAGCAATGTTTTTTTAGGGAACTACACTCTTTTGGGGGAAAATGTGACTTGTTTGCCCCCCCCCCCTGGAAAAAAATACCTTCCTTGCCCCTCCCTGGAAAAAATCCTGTGGACGTCCGTGATTATAATTGTACATTTTACTCTTCAAATTTTCACGTGTTCTTGTGTTTGTAAAATGAAATTTGCCAAAAAAAGTTGTGAAAGTGAATACAATGTGTCCGTAAAATAATGATGGGGTTTTAAACAGTCATAGTTTTGGAACAAAGCATGGTAGAGAGATGAACCATACGTCAAAGCAAAGAGAAACTCTCCAAGTTTCTTACCTGTTCAGTAGACTTCAATGTGTGAACCCTTAGTTGCCCTGCAGACGTCAAGACGATAGATATTCAGTCTTTTCCCATACACGGCAGAGAACATCCGGCGTGATAGACGAAACAGCTTCAGTGATACTTGCTTTTCAATGGTCCAGATTTCCAACTTCACAGGAAAACACTTGTGTTTTGACATAACACCAAAAATAGAAATCCATGTGTGTAAGGTCTGGAGCCTGTGGGGGGCCAGGAAATCCACCCTTCTCGCCTGACCCATCGCTGAGGAAATGTTTTGTTAAAAAAATCCCGCACGATTGTGAAAAAATGTGGAGGAGCACCATCTAACTGGAAAATGGAATTCTCCTGTATTTGGGACACTGCATACCATTGTAACATATCCAGGAAGGTGGTCCCCATTACTGTTTGTTCAGCAAAAAAAAGAATGGGCCAATAACTGTATCATCCAATAGCGCACCACAAATTCACTTTTTTACTGTCACGCTCATGTTCCATAATGGTTCATATGGTTCCCATATAGGAACATTATGGCAATGTACCCATCCCGAAACATGAAATTTTGCTTCATCACTGAAAATAAACTTGTTGAAAAAATGACGAAACACAATGCACATGTGCTATCCCTCGTACCTGTAGGTGTCAGCACGTAAGACTTCGCATACATAAACTTGGAGAGTTTCTCTTTGCTTTGATGTATCGTTCATCTTTCTACCATGCTTTGATCCAAAACTATGACTGTTTAAAACCTCACCATTATTTTACGGACACACTGTGTATTTAATTGAAAAATAAGGTTCAAAAGCAAAAATCATGTTTATAAACATGTCTGGAAAACTTTCATTTTTGGGCTAGAAAACCTGGAAATCTCAGGGAATTTCATAATCAAAAAATTGTAGCAAGCCTGAGTTAGTACCATTTTGTCTCCTTAATCTGGAAGTCCTATTATCAGGTTTGTGCTACTTATAAATTATAGTATCATAAAGGGGTATGGATTTTCACATTTATAACAAACCTGTCAAAATGCATGCAAGTATTAAGTACAAGGGCAAGTCGAAAAGTCTTTGCCCCTATTTTTTTTCAGCCGAAATATTAGTGTGATTGAGAAACAGAGATATACATTCAATGCATTAGGTTTTTCTTGGAACGGTCCAGCATTAACTCTCGGCTGCTCTGTGCCACGCCACTGCTGTCAGTTGTCCACGTCCTATGAGCAGTGAAGTGTTATTTATTTGTATTCTATGGAGCAAGGGATGAATGAACGCCCATCGAGATTCATAGGGAAATGCAGCCAACGTATGGGGACAAGTGTCTTGTTTTGAGAAGTGTGCGGTGGTGGTGTTGAGAGTTCGAAAATGGCCAAGAAGACCTTCATGATGCTCCTCGCTCACAACGGAAGACATTGCTCATGGTCTTCTGGGGTCGCAGAGGACCACTCCTGCTGGATTTCATGCTACGAGTTGACACCATCAACGCTGACAGCTATTGTGGCACACTCTCATGTCTGTGAGCTGCCATCAGGAAAAAATGCCAAGGGATTCTTGATGTGGAGAATGTGGTTATCCTCCACGATAACGCCAGGCATCATGTGGCAAACAGGACCATCGACAGACTTCAGTCATTCGAATGGGAGATTCTGGAGCATGCACCGTATAGTCACCCAGTGATTTCCACGTGTTCGGTCCACTGAAGAAGTTCCTGACAGGACAGAGGTTCATTTGCGACGACGAAGCCAAGACTGCTGTCCTGCGGTGGTTCCACAATCAACCGGCCAAATTCTACAACAGCGGCATATCGAAACTAGTGGTGCGATGTGACAAATGCCTGAACCGCTGTGGTGACTATGTGGAAAAATAGTGCAAGGTACATAGAACAATAATTCCTATATTTTGATTTCCCTGCATGTTTATTATTTCGGCTGAAAAAAAAATTGCGGTCAAAGACTTTTCGATTTGCCCTCGTATAATTAGGTTATAAATTTTTCTCATATTGCAGTTGTAAGTAGTCCTTTTAATTAGGTGTGAACGTAGATAGGGTTTATTATTCATGTCAGTGACTGGTGTATGTGGGATTTTTTGAGGGGAGAGGGGGCTGGAATTATAAAGCTGTATAGTACATAGCTACTTTCTAGGGGGAGGGCTTACGCAATAAATATTTCATATTTTTACAACTTTCCACTCTCAAAAGTGCAGCAATCCAGTCTGTATTTTCTCAGTTCTTTGCTGCTTTTATTTGAAAATGTCGATTTTTGCCCCCTCTGTGCGTTCCAGATGTCAGTAATAAAATAAATGTGTTCCAACTGCTATTTCTTTTAGAGAACGAAATAAAACATTCTTCAAGTTTTCACTAATCAGAGGTGATAACATCAATATTTGGACACTATTATTCACTATTTTGGCACTTTGTGCAGTTATGTAATGATATACTATGTTTATAGGGTACATAAAAAAACAATACTTCCATAAGTTCCTATGTAAAAATCCAAACTCAGCCCATGCTTATTGAGCAAGACTGTGTGGGAATGATGAAATCAATACAACACTAATTTTCCTGTTGGTTACTTCCTCTAGTCTTTAGTAAACAACAACTACGTTCAGTGAGATACAAACACCATGTCAATAATGAGTGCTCCATTCTGATGCTTAAGACAATATATATATTTTTAAAATTCTTTCTCTGAGAAAATGTAATTTCATATCAAATATGACTTCAGTGGATTAGAATGCTTAGTTCTAAAGATAAAGCACGCATTTCGAAAATGGCACAGGAATCAAGAAGACTATTATGAAGTCTAAAATTACCAAATTAGCAGAGAAATTCTCTGGAAAGCAAAATGTTCATGCATATTAACTATGGGGAATGAAGTAGCCACATGGACTGATCTTGAACTCTATGTGTGGTGTGTGATGCTAAAAATGCTTGTTCTCTTTGGAAAACGAGTGTCATGTTTTGATTTTGTAATTTTCTCTTTAGAAGTCATCCTCCTGTTCTTGACACTATCTTTATGATCCCTGCTCCAGAGCAGGGATCCAATACATGTTAAGTAAATTCCTCTTGCATGTTTATATTGGGTTGATGCATAAGTTTTAGCATTTTTTTGCACCGTGGCAAAAGTACTAATTTGAGATGAACAAAAGACATACAAGCCAAGTTTGAAGAGCATTTTCGTCACCAAAGGAGCTTCCTTGAAGATTGATGGATTGAGAGCCGAAAAGGTAGCAATCTGAGGGTGCAATATTGGGGGAGTAAGGAGGATATGGAATAACTACCCAACCAAGCTCCTGGATAGCAGCTTTTGTCATGTTAGCAGAGTGTGGATGTGCATTATTGTGTTGCAGCACTTGCTGCTGTCTTCCTAGCCTACTCCCTGATTTGGTTTTTTTCATTTAAAGCGTGTGGTATCCTGAACCTTACCCATTGAATGCAAAAGTCGCATGATGCTTGAATGGTCACAGTTCATCACATTTGCTAATTCTCAAGTCGACTGATGTGGATCCTCATGGATTAAAGCGTTTGTACTATCCATTGGTTTTGAGCTGCCTCCGCTGCCTTTGCCCCTATGTTAAACTCAGACAGAAGAATATGTCTGAAATGTGAGCCCTTAAATATCGCCATCTTTCTTCAAATCTGTAAAATTCAATGCATATTCACAAGCACAACAATGCCACTCCAATTGATGAACATTGAACGATAAACATACTCCTAACACCACAGTGTTGCCATACCAAACAAACACTACGAACTTATGCATCAACCCAATACTTTCCGTACTTGACTTTATGTCCCCTACCGTGGCCGAGCAGTCTAAGGCGCCATGCTTAGGACCCTGGAGGAAGCGTAAGAACTTATCTCCTGAGATTTGTTCCTGTGTATGGAACCAGTGTTCACCCACCACCATGAGAAAATTGGGGAGCTACGAATGAGTAGCATAACCTTGTCAACAAACCTCCAACAAGGACTGGGGTTCCATCATACTGACCACACAACACCCCGTAACTGGTTGGGTGATCTCCCACCTTAGCAGGTGGAAATCAGGCCTACAGTCGGTAGATAGGCCCTGGCCGTCACGGTCTTTGCACCACAGGTTATTATTTACTTGATTTAAATTCTATTTTCAGGGGTAAAAACTAAGAAGGCTCCACCTGGTGGAGTTAGTATATTTCCAAAGAACAGTGATGATCTGTTTGGTGATGCAGACGAAGATATATTCTCTGGAATCATCGCCAAGAAGTCGAATAAACCTGGCATTAAAGAGAAAGAGAAGAATTCTTCTGTGGGCAGTTTTACATCACATGCCGGTACTGAGAAAAGTAGAGATATTTTTGCAGATGATGAAGAAACTGAAGGTGATTTGTTTACTGAAAGTAAGAATCAAAGGAATAAAGGTAAGATATGTATTTTAGTAGTGAATACATTCACAATATTAGGGATTGTATTTTGTTAATTTGCAAGAATTGTGTTTGTGTAACTATAAAAATGGAATGTTTTTACATGTTTCTGTCTGGCAACAGCTGCAGTATAAGTTGGAAAATTGCATTGGAGACTCAGTATATTCTTATTGAATGTGCCAATTTTAATGTCCACAGAGAACCTTTAATCTTCTAAACTCCTTACCATCCGTGTTGGGAGGAGATGACAGTGTTTTAAGAAATGCTTTCAGCTTTTTTGAGAAGAGCGGGCTTTTTTATACCACATCTGAGGAAGTTTTTAGTTTGTCCTTACCTTTTAAATATGTTCTATATGTCCTGTGCAAGTCCCTTTACAAACTTGCACTTTTAACCTCCCTTAAGGGACATTTTACACCCCATTTTTTAACTTAACACCAAAAGCCTTACCCACCGAGGACATTATTGCCGGCATTGAACAAGCTGTTAGCCATCTGCATTTAGATGCCAAAGATAGAATCTGCCATAAAGTCAGCCAGATCCTCAGGAGAGCGGTCCTACCAAAATCCAACATGACCAGAACCGAATGAACAGCTCTGAAATCACTCCGTTCAGACCCAGACATCACAATTCTACAAGCAGACAAAGGGAATGCGACAGTGTTACTACCTACGCCAGCCTACCGGGAGAAGATCACAACTTCTGACTGATCAGGTGTGAACTATCCAGGGACTTCACCGTATAAGTGGAACAGAAGACACTCCACCTTCTCAAGAAATCCGGCTCTGCAAACACCTGACAGCATGGCAGCCAGCCTATATGGCCTACCAAGAATACACAAAGCAAGGGTTCCCTTGAGACCCATTGTCAGTACTATCTACCACCTTGCCAAATACCTCACATCCCTTCAACCTCTAGTCAGACAATGTGGACATCATGTGAAGAACTCAACTGAATTCGTCGAAGAACTGAAGAAACGAGGTTTCCGAAAAGGACATCCTCCTCAGCTTCGATGTTGTTTCCTTGTTTACAAGAGTGCGGGTGAAAGACACATTGGAACTTCCGGGGAGCCACGAAGTCGCCATGGGTTCACCACTTTCATTGGCCATTGGCCATTGTGAATTTTTACATACAGCATTTTGAACATGAGGCCCTGAAGGACACACCGCACCGCATCCACCATATGTGGATGACACATTCGTAGTTTGGCCACATGGACGACCGGCATTACATAGTTTCCTGGAACTCCTTAACAACCACCATTCAAACATGAAGTTTTCTGTGGAGATAGAAGAAGATGGCTGCCTCCCATTCCTGATCATCCTAATATGATGCTAACCAGATGGAACCCTCGGGCATAGTGTGTATATAAAACCCCTTCACACAGACCTCTACCTAAATGCCCATAGTTTCCACCACAAGGCACAACGTCTTGCAGTTCTCAACACACTAGCCCACAGAGCAGTAACCATTTCGGACTAAGAAAACCTACATTCAGAATTCAGCCATCTTAGAACCATGCTACAACAGAATGGATATCACATCAGTGACATCATCAGGCTATCACCAAGGCAGTGACATCTCAGAGGAGACTAACCCCAGACAACAGTGTGGCTCTTACAAGGGCCGATTCATCATCACCCGGACAAACCGAACATGGGGATGTGGCCCCTTCACTACATGGCACCACGTTTCGTTTCTGCTAGCACCAAACAGTAGAAGAACGTCCCACTACAACAGTTTTACCATTCATCAGGCACCACGTTTCGTTTCTGCTAGCACCAAACAGTAGAAGAACGTCCCACTACAACAGTTTTACCATTCATCAGGCACACCTCTGGGAAATTAAGTAGAATTCTCTCAAGACATGGGGTGAAGACCAGCCACAGACCACCACTCAAGACCAAGGCTCTGCTCCGCTCAGTCAAGGATGACGTGGAGCTCCAGATTCCAGGAGTGTACAGCATCCCCTGTGAATGTGGGACTCAATACATTGGACAAACCGGATGCACCATTCGTCAGAGATGAAATGAATATCACACCTACATCGGACTCTTCCAGCCAGAGAAGTCAGGACTGGCAGAACACAGCATTAATGAGGGCCATAGGATTTTATTTGAAGACACCAAGATCATAGCCAAATGGGCCAGTTTTTGAGACAGAGGAATAAAGGAATTTTACGGGAAAGCAAGAATCTCAGCTTAGTCACGTATGGAACTCATGTCTCCGGAAAAGCACGACATCCGCCAATAAAACACCAGCTTCCAGAATGAGGCACTCAAAGGACAGAACCTAAGCTCCGCCCTCTCTACACTCACATACATAAGTTTGCTCCGGTCTCCAATTCAACTTAACCTGGCTGATATCCCGAGAGCACTTGTTCATTCATTCATGCAAAACTCCAGGATTCAATATTAGCAATACAGTTTGCAAGACATGACTACAAATTTCAGTTTAGTGCCTAACTATCTGTCAGATTGCCAATTTGGCAATTATAGTTCTGTTCCTTATAAACAAGGAGGTTTATAATGTGCATAGTTTACTTGTGATTTTGAACTTTTTTATATAGAGAGGCCTGGGTTATTTGAAATTTCAGATTGTTTTTGACAATAAGATGGACAATCTCTTACATTTCTTTTATCAAAGTATGATTTATAGAGAAGTTTTTGAAGCATTACATGCTGACCGAACAGTTTTAATATTATCAGATATGTTTCAGTCAAAATAGTAAAGTAATATTTTGAGCAATCAATCGAATAGTTGACTAGTTATCTATTTATTGTAGAAGGAGAGCAGTTGTTATCATGAAGGTTTTAAGCAAATTTAAAAGATTGCTTATGCATGCATGGCTGTCATTTCTTTACTTACGTACATAAAGGTACGTAATATCCTATGTTACAGAATATATTTACAAGTTATATTATCCAGTATATACATGAATAAAAAATGGCATTTGAATATTCCTGTACACTGCTGTGGCTCAACAACCCTTTGAAGGGCCAAGGCCTGACAAGAGGATTCTTGTTAGGAGACACATGATCAGTGCATCAAGGTCCATCACCCCTGTTTTGTGGCTTTTGAGACGGGAGTCTACCACTTTTGTTTTCAAGTAGCTTACAATTGTCCCAATAATGCTGGTTCAACACCAAAGTGTTTGAGTTCCCTCTGGGAATCGAACCTGGTACTGCTCACATGAAAGGAAAGAGGGTTACCTAAGCAAGGGCTGCTTTCCTGCATACACTTTGGCTTTTTTGATTTTGCGATTTTTGGCACCTAAATGTGGTTTCTGGTTTTAATCCACGCAACTCACTATTGTTGATTACTACCCTAAAACAGAAATCACCATACAGGATGTCTGGGCTGGAGGTATACAAAAATAACTGCTTATAATGCGAAAACTACTCCTTATATTGTCTTCTAGCGAAGCTCAGTCGATAGACCATCAATCCAAGATTTCAGTAATCCACTTGTATGATCATTCGTACTGTTGAGTCACACATCCCCAGAATCTGCTTGGCGACCGTGATCCCCAGATTTGACACCATAAAAATCTTTTGAATGGGGCTTCATTAAATATGTTGAGTACAAGAGGAAAGTTGACAATTTGGGTGATTTGAGACATCATATCATTGCCCTAATAACTCCTCAAATGCTGGTCAACAAGCTTAAGGATCATTTGCATATCTGTCGAGCTACAAGTGGTGCCCACATTGAGGTGTATCAGCATACATAAAAACGTTTGCGTTACTTTGTACAAAACCGGAACAAGAAAGTTAAAAAACTTCACAGATGCTAAAATATGTGTGTTTATTTTTGTATACCACTAGCCTGGACCCCTGTATTTCTGACCTAAACTCATACTTGGAATCTTAAAATTAATATTGGGGCTGATAAATTGTTAGTACAGGTGAGACAATACTACTACTATGAGTAAGTGCCAATTTTTTTTAAAAAATTTGGCAGTACCATGACTAATAATTGCATATTGTAACAATCTAATTTTTTTCAGAATATTTATAAATGATGATGTGCATATATTCCATTGCAACAATACCATTTCAATATGCCATAGTTTTGCTCTAAGATAGTCATATGCTCAAATGTAAGGTAATAGAATATTACAAAATCAGTCATTTTGTCATGAATTGATGGAAAAATTTGTGCAAAATCAATGAAAATAGTGTTTTATTGCATAAATTCCAAGATATCTAGATTCTGCGAAAGTGACACAGGGCATCTTGGTACTACGAGATACCCAATCTTAGGGCCTCGCGTGCACTAGCTAATAAAATGTAGGGTGATTTTGAATCACGGAGAAAGAAAGTTTCTCATACTTTTGTCAAGCATGCACTAGCGATAATATAGTTGTGTGATTTGGGAGACATCATGCTATTTTTACTAGTAAATGGCTGTGTTCCTTATAGCTTTTTTTTTCAAACTGATGTAATTATACAGGGTGGCTCAATAAGTCACTTAACACCCTCAGTACAAGGCCACTGCGGCATGGAATTTGAAATTGGCGATGACCAATCATTGCCTGGCCAAGGGGGAACCACATTGACGCCACCCCCACGGTCGGTGGCCATCTTGATGTCCGCCATCTTGAATTCAACTTCAGAATTTTAAATGGGAAGGGGGTCGTGTGACATATCAAAATGGGCTAGAATTTCACGAGAAATGCAATGGTGAAGGTTTTTTCGATGTATCTTTAACCAGTAAAAAGTTATGACTGAATTCTTGTACCAATTTGCTCCTTTTCGAGGTGTTAGAAAAATGCCTTAAAATTTGTTTAGCGCATCGGTAATGCATCGAGATCAAAGTGACGTCTATGGAGAGACGTTCGCATGCCATTGCACATTATTTTAATCGGATACATCCATGAAGAGCTGTGCATTATGAATGGTTGTCGCAAACATTTTACAGTGTGACGCTTCAATTGAATTAAAAGTCCTTCACAGTGACAAGGCTAATGTTTATGTTCATAAGGAAGTTTTTAAACAGAATATTTGATGATTTTTATCTGATAACTAACTTTGGACTAAAACAGGTTCATAACGTTTCCATAAGTGTTCTGGTGTTCTTCCCTATTGAAAAAACTCTGTAAAAAGTACCTTCTTCCATAAGCAAGGATGAAAAAAACTGTTTATTTAACAAATCCAAGTAGCCCTAAGCATTTAAGGTTCCGTTGATGGAAAATTGACTAACTAATCGTGTTCCACACAGCACGCCACACCATTAATTTACCAACACTTACCATTCAGCATTGATCTGTCAAAAATGGGTTATCAGATAAAAATCATCGAATATTCTGTTTATAAACTTCCTTATGAACATAAACATTAGCCTTGTCACTGTGAAGGACTTTTAATTCAATGGAAGCGTCACACTGTAAATTGTTCGCGACAACCATTCATAATGCACAGCTCTTCATGGATGTATCCGATTAAAATAATGTGCAATGGCATGCGAACGTCTCTCCATAGATGTCACTTTGATCTCGATGCATTACCGATGCGCTAAACAAATTTTAAGGCATTTTTCTAACACCTCGAAAAGGAGCAAATTGGTACAAGAATTCAGTCATAACTTTTTACTGGTTAAATATACATCGAAAAAACCTTCACCATTGCATTTCTCGTGAAATTCTAGCCCATTTTGATATGTCACACGACCCCCTTCCCATTTAAAATTCTGAAGTTGAATTCAAGATGGCGGACATCAAGATGGCCACCGACCGTGGGGGTGGCGTCAATGTGGTTCCCCCTTGGCCAGGCAATGATTGGTCATCGCCAATTTCAAATTCCATGCCGCAGTGGCCTTGTACTGAATGGCAGTGACCCTCTGTTGCCGCTTTTACCTGTGAAGGAACTCGTGGTCAAACAACCAATTAGTCCTACTGCTTGGACAAGAATTGACAACGCTAAAATTCCCCCTCCCCACAGCAGCCATTAGGGAAACAGGATTGTCAAAATAATTCTTGTGCTCTGTGATTGCACACCGGTTACTACAGCAGCTCCATTATAATTGGGATAGAATCAGAGCTGGATGGAAAATCTGAAACTGTCAGAGAAGGAAATTTCCGTTTTTCAAACATTAGTTTCATTGTCAGGATCATTTTTATGTCATTGCCAAGATCAGTTTTTCAAACTCTGTGTATGAAGAAAAGTAAACAAAAATTCAACCTTCTGTTTTGTATGCATCTTGTATATTTTGCCAAAAGTTTCAGATTGTCTCATGACACTTCTGCCTGGCTTGAGATCGAAATAAACATGAAAGTACTAAAAGTATTGATTGTTGCCAAACATATTGTGAGAGAGTATAAACTGTTTTCGTTTGTGCAAATATTAACTGATAGCCACTTGAACATTTCTTAAATTGTATTTTGAACTAAAAACATACTAACATTTTCAAATATGTCCGAATTTATCCTTCTCTTTGACCTTCTTTGCTGCAGGTGATAGTTCACCCCACTTTTTCAATGAAGATCTAGTGCAATTCTAGCCATAAGTTCTGTCTCGTTCTTGTCTCAGGGTTGCTACGCGACTGGAAAACCTGGAAAACAGGGAAAAGTCAGGAAATTTGATTGGTCAGGGAAAAGTCAGGGAATAGTCAGGGAATTTTGCATATTTTCTGGAATTTACGTGCATTTTGGAGTTGCAGGAGAACTAGTTACAAAATGAACGAATGGTTCATTTCCACTTCCGAATTCGGTTCTTGTGATTCCAGTTCCCCCAAAAGATTCAGTTCAGAAACTTGTACCTCTCGTCATTATGACTTCTAGTCTGTTACGTACAAAATTATGGTTCCTTTGCATTTCGATTCTATATTTATTCACTCTCGGATCTAGGTTCTTGGATCCGTTCATTTTGCGACTCGTTCTTCTGAACCTGTTCAAGACCGGAATTTGGAGAGGCCTGAGATTTTTCCTTAGAGAACAAGCTATTCAAGACGAAACCTACGCACCAGCAATCCTCAGAATTTCTTGCGGGGAAAATGTTGCCTTAGCTTTGTGTGTGGTGATTAAATTTCTGTGCCAAATATAACATAATTAGTCCACTACAACATGGTTTCCAAAAGGGTAAATCGACAAGTACAGCTACTTCTCAATTTATTGAGATAAGTATGGATGCATTATAAGATAATGAGATACCCTGTGCTATTTTCCTGGATCTGTCCAAAGCCTTTGACTGCTTAGACCACTCTATGCTCAAGAAAAAAATATACAATCTTGGCATTAGAGGAAATACATACAAACTGAAAAAATCTTTTCTTACGGATAGACCACAGTACACCCAGATACTACATACTGAAAACTCCGTGGTTCACAAAATTATATCTGACACTGAATATGCAAAAACAGGAGTCCCTCAAGGCTCCACACTAGGGCCGCTACTGTTCATACTATATACCAGACAATACAAATATTTTAACATATGCAGATGACACAACCATAACATGCAGTGCAAATACACAAGAACAATTAGAAAGACAAACCTACATATCAGTAAATATAATAACTCAGCACTTAAATTCATATAACTTGAATGTAAACTATCAAAAAACAATGTATATGGCTTTCAATCCTGGAAATAAACCCAATTTTGATAATATAAACTTACAAATAGATGATAATCAAATCAATTATGAAAATCCAGTTAAATTTTTAGGTTTAGTTATTGATGACAAATTAAGATGGACATATCATATTGACCATGTATGCAAAAAAGTAGGGAAAAACTTGTATCTCCTAAAACTCCTAACACAATATCATGTGCCTGAAATAAACACAAATCTATACTATGGACTTGTATACAGAATATTGCATAATAGCATGGGGAGGAGCTGCGCAGGAATACACTCAAAGATTGCTTACTCTACAGAAAAGACCAATACGGTATATGTTCAAAATACCAATTAGAAACTCATGTAGAGAATTATTTAGAGAAAATAAAATTATGACCATATATTCCCTATATATTTACAAAGTAATTGAATATGTACTAAAACATCGTAAATTAGATAAGAATTCGACCGTCCATCAGCACAACACACGTCAAAAAGAGAACTTCCACATGCAAGCACACAGACTTGTTCTTTCAGACAAATCACCTCATGTTGCAGGAATAAAATACCATAACAAACTTCCCACACACATCAAACAAATTACAGAAACTCACAAGAAACTGAAAGCAATTAAACAGTATTTAACAGATATACCTCTATATAATCTCAATGATTAGTAAATTGAATCAAAAATTACATTCTTTTGATATTGTATGTCTCCTATATTTGGATTTGCTCTTTTACAAATTTAGTATGTGACACTTATAACTTTTTATGTTTTAACCCATATGATTTATTTGTATTTTTGTGTTTGCATTTTGTTCTTTTCATTGTAATCCTACTCCATTTGTAATATTTAGTATTGTATGACGTTTTCCACACCCATGGATATGGGTCTACGGAAATAAAGAATTTATTATTATTATTATTATTATTATTATTATTATTATTATTATTATTATTATTATTATTATTATTATTATTATTATTATTATTATTATTATTATTATTATTATTATTATTATTATTATTCTGCAAGAACACACCCGTTCGGAACCCGTTGATACGTGAAGCGGAGCAGGTTGGTGTTCGGACAGTTCATTGGTTTTGGATCTGCAATAACTGTATACTCCTTGAACCAAAGACAATGTAATACTTTCTGCCTTGAAGAGCAGGATTTCACGTAAACTGGTTGTGGTTGACGTCACACTGGACGGGTGCGGACGTCTAGCAAAAACAAAGGGACTCACTACTTTGTTCCCCCCGTGAACTTGTTCTGTGAATTTGAGTTCTTTGTTTGCGACTCGTTCAGAAGCAACCTGATCAACTAGTTCATTTGCTCGTTGTCTTAGTTTTTACATTGCAGAGATGTGTTACACCCGAGAAATTAGTGATTTTATGCAGTATCAGTGATGTCATTATTCGAATATGCACGTGTTTTGTGCATGTAGAATGAATTTATTTTTTAAAAACTGGTGCGAAATAGAGGAATTAAATGTACGCTGGTCACACATCGTTGTTAGGTTAGGAATGTTGGTTTGATTCCGATAGTAATTTTACGTATTTTTTGCGTGTAGAATGAAATTATGCTGAAAAGTGGTGAAAATGCGCCCAAGTTCCTTTTGTTTTATTACGATTTCATCATACTACAAATGCAACTTTTACATGTTCGATTTCGATTTAGTATGTCTGTTAACACATACTGCAGAGTTTTAGCAATTACAAGGGTCGTTCAAGGTTGACCAGTACTTTCGTGCATAAAATATTAATGAATCAATGTAGCGCTGCATTACTAGGGCAGGACAGACCATGATTCCTTGCGAGTAACCATGATCCTTTGCGACACATTTGGCGCATGCGCAGTAGTGTAAACAAAGATGGCGGCAAGTAGTGTATCTGTTTTCTGTGGAACAGCGGTGTATAATGAAATGCATGCATGCTAGGCCTAAGGATAACTGACATGCCCAAGTGAAAATTGGGCCCAGCTTTCCTTAACCTTTACTCGTATTTTGACCCATATATGGGCCACGCAGCTTGAGGTGAAATTCCCGAGGTTTTACCTGATGAAAGTTTTTATGTTGGGGTGGAAACACTGACAGACATTCTCGGAAAGTGTTTCGTCACCCTGTGAAGCAAACTTTCCTCCCCCTCCAAGATGCCAGTGTCATGTGTTTGAGTCATGCATTGAAGAGAAGCTATATATACCAGATGTTTACGGCACAGTTTGTTTCCTCCAGGCGAAGGTCGCTAAATATCGCCAGTCTTCTTTGTTTGGCTGGTTGGAAATTTGGAATCCTGCATAGCCCCGTGGGAGGGAGATTTTCAGAGCCCGAAGGCTAAATATAGAACATAGCTAGAATGACAGTTGGTAATTTGCAACAACCCAACAAAGACGCCCACGTCTTGAACGAAACGTGGACAAAACCAAAGCAAATTTAGGTCTCCCCCCCCTACTGCCTTCTGTATTCCGAATTGGGCATGGTTGCATTGCCTGATGTTATAGCTTGGAAACAAAAGTTACTTGAAGCAGATAGGTCGAATAGCTTGTGAGTTATAATAATTTCATGCGCACTATGCAAATTAGGCTTTTTTTTGTAAAAGGACAGAGTTCCACATATTGCCTCATAATTAACCTTGTATGACAGCCAGGGGCATGAAACAAGTTTCATTTTGTTGCCAGAAGTCCATTCTATGAAAGCAAAGCAAATGTTTCCGTCCTTTTTTCATAACAGTGGGAATAGAGGGGGTCAAGTCCACATTTTTATTTTTTTCATGAAAATTTGGGGGTGCGAGTCTCCCAAACCCCCCTACCGCCTTCGACATTCCGAATTGGGCATGGTTACATGCACTATGCTTCTAGCTTCCAAACAAAAGTTACCTGAAGTAGATTGGTCCAATAGTCTAAGAGTTATAACATTTTATCTGAAATAAGTGTAGAAATTTAAAATTCGTGGGCAAAGGCCTAGGAGACAGGGGTTACTTTTGGATAACCCACTCGGCAGTCTAAAGGTTATAAATGAACTTCAAATACAGGAGAAGGTGGCAAGAGATAGGACTGACTGATGAAAAATGAGGTGAAATAACCTCCTCACCCCATATAAAAATTCTGGGTACCACTCTGAGTGAAAAGTACTGGTGTTGTGATTACATTTAAAGTTAAATTAAATTTAAATTTAATTTCCTATATTGATAACAATACATCAGACTCAACCATTCGTAATCATTCATCAAATTAAGAATTCTTTCATTTGTTAAGAATTTGTTACTCAAGGGTAAGAAAGCAGAATTATTTCATTTTCAAAAAAAAGAATAACTTAATTAGTGAAATCTCATTACAATACTTGATTTTAACATGCATCACCATTGATCATCGTTAGTTGTGTATCTTTTGCAGGCCAAAGAATAATGTTCCTCCAAGTGTTGGTCCTGCTCTCAGTCTCTTCTGTGTACGTTGTTGTTGACTCTGTCTAGCAATGTCTTTCTTTACCTGCCTGCATTTTAGTTTCGGCTCCCATTTTTCAACTTTTTTTTTATTCTTTTCAAATATCTACAGCATTTGATGATCTGTGTTTGTATTAGTACATGCTCAAAGTGTTATCAGCTCAGCTGTAGTCACAATTACGGTGTCAATTATTAGATTCATTTCGATTTTAAGTAGGACTTCCCATAACAGTGGGAACAGAGGAGCCCAAGTCCAGACTTTTATTTATGATGATGACGTTACTGATTGTAACGATTCTGAGTAGTTAGAATATTTGTAAATTTTAATACATTCTCTCCATTGGATCTATACCATATCAATCTACAAAAGTTTTGTTTTAAAATATTCATTATTGCACATGAGATAATCATATAATCACAAAATCAATTTTATTCACAATGTTGTTACAAAAATAATGAAAAATTGTACATTTTGCATAATTTCCAGGATCTGTGAGACACTCGGACTCCAGAAAAGAATCAGCTGGTATTGGTGATATAATTCTAACTGATACTTTCCAATACAGATATCAGTATCAGTTCAGATCTAATTTTAATATTAATTCTGTCACCAGAATATAATGCATTCCCATTCTATTTTCAGACATTGTGAAAAAGGATCGGCAAGCATCTCTCTTCAAGGATTCTACTGAAGAGGAATCATTATTTCCAGACACTGATTCTAGAGCAATTAAAATTGAAGAAACAAAAACTGTTGGTGACACTGTTATTAATACTGACACACCCAAGAAGAAGGTGAGAATATTACAATACTTAAAGGATGGTATCCTTTATTTCTTTTCATTCATTGTTTTTTGCAGGTGTTGATAATAACTTTCAGTGACCATTGTAATCTTGTAAAGTTTCCTTCAACGAAATATAGATTCCTTAACTCTCACGTTTATTCCTGAAGTCTATAACTGTACTTAAGTATGCTTATATAAGAAATGATGAGGCATATTGAGTAATATCTGTGAAAGAAGTAAAACCTGCTTCCACATATGCAGGCATTCATGCTATGATTGACTAAGAAATATTGTTAATGGATATCTACTGTGCAGACAATATATTATGGATATTTTCCATGTGGATCTTTGGTAGAAAGCTGCATTATATATTAAGTAAGGTATATGCACATTGCTCCATGCCATGAAAACTTTCAGGGGATATATTCTCAAACTTGGCCATTTTGGAGGTTATGTGATCAGCACCACACTCCAGCCCCCTACACCATTGTATTTCAACCTATGGGGCACGAGCCACTATGGGGCACGAGCCACTTCTGTGTCCTAAGGGGCCGTTTGGAGGTTGCGAAGTCGGGCTCAAAAATGTATTTACTGTGTCTTACAAACCTTCTAAATTTAAATTGCTAAAATATATTATTTTAACAATTTAAATTCAACTTGTGATGTACGTAGTCTAAACACTGCATTTCTGTTATTCACCCTCTACCATTGATTTTTACCAGCATCGTGGTAAAACGTAACTGGTGTTTAGTTAGGTGTTAGACTAGAGTAAATTAGTCTTTTAAATTATATATTTACTTTCCTAGAATGAAGTATGTGTAATGTGTTTAAGCAAGCATAAAAGAGGGCTTCTTAAAGTACTCTATGTTAGCATAAATATGATTATATAAAGTAAAGAAAAAGTGTTTCCCTGTGCTTAGCACCATGCCATGAAGGTGTATAGGGGGTGTGGGGGTAACGCCCCACACTTTCTTGATCCGGTCGTATATGATTTGATAGCCCTGCAAGTAATTCTGCCGGCACCCATGCTTATGGATCCCATGAAGTGTAATATCCTTCAAGGTAGATCCCAGACTGAAAAAGGTTGAGAACCACTGCCCTATACCCCTCTGGGTTGTCCCCAGGTACCCATTTATTTAAGGCTGGGTGAGCCCTGGAGCCACTTTATACAGGGACAAGGCTGGAAAAATTCCAACCTTAGGTCACCCAGAGTAAATATAATTAGGTACATGCATATGTGTATGACAGAATCGTGAAATGTGAGCCATAATGTTCATTTTAGGTGATTCAAAGATTGAGAAGTGTCTTTTCCTATCACATTTTGTCACGAAATAAACTCTTAAATGAAAAATGTGTAGTTTCTTTGGCTGTACAACCCTTTCCTGGGGTTTTCAATATTCTATGAGATATAGAAAATTGTTGAACATAGATTATTTCAGTGACAAAATGTAGGAAAAAATAGACTTTTTTAAAAAAGAAATAACATACTGTTCATGGTATGCTGCAACTTTTACATAGATAATAAAATATGAATGTAAAGATATGATATTTCTATAACAAATATAAGATTTTATGCACTATAAGAACACTGAAATGTCATTTCATCCAATTTGAACCTGAAATTCAGTTCTTTTGTGCTGACATTTAATTTTTTTTAGTTACAAATATGTGTATGTTATTAGAAACAAGAATAACAAAAAGTATTAAATTAATTCTCAGGTGAATGATCATATTCTTTGCATGCAAATATATTAGTATATGAACTGTATTTATTCTTATCATTATCTAGATGCCAGCAGGAGCTGTTTCAATTTTTGGCAAAGTGGACCTGTTCAAAGGCATTTCTCCTTTTGTGCGCCGTGTTTCTGAAAGTGATGAGTCAAGAGGCGATGATAGTGCTGACTGGGAGGATGCTGCTTCATCTCCACAGAACACAGGCATTAGCACATCAGTTAAGGAATCGACACCGACGAGTGCCGTTGAAACTCCTGTGAAGAAGAGGGAGGTTTCTCCAAACCAACATGCTCTTCCAAGGTGAGGATTTTGTTTTCTTGAGTCATTCATTCTACAAGGAGGTTACAAAGTGGGCGTACTCCCGCCATCCCCCTTGTTTCCGATACTACAGTGGTGGTTGTTGTTATAGCAATGTGATCATGTACCTGATAGTTCACTTGTCCAGGACATGGGTATGGAGACCATCATGATCGTAGCACAGCTGAATTCTGCCATGTCCTGGCAGATGTTTTGCGGAGATATTGCAGCGTCACATCCTGGAAGGCAGTCATCTTCGACAGCTTCTTGCAACGCATTCAGTGTGTCATAGCAGTGCTGTTATATACTCTTATACCAAAACAAGTTATACCACATGCCAAACAATTGCAAATCATCAACAATTAAACATACTTTCCGACGAAAAAACCAGGGGTACACCCACTTTGTGGCCTCCCTGTATATATATACAGAGAAACAATCTTGATAGTGATGGAGATAACACTCACATTGTAATCAACCGGTTCGGGATTCAAATCAATCAAGACAGAGTGCACAGTGGTTTGACTGATCTTAAACTATTAAACCAGTCCCGATTAGCTTATCCATGCATAAAGTGGACTAAAACAAATTTGTCTATCATAACTTTTCAGTTAGTTCAATATCTCTGTCATAAATTATTGCTAATAGGGATGTCCATTTAAACTGAAAAAGATATATTGAAGAGAATTAATGTATGTTTTTGTGGAAACTGTCAGTAACTAAGGAATAAATTCTTGAGATTAATTTTGTTGACATGTCCACTTTTTTTCCACTGACAGTTACTGTTCTTTCATATTCTTTTCAGCGCTGCTGCATCAAAGTCCAAGAAAATATGCCTGTTCGACAGTGAAGGTGAAGAAGATTCACTTTTTGAACCTGTTGCTTCAAACAAGAACAAACCAATGGTTAAAAACTTTGAGCCACAAGTCAAACCTCAGCTTAAGATTGAACGGGAGGAAGACATATTTGAGAAATCACCAGATAAGCAGCTCTTCGGTACCATGAAACCAAAGGACTCTTCGAGTTCTCAGGTGGATATTTTCAGCAACACGCCCAACGTCGCCGAGAACGAACGTAACTCGAAACCACCTCATAAATCTCAAGTTCTGTCGTTGTTCGACGATTCAGATTCGGGCGATGAGCTGTTTTCGTCTGCGAGCTCAACAAGTTCTAAGTCATCAAAATCTAAGTCTCAAGCTAGCATTGACATTCTGTCCAAAAGGGAACCTGAAAAAACACAGAAGACCTTCAAGAGTAGGGGTCTTTTCGACGATGATGATGTTCTATTTGGTGGCCCTCAGCAAGATGTTCCGGATATCGATATTTTTGGTGCAAAAAATGAAGACAGCAGCAACACTTCTGGGAAAGGTTCTAAAGAAGCTACAAAACCCGCAGAACAAAATTCAAAACATAAAACCACTTCAACAAGTTCTGTAGATATATTTGCAGATTCTGAAAACAATTTGTTTCCTCAGAAATCTGCAAGTGTAGTCAATATTGTGAGAAAGACTGAAATTAGTAGTGTGCCTAAAGTTTCTCGGTCTTCACACTCGTTATTCGGGAATGTCAATGATGGCGAGTCTCTCTTTTCTGACACAGGAAAGAACGATATGTCGTCTTCATCTTCGATTAATAAGAAAGATTCTTTGTTCGATACTAGTGCAACAGTGGAAATTTTTTCTAATACACCAGAAAAGAAAGCAAGAACTATGAAAAATGATGAAAATAATTCTTCACGAAGCATTGCAGAACCTAGTAAACCCCCCAAAATTTCACAAAAACCAGAACCACCCAGAACATTAAACATCAGAAAAACGACAGATCTATTTGGTAGTGTCAAAAATGAAGATGATGATTTGTTTGCAATCAGTAAGAAGGTGCAAACAGATGTTCAGGTTCAGAATGATGAAGAATCAGTGAACAGCATCACTACGTCAGTCAAATCTGGAAAAAACGAGCCAAAACCATTATCCTCTGTTGAAAATCACACACCACATTTGCCTGTAAAGACTGACACAATAAGTGTAGTGGAAAATATGGTTACAAGAATTGAAGATTCCAAGACTGATGTTCTAAACGATAAAGGTAAGGATATTTTTGTAAACAGTTATGTAGAATTAGTTACAGAAAATGATTAATATTAATTATCATAGGTTTGTTGGTGCGCACACACTTTATATGTACTTGTGCATAGCCTGAGGATGACTGAATACATGATAAAATGCAAAAGTGAAAACAAAATATGTCTTATTCTGGATTTGAAACCCTTGATTCACAGTTTGAAATAATTTTTGTACCTAGAACTTTTTTTTTATTATTCATTTCTGTATACATATTGCTGGTCAAATACTATGTTGTCATATGTCCATCTGCATTGACTTTGCAGGAGAACTGATGAAAGTTCGATATATGTGGATTTTGAGTATACTATGTACGTATGCAAACATTTTATTAATGTTGATAATTCACAACGTGGAGATACAAGAAAACAGCATTATGTTGGCAATATGTTATTGCAAGTTGTCAACTCATCAACCATCCTTTTTTTGGGAAAGGGGAAATTACAGTGTTAGTAATTTTAGCTTAACATTTGAATATTAAGATAATATTTGTAAAAGTAGTTAAGTACGTACATTATTTCTGAGAAGTCATTTTTTTTGTACAAGAGTGTAAATATTACACTTCCTTAGTTGTATCACTCCTCAACGTCAGCGGTTCTTGAACTTTCCTAGACTACGGGCCCCCTTCAGAAATCACTCGTCCTCACAGACCTCCAAGAATTAACTTAAAGTTTAAAGCCCGGAATTTGCATCATTAAAGAGTAAATGCTCGTCGTCTTAGTATTTTTCCAAACCTTTGTGGAACACTGAGAGGGTCCCATGGACCTCCAGGGGTCCGCGGACCACAGTTGAAGAACCGCTGAAGGATATACAATATTTTTAGTTTCTGAAGTGATTCTATATTAGTGCTCTTTTGTTAAATTTGTACTAATTTAACACATGCAAGCACATATCTTTTATTGTCTACATTTTAAAAAATGGAAGATACACCGTATTTGTCAGTGTATAGATGCCGTATTTGTCGGCGTATAAGGGTATAAGGTGCACCCCCTTTTTTGTACACATTTTTTTTGAAATAGCTGAATTTATAATTAATTTACAATATTTCAAGTATAAAGTAATATGTAGGTCTACTATCAACAAATAACTTACCTAATCTAACTAGGGAAGAATACATTGTACACATACGTCAAACCCCGCAAACAAGCAGAAAGAAATCATCTAACTCAGAACAGAGTTGAAGGTAATCAGAAACTGAGTATCGGCGTACTATTTTTAATGGAAAAATTTGCATCTTATATGCTGGCAAATATGTTAACTTGTTTCAAACTGGTTCAGATACTTCTTAATTGCATTTATATAAACAGTATTTGGTGCTTGGTAATTAGCATATTGATGTAAGCAGCAAGACTATTACAGTAGAACCCCAATTTTATGTTCCTAGATTTTACATTCAATTTGATGGCCCCAAAAGGAAAATGTTATAAAATTTCCCCCGATTTTACAGTTTTCGTACTTTTTAAGTTCTCTTCAGCTTGGTTCCCTAAAAAACATGAAATCGAGATTTCACTGTATTAGCAGTTTACAAGGAATAGGAAATGTGAAAAAAATCCTTGGAAGTTTATCAAATTTTACTCCCATTATTATATTTTCGTCATAGTTTTTCAGCATGAAATGGTCCATTTTTATACAGGATGGTGCATATTGTATCTACCATCTACAGGAGGCAATAAAAATACTGGAGAATGGTTAATGAATTATACTTGGCCATGAGATGAAAGGGTGGGTACACATATGCATTTTAGATGGATGAAATCACAAATCCTTCAACATTCTTTCTAGTGATCAGGGTGGCAAAGTTTTCATACAACACCATGCTGAATAATAGGGACTATTTTACTGCTGTGCAGACTTATGCCATCGTCTCTGGCATCTAAATCCTTTTACTGTATTGAGACTTCTGGTTTTACACAATGCCATTGCCTGACCCACCTCTTTATTCTGTTCGATTGAACATGTCCACTGCTGCATGGAACCTGTTTGGATGAATGCATCCACTGCCATGGTTCCTGTCTGAACCAGCCAATGTTCCATGACAGACTGTGGCCCTTGCAGCTGCTTAAGTAGAGGAGACCCTAGGCATGCATCCCTGCATTCAAACAGGGTTCAAGGCTGAAATTGGTAGATACAATATGCACCACCCTGTATGACATTAGAGATTGCATATTGTAAAAATATAATTTTCTTTTTGTTTGCAATAGAGTCGCCTGTTTCTTCCCCTACTCGTCGGAGCCCACTGAAAAGCCCTCTGCAGCTTGGAAAGGATTTGAACATTAATCCTTTGGCTCTGCTGCCAGGTGCTAAGCCACCTCTTCTTGGAGAAAGAGAAGCTGCAGTGAGTTTTGATGAACCGGTTTCGGTTAACACACTCCACAGTGCTGGCAAGGTAAGATATTAGAACTTTACAAGCTTCTGTTGGTATATTGGTATTCGGGTTAAACAGCAAATGCTGATACAGGGTATCTACCAAAATAACAAATCCATAATTCTGGACTTTTTTTCTTGACATTTTCCCCCCTTTTTCGTAACATTTATTTAAATGCCCCCTACTTAGGTATAGTTGTGAAATTAAGAAAATATACAGTATGTAACATTGTTATTTGTACACTAGAATTTCCGAGGAAAAAATGTCATATCTACTAGTAAATATAGTCATTTTCATATGAATCTGGAAATTAATGTTAATGAAGGTTTCACCAACAAATGTCAATAAAAATGTATGTTCAAAGTGTATAAACAGAGCATATAATTTGTATGAAAAGAGAAAAACATTCTGTTTCATGCAACATGGTTATTTGTACAGGCAAGAGTTTCAATCTTCCTCGCATACAGCACCACCGCTATTCGGGCAATTTCGTGCAGTTTGCAACTTCGTAACAAGTTTGAACATGCAGGCATGCTCCCCGTCAAGCGGAATGCTGGCATAGGTATTGTTGTAGGCCTATCGTCTATCTATCAGCATGTTCGAAATGTGCAAGGTGAAGCAACTTAGTTCCGATCTGAAGGATGTTATTATAAATTTGGCCCTTAGAGGTTATTCGTTAAGAAAAATTGGACAAACAGTCAATAAATCACACTCCACAGTTCAATACATAGTAAACAAATTTAGAGAGGAAGGTTCAACACAGAATGTGACGAGAAAACCAAAAGAGGGACGGTTGAATAAAGTTGATGAATGTTTTATTTTAAAAAGAGAGCGAGGAAACCCCCGACTAAGTGTTCCTTAGTTACAACCGTTAGAAAATGTTGCTGGCAAGATGATGTTCAATCAAACTGTCCGACGTGCCTTGTGGATATATGGATATCATGGCAGAATACCACGAAAGAGGCCGTATGTAAATAAGGTGAATCGCAGGAATAGACTTTAATTTGCGAAAGAGCACATCCACAAGGACCAGGAATTTTGGGATAGTGTCATATGGTCAGACGAGTTCAAGATTAATATATACGGGTCAGGTGGAATAAATAGGGTCTGGAGAAAATCAAATAAAGACAATGATCACATTAACACAGTTCCAACAGTTAAACACGGTGGTGGGTCATTAATGATTTGGGGCTGTATGTCGTTCAAAGGTGTTGGTACCATCCAGTTTATTGATGGTATCATGGATGCATATGTCTATTTGGACATATTGAAGAACAATGTAAGGCAGAGTGCCCAAAAAATGGACATGCTGCCTATCTACAGATTCCAACAAGACAATGACAGTAAGCATAAGGTGGGAGTTAACATGAATTGGCTAATATGGAATGTGCCCAAACTACTACAAACATCAGCCTTAAATCCGATTGAGCTATTATGGGCAATTTTGAAGAGGAGAGTTCATAAAGCAGGCGTCAAGTCCAAACAAGAGTTGAAAACTGTTGTGCAAGCCGAGTGGAATAAAATAAGCTCTGAAACATGTCGGAAACTGGTTTATTCTATGAAGAACAGGTGTCAAGCAGTAATTAAAGCCAAAGGATACGCATCAAGGTATTAGAACTGTCAGTCAATTTGCTCTGAATATACTTTTTATTTTATATTATTAAGTGTACGAATAGAAAAGTTGTACAAAAAGTGGCATGTTTCTCTTTCAGTTTCATTTAATTTATTATTGTCATTGGTTATACAGAATTTGGGTAAGATTTTATGTTCTTAATGATATTAGTTATTGAATTGTAAAGAAACAATTTCAAAAGATTGTATTTCCTTTCAGATATTAAAGCATTTTCTTTGAAAATCCATGTGTACGAATAAGAATGTTACATACTGTATGTTTTTATTCAATGAAAAATCACTACCACAGAGCCAGGTAAGATGAAAACTGAAGCTGGTCTTTAACAAGAGATTTAGACTTGCTTTAATCATTAATACATGAATTAATGCTTCAGACTTCATCCTGAATGTGGAATGGCCACATTATTTAAAATTTTTACAAAACTTTACGCATACAAGAATGTAATTCTTAAGAAACAAACAAATCCTAACCACAACTCAGTACAATTTTAATTTCCAAATATTCAATTTTATCAAATCCAAGTACAGGTATATAACAATGTAAGTTCACTATACTGTAAAAAATTGCAAAAATTCTTGACCAAATGCATAATTTCTTGCCTTTCCTCACCTGCCTGTTGATTTCTATACTTTCCTGATATTCCTGACTGGTAGACACCCTGTGATAATTTTACTGATCCATTATATTTCTATGAATAACCTACAGTTTAGTATAAAATTCTACCATTTTGTTGTTTTTTAAGTTTTTAGGGTACTAATTAGCAAAACTGAATCGAGTGTTCGTAAGCAACAGTTATGTCCATCTGTCCATGTTAGCTATTGATATCTCAAAACTACATGACTGATAAAAATAAAATTTGGTGGGCTGATAGATCAATCAAATAATAGCCCAATGCAATAAAAACCAACTCCATCTGGCTATGAGAGAGAACAATTTTGACCGAATGTGACCTGTTGATATCTTTGAAACTAGCATATCTGAAGAAATAAAATTATCTACAAATGGAATTCTAGTAAAGGCTGGTTTAACACGATATAAATTATTTAACTTTAGCGGACAGAAGTATCTCCCGCATGTTAGGCCCTCTTGACAAAAACTTTGCAGATGCGTGGTTTTCAAACTTCAATGTAGCTCTAGAACTAATTGTCATAGAGAGATGATTTTTTTATGGAATGACAGGGATTTTAGCACAGGTGAAATTTATACATTGTACCTCCCAATAAAAGTTAAAGGAAGAAGTAGAAGAAAATTTAAATTTTACACAAAAGTTTGTATTCGGCATGCCCCTGTGGCCACCACAGTAAACCAAACTGAGCCAAAAAATGTAGTATGTAGCAGGGGTACATTCCTACAAAACCACATGCAAAGTCAAGTTGAAAATAGGATGATACTTCTTGAGGAATAAAATAATAGTAATGTATAAGCAAAGCAGTGTTATCCAAATTTGCAGGGAAGCACTACACGTAAGGCCCGTCCCCCAAGTTTGAAAAAGAAAACCGAAAACATGGAAACTTTTATAAAGCTTGTGTAATTTTGAAATTGGATGTTTCCCTGCTGGACCCCAAATTGTTGCATATTGTCAATAAGTTCTTTTGTTTTCATTTTTACATGTAAAAGTAATGTATATAATGAAAAATTGGTGGTTGCAGAGTAATACTTCATGTATAAGTTATACATAATATTATATTCCATTATGTTGGAAGGGGAAAAAAATCAGCATTTTCAAATTGCATTTGTTAGTAATAATAACAATAAATATATTGTTCTTGTCATTTCAATATGCCATGCCTTCATATGTGTACAAGTAAATGAAAAAGACAGAACTGAAATATCGTGTGTAGTTTTGAAGAAATGACACGTTAATTGCTGCCACGTGAAGAGTATACATGCTACCACTCAGTCATCTCGCAATACGTGTGCTGGTAAATATGCTTTACTGCTCATATGTCCATATGTCTATATGGATCAAACAATTGAAAGTCAGCATACCCCATATTTGATTGCTTTGAAAAGTATTTGAACTGTAAGCCTGAAATCTAGTGGGTTAAATGGTGGGGTTGCGCATCCCTAATGTGAGGAACCATGTAACACCATATGGTTTATACTACAAAGATCGACATTCAGCTAACACAGGAAGAACACACAACTAAAAGCAGGTTAAGTCATATCTTGTGTGTTTAAGGAAGTAATGAAGGTGTTGTGTTATATTAGAGATGACACAGATTAATTGGTACTCTATCGGTATCGGCCGATATAGACATATTGGTGTATCGATAAAATTACTGATTATTTTACCAATCCGATGTATCTAAAAATATCTTACTATTTAGCATTCTTCCATTTTGTTATAATTATAATGGCTAATCTCTATGCTCTACTTTTTAAAAAAGTTAATGTCTAAATATGCAACTTCTTGCACTACAGTCACCTGGAAACAAACATTTATTTATTTAGGAAGTCAATTATTCATGCCGATCTTCAAGAACCATTTGGAATTATATATCGGATCGGTAGAATATCGTTTATCAGCATGGGAAATTTTATATCGGCACTTTATCGGTATCAGCCAGAATTTCATATCGGCCCATCCCCATGTTATATGTTTAAACTTGAAAGGTGCAATTAATAATTTTCTGCCTCTTTCCTTGGAAAAATACAGGAGAGAGCCAAAATCCAAACTCGAAGAAGACCCCCAACAAGAAAAGGTCGTCAGGAAGCTTTACGAACCTCCAGGATTGATTACGGAGAGTCACAAGAAACCGGCGTGGTGATCAAGCAGGATAAAATGGAACCAACCAGCAGGAAGAAAGAAGACAAAGTGCCGAGCGAACTTCCCGTGCAAGATGTGCTCTCCACGGTGACTGAAAATCCTAGCATTCAGTCTGGCGAGCGGTTACCATCTAGTCAGGTTTCTCCGGGACTTACGCTGTTCCCTGGAAGCAACCCACTGTCTCCTTCGACGGACGAAGAAGATGTTTTTGACGTTCCTAACGTGCATGAAACTGGAGACGAGACAGGTTGCAGCGACCTGTTTCCTGGTGCACCGGTCCTTTCACCCACGACAAACATTTTTGATGATAATAGTAAAAACTCATCCACTTTATTTTCTGACCTTGAATCTGAGGACAATTTGTTCTCGGGTTCCGAAAAGAAACTTGATCTTCCTCCAGTATTGGAGCAGAATCAAGATATGTTTATTCCAAGAACTAAGAAAGATGAAAACCGAAATAATCCAGGGAAAGATGACATATTCACACCCCCACATGGCTCAAATGATTTGTTTGGTGACATGGAACCTGCGAATAATTTATTTTCAAGTCAAGTGCAGTCTAGTGTAGTGAACAGGCAGTCTAGTAGCATGAAAAGTTCTTTCAGTGGAAGTATATTTGATGACAGTCCTGAATCGGAGGATCTGTTTTCATCAGGGAAAAAGAGTGCAGTGCAAACTACCCAGAGAGCCACAGGGAGAAGAACAGGTGGTTTTGAAAGCAAAAAGGACCTGTTCAGCGATGAAAGTGGTGACGATTCTTTGTTTGGTGATCAGTCATCAGTGAAACCAGCGCAGCCTGTTCTTGGAAAGACAACAGCAAAGTCTGTGTTGTTGGATGATGACACTGATGGTAAGTTTTTATTTTCATAGTTTGGGAAATATTGTGAACTGTACCTGTTGGAGATATTGTACCTGAAATTGTTTGCTTGATGTGGTTTATTTTACGTCACTTTTCTGCCACTTTGGGTAATCGTGAAGATGAGGAGGATTGGTGGTAAGATAAGATGGATGAAGGGACAATCACAAAATGACAACACGAGCCCCACATAAAATTATACTGGCTGGGAGTCCAGATGTCAGAGCCTCGCTGGTCTGCCAAATGTAGCAGTCCAAGATGCATTAATAGATAAAGCAAGTCTAATTCTCTTGTTAAATACAACTTCAGTTTTCATATTAACTGGCCTTTTGGTAGTGGTTTTTCATTAAATAAATCGTTTCTTAATTGCTAATTTCCATCTTTACCTAAGTAGGGGTCGTGTAAATAAAGCTTAAGAAAAATGAGTCAAGAATTTTGAATTTTGGTAGACACCCTGTTAATACATTTTTCCTTAGCTTCAGTAGTTCAAGCCACCCAACATCCAACTGTGTCAAATTATTCAAGTACTGTCACTAGTACACGAACCAACTCTTGTCTCCAAGCATGTTAACTTTCAATCTGGTCACTTAAGTTCTTTGGTTGGAGTTCCAGAACATTGGCGTTCTTCATGAGTATCCCTTCAATTTAATCTAATTATCCTCATTATTGTGATTAGCCAAAAGTGGCAGAAATAATTAATGACAGTACTAAATAACGAAAATAGAAATACAAGTACGTGACTTGCATTGTTTATGAAAAGTTCAAGCTTACATAATAGTTTTAAGGTCATTTTTTTGGATACTTTTTTGGTCTTCATCTTGCAAGCTGTATTCATAAGTTGTCACGGTCGGAAATGTATTTTACATGTGGGAAAATTTCCTTGCGTAGAGCAGGAAGGACATTGTGGGAGTAACAAAGTAACCTACCAACCAAAACATACTCAAAACTCACTTTGCAAATATAACTGGCGTAACAGGTCATGTAGGTATGTAGAAGTTATTTTAAATATTTGAAGCACCAACCTTCACTCACCTAACCTACTCACAGAAGCATATAGGAGAGTAAGATTACGGTCAGAACTAATTCTTCAAATGAAAAATAAAAATGGGACATCAGTGAAAATGCAAGTTTACTTTAATTATAGAAATTGTAAATGAATAAAGAGTGAACACATCCAGTTGGGGCCCACATATGTCCTAAGTGACTCGTCAGAAAAAGTGAAAATGGAAATACTGTATATGGGATGGAAAAGTCGTTCTACATAAAATAATGTTTTTTGTCTGCCTCAAGTCTCTCAACTTGTGATCGTAACTTAGAAGATTTGGGTTTGACTCCTGGTCACAGCATTGACAATGTGTTTGCTATTGTCTCTATTTAATCTAACCATTGCAATGAACCAAAATATTATTGCTTAATTTATTTATCACCAAATCAATATACTAATGATGTAAATATATGTACATACATTTTATTTCTTATCTTATTTCTAGACTTATTTGGATCATCATCAGAAGCAAAGAAACCCCATTCTAAACCTCGACAAGTTAAACCTACGCCTGCAGTTCGTACCACAAGGAATGCATCTGAAGATTTGTTTGAAGACCCATTGAATGTGATCAGAAAATAGCGTATGATGTGAAGCTGATGATAGAAGACATAAACTCATATGATGGCTGTGATCAGAACTTTGATAACGGAAATGAGTTTTTCCTTTGCCATAATCACATCAACTGTTAAAAGTAGCTAGCTTTGTACAATTAACCATTTTATGTTATTCTAATTTGCACACGTGAGAACATTTTACACATACAAATGTGTGCCGTCTCTCAGATTTTGAACATGAGAGAGAGAGATTCTATTTTGTTATTACATATTTATATTTAAACTGATTGTTAAAGACACTGTTTTGTGCTTTGCGTGTGGCTGTCTTGGCTTGTTAAATGTGCTGATTTTTATGTTTTACTGACACACAAAAATAGCATTTATATAATTTTTATTGTAGTTATATCTAGATATTAATAGTGGAAGCACTTGTGTTTATATTTAAAGGAAAACTGAATATTGAAGATGAATATAAATGATTTATATAACTAAAAGAAAAAAATACAATTTTTGTATGCCAAAAAATAGTAATGCTTAGAATGAACTTTTAAAAAAAAGCATGTGTAAAATAATTGTATATTATGTAGGAAGTGAGCATAATTTGTACATAATGTATATATAGATATATATACATACATGTTAGTAAGTCTTCCACCTAGAAAGAGACCTGTGAATGTGATGTACAGTCCAGATTAATATAATGTTGTGTTTGAGAAAGCAGGATACATTCCAGTAAGTGGATATTGCTACTGTTGTGTGGCTGGTAGTCATGTTGAATAAATTGTTGTTCCTTTTGCATGTACTAGCTCTTTTGTTGAATTTAAAGATGAAAGGAAAAATGTTGCCTTTGTATGTGTGGGTTATCATTTTTTGTATCTCTGAAATCCTAAAGAAGTGACATGGGTACTGAAATCAATCAATGTATTCATAAACACCCTATGACATTTAAGACTTCTCAAAAAGTGGCGTTATATCACAGTGTCTGCCTACTGACTGACTCCATGAATTGTCTTCATAGACATGAAAAATCATAATTTAATTCAAAATGTGGCTCTATCCATTTTTCACCTGCTCTCCACTAACTTTGGGTGGTCATTTTATTTGTAGGATAGAAATGGAGAGATGCTATTGGGCAATTCTCTGAAAAGTGAAACCATGATATCAAATAACAAAGTTGCAATATTAATTTTTTCTTCATGGTATTTAGGTAGAGTACAATCTAAACCATCATGAAAACAAAAAAATAAATATTTAGAAAATATTACAGAAAAAAACATCTGTAAAGTTGAATGTCAGTTTACAAGTGGAAAATGCTGAAACTTTACCCCAGGTACGGATACATTTTTATATATATATATAATTAGCATATTTGAATTATTTTTATTTATCAAAAATAAGGTTACTTACTTACATATTAAATATGTAAATAATGGAATTACTGTTTTTATAAACTGCAAAATTGGCATTTTTAAAGTACCTCGCCTCCTTGTCTCGTACATCAAGCAAAATATTAACTTTTTCTTGAGCAAGATTTTCTTGTAGAAAATCATTTCCAAACTAAAATATACTTTCAATATACAGCCTAAAGTACTGAAGATGCAATTACTGCAATTTCATAGAAGCCACCAGTGCAAATAGTTTTTGTGTCCCGTGCATCACACATAACATCGTGAAACTGTTTTTTTCCCCCTTCAATTTACTTTGTTGGGTACAATATCTTATCAGTCTTCAAAGGCCACACACCAGGATAGTCTTTCTTTGTCATTTCTTACTATGACCCAGTCACCCATGCTATAGTCTGAACTTGCATTCACAATGGAGCATTCTCAAAGGTATATAAACCTCTACCTGGAATAGCTTTTATGTTACATACTGATTTTGATGCTTGCAATTGGCTGAGCATCATCCCAACTTCTTTCTCGTGAAATGGTTTCTGCGTTCATAAAATAATTTTAGTTTTGGGCATGAGATTTCTAATTACTTCTGAAAAATCTGAAGCAGTCTGTACAATTGGTTCAGATTTACTTTCACTCATTACATGAGTACAAACAAGTAATTTTGCTTCCCCGCTAATTCCATCCACTACTCCCTTCCCATGTGAAGTTGCAAAATACTTACAGATTAATGTGTTTTTTTTGTATTTACAACAAAGTTTTTGCAAAATCAGGGCAACATATCTTACTTTTGAATTCCGACCATATGACTTCATCAATATTGTGATGGTTTCAGAGTTTGGATCAATTGCTTCAAACAGAGCACCAATAAAGTAAGCAACAGTATTTTTTATCTTAAACCTTGAATCTGAGCATATAAAGTACTAGGTACATTCAAGTTCTAAGGTCTCCAATTTTTTTTTCTTCTTTACTAGAAGCAGTTATAGACGTGAGAGTTGTTTGAGAAGAAGCATCCATTCTTGAAGGTTGATGAGGCCAGATGACAGCACGAAACGGCCCATAGGAAGCTAGTGGCACTATCTAACGACAGACATGTTTTTGATACCGGAAATGACATCACTTACATCGAAAGAACAGCGTGTTGTTATCCATTTTCTTCACCTGCGTGGAGTAACACCCATCGATATTCATCTGAAATTGACTGAGACATGCTGTGGTGGTGTCGTGGACGTGAGCAATGTGCGTTCGTGGGTTCGATAGTTCAAGGAATGTCGAACGTCATATGAAAACAAGCTAAAGGAGCCTCGCCCACGAACCAGATGCCAGTTACTCCATTGCTGAGAAAAGGGATATTTTGGGACAGCGAAGGCGTTATGCTCACGCATTGCTATCCTAAGGGTACCACAATGATGGGTACAAAATATGAAACTGATTTGAGGACCAAGTTGCTTCCAGCATTGCGAAAGAAACGGCCGGAAATGACTGAAGCTGTGTACTTTCATCAGGACAACGCACCTCCTCATTGGGCGGCCATTGTTCAGCCGCTCTTCATGGAAAACAAATTTGAAGTGAATCACACGCTCCCCTGACCTTGCACCTAGTGATTTTTGGCTTTTTCCAAAGCTGAAGTTTTTCTCCGGGGCCGCACATTTTCCTCTCGTGCTGCTATTGAATCGGCAATTTTCCAGTGGGGCAAGCAGACCCCTAAAGAAGTGTATACATCTATAGGGAGACTATGTTGAGAAGTGAATGCAGTTTCATCTCTGTTGTGTAAATTGTTTATGATGAAAAAATAGGAGACCTTAGAACTTGAATGCACCTCGGCATGTCTGATATTCACCCTGGAATGTTGAAGTATCTGTGAACAATGTTACATTTTCTCTGCTCCGGAGTGCAGGATACAGGAATTTAGTCCCACACTTACCTGCAATACCTTTATGCAAAATTATATAACATATAGTAGAATATATTTGTAAGGTTACCTTTCTTATAGGCTTAAAATACCAAAACTTTTGTCCTTGAGATGCTTTCAAGAGAGTTTATGGAGCCGGACATTAACCTGCAGTGGAGTGAAACTGTCCCGTGCATCACACAAGAAGAAGAAAATATTAAAAATTTGTTTTTATAAATATAAAAATGTTGTTCATTGCACATTTGTAGAACAAAGTCCATAGCAAACTGTGTCTAAATACGGTACCCTGGAACTTCTTCAAATCACAGAAATAATAAATTAGAAAGAACTATGTGCTTCTCGCATGTTTTTCTGAGTCCCGTGCATCACACTGGGTTTTTTAATTTAATTTTGCAATGTTAATTTGACAAAGGATTTTATTTCCGGGCATATAATAAGCAAATCTCCCAGTACTAAAACACTGAATATAGATCAATGCAATATGAATTAACCAACACACCAGTCTCATTTAACTACATACGAATGCCTTTGCATCACACAGAGAATTGCTAAATTGGATAATTCTAAATTTCAGGTTGAAGGTTGACCAGTTTTCAAAACTTTGTAATCTGCATTGACTATTTCATGTTTGTTTTTATATATGACAGGTTTGATGATTGCATAATTTTGAATGCCAAGTAGGGGTGGGTTGGGGCTGAGATCATCTCTTTAAACATCCAAGGGGGAGAGCCATCGACTCTTATTCCAATTGTTTGTTTTTTATAATAGGGGTCCAATTTCTCAATTATTTACATACTTGATAAGCCATATAATATTTAGTGTAAAATGTTACAATTATTTTTTTTATTTATATTTGCCTTGGAAACTTGTAATTATTATGTGAGAGAGAATGGGTGTTTTGTTACATGTAACTGGCACAACTTGCAGTCACTAGCTTGGAGTGTGCAAGTTTTGAAAATGGCTGACTTCAGCACCAGACTTCAGCTGTGACAATATTCTGCTGAACTTCCACATAAATTCATAATTGGGAAAAGAGAGACGCTGTAGTATATAAATATATAGAAACTAGTATTCACTTTTATCCGCGAAGCTATTTTTTTTCTTTTTCGATTAATTTCAGTGGCCACTGCCACCATCCTCGTTGGAACTTGCTGTATTGTTGTTTGCCGTGCGTCTTTTGTGTGTAGTTCTCTGGCTGCCGCTAGGTGCGCTGTTGTTAACTGTGCGTCTGGGTTTGTGTCGTCTGCTATTTCCGGGGGATAACTGTTGTAGTAGGGGAATCCAAGTGTGGTGCACTTGCCCCGCTATCAATGTTTAGCTCGTGCGGGAAGTGCATTATGGCGTGTGTTTCCTTGATTTTGGTGTCTACGAGCGTGTGGGCAGTGTGTTTGACTTCAACCTTTTGAATGTTATGGCTATTGTATTTGATATGTTTAGCAAGACCAGTGGTGGGTTGGGCTTTTTTCGCATCTGCTAGGTGCTGTTGGATTATTTCATTGACAGATCTGATGGACCTGCCGATGTAATGAGCCTTGCATTCACACTCTGCATCGTATACACCTGGGTTATCAAGGGGGGAGAGGAAGTACCGCTTGTGTTTGTTCAGTTTATCAGCTATTTTGGAATTGGGTTTGTGCGCTACTTTGATGCCATATGGGAGAAGGGCTTTGGATATGCAGTTGGAGGTGGTGGGATGGTAGGGGAAGGCAAACCATTTATATTGGCTGCTGGGGGTTGATTGTGGCTGGATTGTTTGCGTATGGGTTGATTGTTGTTGGTTAGGGTGTCTGACCTGTATTTCGGCTTTACTGCACCAAGTGGAAAGTTGTGCTTCTGTGTAGCCATGTTTCAGGGCTATTCCAGTGATGGTGGGTGGCTATCTCTTCTCGTACATCCTCTTCTCTGCATCAGTAGGAGAAGGCTCTTCAATAAAAGTTCAGCCACACGTTAGCTTTTTGTTTGGGGGGATGGCTAGAGAGAGCATGTATGTACTGGTTGCCTGCATCCGGTTTTCTGTAGACTTTGGTTGTGAATTTGTTAAGTGCACGGCTGATGGTGATGTCCAGGAAGTTGATTTTACCATGTTTTTCTTGTTCTATGGTGAAGTTGAGCCTGGGGTGGATGCTATTTAGTTTGTTCACTAGAAGGTTGAGTTCTTCTGTCTTTTTGTACATGACTATAGTGTCGTCCGCGTACCTTCCATATCGGATGTATTGTAGTTCTGGAGTATCTCTTTTACAGCCAGGTGCATGACAATGTTGGCTAAAGGAGCTGATAGCAGATTGCCCATCGCAAGGCCCTTGGATTGATTGTAGAATTTATCCTCAAACTGAAAGTAATTGTGTTTTAGACAAACTTCCAATAGCCTGGTTATCTCTTGTACCTCTAGAGCAGGGATTCTGTTTGTTGTCAGCCATCTTTCAACTGAACGCAGCGCTATGTCTATGGGGATTGAACTGTACATATCTACTATGTCAATGCTGGCTAATTTTGCACTGTCAGCTTGCACTATTGAAGTCACCAGATTTTTAGCCTTGGCACTGTTGCGGAACACATATGTTAGTTTGTGGTTGAATTGAGATATTTTGTTTTTTAGCCAGTTTGTTAGGTGGACCGTGGGGGAATTGAAGCCAGCTATTATAAGGTGCATGGGGATTCCAGGTGGAGTTTTAGGAATGCCATAGGCAATGCCAGGTGAAGGGTGGGGGTTGAGGAGGAATTTGTGGTCTTGTTCACTAAGTATTTCACTGCATTTTTCACAATTCTATTGTACCTGTCTGTGGGGTCCTTTTTGATGACACTGTACGAGTCACTTTTTGTGAAAGAAACATCCCCCCCCTCCCTTCTATTGCAAACCAGCAACACAGATCTATGTAAGTTTATTTTGAAATACCATCCTGGCAATTAATTAAAATAATGAAATAAATGTTGTACAACTTGCTCATTGTAAAAAAGTAACACACTGCAATTTATATCACAATCACAACAGCCCAAAAAGTTTTTGCTGCTGAAATGCCAGACTGGTGGCAAAATGAACTGAAAAAAAAAAAAAAAACTTTAACCCAATTTTATTTCTTCAGCTGCACAGCTTATATAAATGGAAACCTATAGCTACAAAATCTTTAGGACAGCCAAAAATTATTTTGGCAGAAGATACAAAAACTATTTGAAGTGTATGAAAATAAATTTAAGGTTCTGTGCATTTTTGTTCTAAGAAGAATCGTTAGGGTGCTAGAGGAGCGAGTAATTTCACTTATTTTTCTCCTCTCGATTTTGCAAGGACGAAAGACAAGGAAACTTCCGTACAAGGTAACTTGAGGGCTTATTAAAATACCTATTCTAAATGTATGAGCTGCTGTAGCTCAGTCCTGTCTACCTCCGTGGCGGAGTGGTTTTCACAGCAGGATGCAATGCCAGGGGCCCCGGTTTCGAATCCCGGGTAGGATGGATGTTTGTCTATGTCCGTAATGAGAAAAACCTAGAATATTAGTAAAAAGTGATGTGTGAAAGTTGAGAAAATGGTGAATGACTGGAAATATTACCACATAGGAATATTCCTTAAAAAAAGAAAGTGTCGTTAGGGCATCTGGGTTTGATCCCTGGCCCCGGATAGCATGTAAGTTAACTGCAAGTTGAATCGAATCTCGACTTAACTTGCAGTTTACGTGCGTGCTATCTGGGGCGGCTCCGGCATCCACACAGTGTCGTATATAGTGGGTACCTGGAGGAAACTCGGGGTAAAGGTGGCCAGGGGCATGGTGCTGATCACATCACCCCCACGTTCGGTCGTGCTTAAGAAAATGTGGGGCCCTAACTCGACACCTCTGAGTGAGATGGAACAGAATTGCGTGGTGGGTGAAAAACTACTGTAGTTGCTAGCCGTTTACAGGAGCTTGTACTGCTTCGCTCCGCCCACTCGCTTTCTGCCCTTCTCTACTGCAATGCGTGGCCTATCTCCAGAGATTCCCCGGACAGAGTATAGAACAGTGTCAAGATTTGAACAAGTTAATCTTTGCAATGTTTACAGATCACTGAACACTTTAGCCCAATTTTCTACAGCTACAAGGCCCCTTGTGGAACCTTGAATGCGTTCACAGAATATAATGCGAAGAAACTCTGGCGGTGCAGCTTCCTTGTCTGTTGATACCATCTGTGAAACTTTCAGAGAGTGGTTCAAAGAGTATCATAAAGAGAAAGCTTTTTGGTTTTCCACATCCCTACCTTATCAGCCACAACGGGTATGGGACAGTTTGTACTCTGAATAGGTCTTGTGATTTTTTTAGCAAAATATTATTTTAAATAAAATCTCTGGATCAACTGGATACAATGCATCTCTCAATTCACTTCAAAAGTGACTTATCCAGTGATTATATCTCTTATTTCGTTCAAACTTGACATTTGCCAAATACTCAACATTGAAGACATTCCAACATCATGAGCAGCCGAAGGATTGGTTTTCTTGTTCCCTGTTAATCCTGTAATTATTGACTTTACACCATCAAAACCAGGGAATGGTGTGTGAGAGAGAATCACTGACAAAAGAACTGGAAGTCTTTGCTTATCCCTTGATACGAGGGTCACTATTTATATTTTGAACCTAACAATGAAAAAACAGGAATTTGGCATTGAAAACTGCTTTATTGTTTTTCGAAGTATTCTCCTTTATGGTCAATACACTTTTGCATTCGTTCGAACCATTTATCAAAGCAGTTTTTCCAATCTTCTTGAGACACCTCCATAATATGGTTTTTGTACGCATCAACGGCGTCTTCCGCCGACGAAAATCGTTGTCCACGCAATTTATTCTTGACATTCGGGAACAAGAAGAAGTCATTGGGTGTCAAATCAGGACTGTACGGCGGATGACCCATCAATTCGATTTTTTGACTGTTCATAAAGTCGGTTGTTAGACGAGATGTGTGACAGCTGGCATTGTCTTGATGAAGAATGATCAGACGGCGTTTGTTTGTTTTCCGTATTTGACCGAAGACCTCTGGCAAACAAATTGTTTTGTACCATTCAGAGTTGACCGTTCTACGTTCCTCTAATGGTACAGTTGCCACATGACCAGTTTTCCCGAAAAAACAGGCGACCATTTGTTTCGATGTGCTTCGAGCGCGAACAACTTTTGTTGGATTGGGTTCATCTTGAAACACCCATACAGTCGACTGCTGTTTACCTTCCGGCTCATATGCATATATCCACGATTCGTCACCTGTTACAATCTTATATACGTCTTTTGAAGCACTACGATTGTATTTATTGAGCATTTGTTTGCACCAATTGACGCGAGCGTCTTTTTGAGTTTTTGTCAAATTGTGTGGGATCACACACGCACGATCCCACACGAAAATGTTCAGGAGTTAATTCCATTTTATTGTTGTCGCGCAATCTCCAAGGCAACATAAACAACACAAATCAAGCTATTGACAAAACATTTGAAGTACGTTATGGTCAATAATGCCAGACGATTCCGTGCAAACGTCAAATCGCGCCTAACTTCAATCAGTGTTGCCAAGGCTCAAAATATAAATAGTGGCCCTCGTATAAGAGACTTTCGTGCACCGACATGCAGCTGATCTATTTTATCTGTGAACTAGTAGACATGCCAAAAATCCACTTGGTTAACATTGAGTCAGTCACTTCTCCGCCATCCCCCACAACTCTTCATGGGGCACATCACGGCTCAGTCGTCATATCTGACCAGTTCAGAGACCAAAACTTTTGTGATCGTGTTATTGTGGTTTAAATAGTTGTTTTAAGTCTACTTCATGCACGAATAGGTTAATCGAGATTGGACCTACAGGTCAAAATAGACTCCAAACCACTGTGTAATGGTACTCCTCGATTAGATTGGCGTTTTATTGTTAAAAAAGCCCCTTTGGAGAAAGTCAACACGTTCCTTTGGAGATGACCTTGACTTTCCAACCAAACATATTATCTCTCGCACAAAATAAACTATTTCCTATAAAGTACTGCATGCAACGATAAAAGCAATTGAACCATAAATGACATTCTTAAGAAAGAACAAATGTAATAAGTCCAGTTTTATGGAAGAGATATACTGCAAAACATCATGTAACAGGTGCATCCTTGAGTTTCGCACTTGTAAAACGGGGCGGGAAAATAACGTAAACTTTCTCGCTCATCTAACACCCAAACGAAGCATCCTAGACGAAACATGCACAGAATTTTTTTTGTAGAGAATTGTATGTAGATTATATTTCATCATAACCTCTTTTGCTGTAAAGTGCTTTCCAAGAGAGATATTTGCAAAAACTGATTTTAGGCGCTATTTTTCAAAGATGGCGGCCAAATCCGGGTTGGTACAAAGGTGCAAAATTAATGTGTTGTTAAGAACCCTTTTAGAAAAATAATAAAATTTGTTCCAGATTACCCTGATTTTTTCCTTATCGGACCCCCTTATTGACTGGCCTACTAGGTGAAGCAAACATTCAAGTAAAAAACAAGACTAGGACAATGGAAGAATAGCAGGACAATTGGATACTTATGATGGAATTAGTTTTTACGTGTTCCTTGCATTTTTCTTCCAGACGGCCAATTATGGTCCAAGTTCATAGCCATAGCTATGGGGCGGCAGGAGTCGGCCCTGGGAGCCAAATGAAAAAAAAAATGTTAAAGAGAATACCATGGCGCCCCGTAAAATTATTTGCGCCCTAGTAAATCAATTTCTCGCTATGAAAGTTAATATGAAATATTAATGATGACACTGCAATCCAAGAAGTCATTGACCAATCAAGGGATTCCTATTTGTTTGTCAGGTATCAAAACATGAATTTCAACTATAATATAATACAATTCAAACAATGTTTTGCAAAATGGTTAACGTAACCAGTAGGCAAACATTGTCTGTAGTCATGCAAGAGTCTACCCTTTGAAGGAAATAAGAGTCCGTGGTGGACTAAGGGACCCATGTTTTAATGTTTTAGCAAGTACAAAAAAATGTATTACAAATTTTTACAAAATTCATCAAAGTGTAGATAATATGTAAGCATTATTATTTAATTAATTCGATTTTTCTTGCATAATACAACACAATGGTGGTGTTGCATTCTCGTTAGATTCCTTTGTGCGTAAAAATCTTGCATACTGGAAACTAGAGGGAATCATTATGAAGCATGATTTATAATGGGCTCCCTTAATCAGTTCTGCAGAGAGGACCTGTAAATATCAAGTAGCTACAGTCACGATTAGCCTATTTATGTTAAACTTTATATTCTTTGGCAATCTGGAAAGGTCATTATCGAAATATTACTATTTGATGTTGCTCGAAGATTTTTTTTGTTCGTTGCAGTTTCAAGATATCATCCCTTTTCTGTTACTTATCTATTTTGGGGGAGGGGCAAGTGCCTCTGTGTACCCTGCTATATCTGCCAATGCGACACAATATAATAAAAAAAACCCTACAAAGAATTCTTGGCTACGAGCCTGCGAGGAATGCCTACGACGTTAGGTTTCATTAGCATAAATACAATGAAAAATTATTATTTAGGCTAGAGAACTAAACCTAGCTAGCCTAACCTAACAACGTAGGCATTTTGCCTGAAATTAAAGCATTCCGTGACGTCAGAATACAAGGTTGCTCAAGTGTTGTGCGATAAGTGAGACCCCCCCCCTGTTTTCTTTCAGGATATGACACAATGTTTCTATTTCGTTGTATTTTTTAGCTTTGTGGTTCACAAAAAGTTGTCAGCTACCATACTGTATGCTACCCAAGCTTTATTTTCAGCAATAAGAACAACTTCATCAAAGTGCAAATCCTTAACGACCAGTGGCGGCTCCTGGTGCGCTATTCAGTCGGCAAGTAATGAGAGAGTTGATGACGAATTTCTAATTATTTAACAGTCAACGCGATAAAAAAATGCGATTTTTTTTTTATCGAATATAATGTTTTACACGTTAGCACCTATTAATTAATGCTCCATCCTCTGATAGCGCAGGGGAAACGTCGTCTCCTTGCAATCAAGGGGTTGCGAGTTTGATACTCGATGGTGGTTCACAGTGGTTCGGACAATACTTTGAACTGTAGATCCAATCCTGATTAGCCTATCTGTGCATAAAGTAGACTTAAAACTCAAACAAACCTATTATTTAACAGTAATACAAAGATCATGGAAGATGGAATAGGAAATTGAATGCCAGCAGATTTAGCCGCAACGTTTTAGTGGGACAGAAATGCATAAGAGAAGTCGCCAGTTAATTTTGCAAAATTTAGAGGAATTTTTACAGTAGCGTGATAATCAACACATGTATTTTAGATCTACGAGATGTATAGTACATCAATGTATCACTAGACACAAAAGAAAAAAAAACTTTGTAAGTAACAAGAGTGTAGCTTTCAGTCGTCGATAATTTAGTTCACCTCATTGAAAATTGCATTGCTATTTTTTTCTTTCTTGCGTTAGCGTCCTATACTCTGTCCCAGCGAACTGTGAAGCAGGCAAATGAAAACAAGTTTCTGCGCAAGTAGCGATGCGGGACGGCTCCACCAATGAACACGTAAGAGGAACGACTGCAGTTACTCGACTTCCCAGCAGCATGTACTGCTTTGCTCTGGCCACTCGATTTCCTTCGCTTCTCTGACGCCGTGCGCGGCCTTGCTTCACAGTTAGCTGGAACAGGGTATAGCTTCAGGCAACTCTTCATTGTTTAGAGTTCTCTGGGAAGAGAGACTAGCTTCTGCTAGAGGTTTGGATTTGGGACGACGAAACTGTTCCCACGTAGCTTATTCTCCCCATCTGCTCCGTCAGACAATGCTCACAGACACGTAAATTTGTTATACAAGTTGACCTTGAATACATTGTTCGGCAGAAGTGACGCCTGTGGCTGGTAATCTGTCCCAAATCTTGTGTTCCAGGATCAGAATTGTACAGATTTCTTAAGGAAAACCATGTAATAATGGAACATGACACCGTACCAACCACACTGAAACACGTCATACATTTCAGGTTAAATGTTGAAAATTCTGTCCATCCCGTGCGAGACATTCACGTACCCTATCAACTACACTGAAGCAAGTTTTTCGTCATAATTCGGCGGTAATTCAACAAAATTTTCCCTAATCAATTCAGGTTTGCTCATGTACACAAGATCTTCAAGAACACCTTACAAAAAGAAATGGGGCGGAGTTTGGTCGAGGGATCGTGTCGGCCATTACAGTGTCAGTTGAATGGCCGGAACACAAATGTTATTAATTACAGCATTTTATGTATTTTTTAGTACATTACTTAAAAACGAGAGTTACTTCTGCCGGACCCTGTATTTTTTAACTCAGTTTTTGTTTTGCAAAAAGGCACACTTAGGGGAAAACACATTCGAAATGTGAATTCTAGGATGCCTGTGGTAATACTGCCAATCTGCGATTACCGATTATACATATTATCAGGGGTAGAAAAATACAGGTTGCCATGGCGCCTGAATTTTCAAATTCATTTTTAGAAATATATATATATATTTCTTTAATATTTCAAGCACGCTTTTGGAAATTGTCATTACTAGAGCCCGGCTTTATAAGCACAATCAAACAGTAAAATAAGCAAGTTAATAAGCACAAAAAATGATAAAAATAAGCACCAAAATAAGCATAAACAAATACAGGAAAATCTGAAAAAATATTTGTTTATTAAATCTCTTACCTTATTCAAAACTGTTACAGTATGTAAGGAAGGTCATCCTGAGATTTTCTTGTGTGAAGCTCCTGCTTCTGTCAGTGAAGAATGATTTGTACAGTGAAAATGTTCTTTCCGCGTAGCATGACATCACAGGCCCATGTGAAAAACACCACAGTTCTTCTTCTGTGAATTCCTCTTCAATGTCTGTTTCTTCACCAGAAATCTTTTTATAAACTTGACACAGTGTTTTGTAACCGGGATTTTTCAGTAATTCCTGCCTGAGCTTGTCGGACTAAATTTTACCAACACCGTGAGTTTCTGAAGACAACGTTACTGAAATTTCATCAATGAGAGAAAGCGAATGTTGCAATGTATTATTTCGAGATTTCAACTGTGTTATAATATCAGGCAATTTGGAAAAATGATTATGGATGCACTGTAGCTTTTCTAGGATGCCGTTTCTCCCGTGCGGCTATTTAGAAGCATTGATCTCGTCATCCCGATGCCATAGTGTGATTGAAATAGGATTGAAATATGACAGATTTGAGTAAAGTATGCTATTTTAAACCAAAATCATAAAATAAGCAAGCACAACTGTTTCCTGTCGAAATAAGCATTTATAAGCACTTTCAACCTTAGTTAAATAGCTCATCAAGGTATGTAATACGAAGTATAACCTTTCTTCTTACCATTAGAAATCTGGAAAAGAATATGCATTTCGCTTATAAATCCGGGCTGTAGTCATTACCTTTTTAAAAAATAACGAGTATATTAGTGTTTGTGTATTTTCAGTATCATGTATATAATTAAATCAGGATAATAAACATGCCATTATAAATTTTGTCACTGTTGCTATCAGAAGATTAAAATCTGCGGCGATATGGGACAGTTGGGTTATACATTAGAATGTATTGCATAGGTATTCATGCTGTTACTTACCAATTGAACCTTTCTTTAGAAATGTCACTCTAGAACAATAGTAAATAACTTTAATCCAACATCGTGCATTAATTAATAAATTAAATGTTTAAGATCATATTTCAAAATATGTAGCTTCATTTTAGTTGGATTCATCGCTTTCTTAGACCATATTAAAAAAAAAAAGAAAGCTGGCTCCAGACAAAATAGGAATGGTGTTGGAATTAGTTTTATTTTTTTATACCTCTGCATATTAGGATTGATAATATTAAAAGACAGAGCTAAGGTTATCGTGATCATGGTTCATCGCTCTGGGCTTCTCGCTTCTGCATGTAATGTATTCCTAACTGAACCCCGCTGGCTGACCGCCCACCGCCAACTTTCACGCCACTTTCTATGGGCGTCAGCTGGCGTGGTCAGATCCGAGGCGACAACCGATATTGCTCAATAATATGCGTGGACGCCGGGAGACCGGCCGAACAACGTCCATACAATTCTCAACTTCGCCAGTGTTGCCAACCTTCGTATGAACAAAAACACGGACTCGTGGTTCGTACACTATTCTTCATCCACTTCAAGAACGAAGTTAATGTAAGCAAAATCACAAGAAATAGTTCCTTTCTTATTTGTTAGGTCTGTTATTTTGCTCATGAGTATATAGTTCGTAGCTATAGAGCTCATAACATAAGTTCCCACAACTTCAATATAGCAGCTACATTGAGCGGCATGGCTTTATCACACGCACTATATTTCTACGCGCAAGATTCCTACACTTGAACAACAAATATGATTTCTCAGAAGCCGGGTGTATTTGTTTACATTGACTTCGTTCTTACAACGGACAGACAATAGTATGTTTGTGCTGAGGACAGCGTGATACCAGATGCAGCTAATGTAAGTCAAATGTACAATACAGAATTTAAACAGTAAGAGCAATATACTTTGATTTCCGTAAATTTCAATTTCAAGTAGTAATCTTCACTAAGATCTGCTACTATAAACAATATAGCCCATCATTGGGCCGAGAAATAATCGCAACAAATTATTTTTATGACAATTTTTTAATGTAAATTTTTATATTCGAAAAATCCATTATCTGTCGCCTTGCGGAAAGTTTGCCATCTTGGAAAATAGTGGAAAGAATAAGGTATTTCCTCAATTAGACAAAATAGTTATTTTTTGCGTATATCTTGAAATGAAATCAGAGCACTCCCCAACCGCTATCAAAATTTTCAGCTCAAAAGCTTCAAATTTAGAGCAGGTTATCGTAATTACACAACAAAGAACATGAACGAAACGGAACTCTTCTTAGGGAATGATAACCTTTAGTTCTAGAAACGTGAGACAAAGTTCGTTTCGAGTTCACTTTAAGTTCATAGAGGCTAATCGGGACTGGGCCTACAATTTAAAGTGAAACTGTCTAGAAACGAAAACGATGTCACTGACAGAAACAACAACCAATACCCACTACTCCCTACCCATGGCATTATCCTGACCTAAACCCACACCACTGCAGAATCCACTATTACCCTTCTGTTTCTCATTGACCCAAGAGTCAACATCACTTCCACATCGTGGACTACGTTGATTCAGGCAAGCGAAGCTCTGGCGTCTGGACGCACAACCAGTAAAATCCTCTGAGGGACTTGTGTTGGGTCATGTCCATGTTTTCTTATCACGTCACGATTAGCCCAATGTGGTAGAAAAGCGACGTGAAAGAAACAATAAATCAATCTATACTCTGTCCCAGCTAACTCTGGAGTAGGCGAACGGAAACAAGTCTCTGCGCAAGTAGTGACGCGAGACGGCTCCACCAATGAACATGCGAGAGGGACAGAATTTCGTGGAGTGGCGGAAAGCGACTGAAGTTACCAGCCTTCGAGCAGCATGCTTTGCTCTGGCCAATCGATTTCCCTTGCTTCTCTTACGCAATGCGCGGCCTTGGTCCACAGTTACCTGAGACAGGGTATAATTGAGTGTGAAAAATGCGCTGCTTCGGAATACATTCTAACCCCCTCTAAATCCGCAAATACACGTTTCTGTGCTCCAAAAAATGTATCATTTTGACTGTCTCGTCCATTTCATATAAGTGCATTCTCATCATTCAATCTGGTCGTCACAATTTATCTAATCGGTAGAAAAGCGATGTATAATAACCGAAAGTACTACGCAATTGAGAGTATTTAAAAATAAGATCCTTAGGAAAATCTTTGGACCTAAAAGGGATGAGGAGACAGGTGAGTGGAGAAGGTTACATAATTTAGAACTACATAATTTGTATTCATGTCCAGATATTATTAGAATAATTAAATCAAGAAGACTTAGGTGGGCAGGCCATGTGGCACGAATGGGAGAGGAAAGAGGAGTTTACAGGATTCTTGTTGGGAAACCTGATGGTAAGAGACCTGTAGGAAGGCCAAGACGAAGATGGAGGGACAACGTTGAGATGGACCTAAGTGAAATCGGTAGGGATGGAAAAGAGTATATAGAACTTGCTCAAGATAGGGAAAGATGGAAGGCCTGTGTTGCTGCAGCCATGAACCTTCGGGTTTAAGAAGGCTAGGGAGTAGTAGTAGTAGTACTACTACGCAAGTACTCACTGCCATTCCCATGGTCTATTGGTCAGTATGCTCAAGTCTGCTGAGGTTTGGGAATTTATAGGATTGTATTGATTGATTGATATATTTTACTTCGCTTTTCTGCTACTTTTCGGCTAACCGCGAAGATGAGGATGAGTGATGAAATTGATGAAAGGACACTGAAAAAGAACAACCATATCGGGATTCGAACCCGGGAACCCTGGCCTCGTAGCGCGCAGTTTTAACCAATCCGCTTATGTTTGTATTGCCATGTACAATATCACCAGATATTAAACGGTATATGATAACAAATCAAAATAAATACATTTTGATTCATAAAAGAAAATACAGAACGCACGTTTTCAAGATTAGTAACAGGATTTTTCTTAAGTGAACAGTAGTTTTTGGCTGAAGGGGGAATTTAAATCTTAATGATTATACATGCAAGACCCCAGTCCAAATTTGATTCTGTTATGAGAACGACAGAACGACGGGCAAATTGTGCCAGGAAGGGTAAAAATTATACTACGCGTAGTGCTTTTACTCTACAGTTGGCAACATCGAATCTCGCTCTGTGACGCAGAGTTGACGAAACATTTTTATTCAAAATTGAAAATGCTCTGCTTCGCGTGGCGTCAGCGAAAATGTTAACAGAAAAATCCTAAACAAAATCACAACCTCTGTCCTCCTCCGTGGCAGTGCGGTCTAAGGCGCTGTGCTTTGGGCTCCGACTGCCGGACTGCATGGGTTCGAGTCCACCCGGGTTCAGTTTCTGGGTTCTCGGTCTGCGTATGGGACAGGTGGCAACACACCATCGTGAGGAAATTGGGGAGCTACGAGTGAGTAGCGTAAACCTACAACAACCTCGGAAATCTACAACAGCTGGGGGTTCGACGTGCTAACCCCACGTCACCCCATTATCGCTTGAAGTTCTCTACACCTCTAGGTAGGATTGTGGGAGGGAGACTGGCAGCCGGGAGATAGGCCCAGGCCATTTCGAGGGCTGTTGAACCAAGGGTTCTTATCGCAACCTCTACTATTTGACTTTTCGTCGAAGTAAACATGTAGGAAATGTGTTTACGGCACCAGATGCTCAATTATTATGTTGTACAGGAACGAAATCTGTATCGTTTGTAACCGCACACATAATACACAATCGCACTGTTCTACGTACATTCTCCAGAAACGAATCGGGGAAACAATATTTATACAATTTGTGCACAGGGGCAATAACAGCTAGTAGACGCCAGTGTAAGGCAAAATTATATACATTAGAACAGTATGAAAATTAAATAATATTATAGAATGCTCATTCATCAACTATCTACTTCAGTGGTTCTTAACCTGTGGCCCCCAGAAGGTCACCTAGGTGGTTCGCGAAGACAGAGGAAATGTCACACTTTTTACACATATTAGGAATTAGACCACCGTCAGTTGTCAAACAAATCTATATTTAAAGTTAAGTATGTTTCACGTGTTGCTAGCGGCGGAAACTGGTAATTCTTTAATCGTTTTCATCATCAGAGATCATCTTAATATAAAATCCATTTACAAAACTCCACATGTCCAGATCAGCTTGTCAAGGTGAAGTCCCGTCCAAATTTTTAGGGCTCAAGAAGATTTTCCGAAAATATAGAAAAGCCTTAGAAGTTCTTTCTTAACTATAGACTTGTGCGAAAATTCGTTATCTGTCTTCTTTTATCTTAAAAGTAAGTTTAGACACAGTTTGGTAAACGTCGAATCAAAAGTCAGACTACAAGTTTCAACAATTAAACCCAATACAATGAGACTTGCAAGTGAACCAGCCTTCTTATTAAATCAATAGTAGGTATCACCCGCTTGTCAGTACCAACTTTATTATTTTATTATTTATTTTGTAATTCTAATAAAAGATCCTTGACGAGCAACTCCAAATAAATATTTCATAAGTCCCGGTGGTCAGCAAAAGAAAAAGGTAACTAAAGAGGGACGGGTGATAAATTGTAGGATAAGAACCTCTGGACTAACCAATTGGTCGGAATGTTGTACAAATGACAACAGTCCAGTACATTTGTTTTATTGGACGTAATACTTATTGGCAATTTGGAAAAACCGGACCTTCATTCGAAGTCCATTTTAAGCACTGGACCGACAGTGTGAAAGGGGATGTGAACATTGAAATATGACCATTGCGAGCACAATAAAAACTGAACACTGGAAACTAGTTATACAGTGTACAAACTAGCACAAAAGTGGGCCACTTTCTCACAAGGAAAAGAAGAGCAATCATCTTACTCAATCAAATATGTAACTACTCCAATTGCTGCAACAAATTGCTTTGGCTAATCTCCTGCTTGTGGGTTTTCAATGCATCAAACTGAAGCTTGAAATCTTTGCAGCTAACTTACGCTTGCTTAAATCAGGTTATTCTGCGTTCGCAGTCGAAGTAAACACGAAAGCAGCCTTGAAGAGACATAAGACTAGGACTACAGAAAACGAAGGTGTCTGAATCACGTAGCCTCGTGACCAATGTATATGGAACTGAAGGGCAATCAGTACATTTTTATCGTTTTTACATTTTGTATGCCTTCCCCTTTTCTCTGCTCTATGAATAATAATTAAGGCCCGGAATTTTGTGTAATTATATATTTTTTCCTTTGTATGTAGCCGAGCAAAAACTACAAATATCGGCGAATTACGACGTTAAGAAGCATATATGTGAATTTCATGTTACATATTTTTACATATTTTGAGGTTCGTTACATATTTTCCGTTTACATTACATATTTTTGTATAAAAATGCGGAATTTGGGCCATCTTTCACATTTTGCACTGAGTAAAGAGTAATTGTGGGGCAAACATTCCAACTTTGATTTCCCCAAAAATGAAAACTAGAAATTTAAAAAAAATCTGAATGGTCCTCTGTGCATCACATTAATATGACATGTATTGAAACAGATGGACTTTTTATTTCTTTAAGAAATATTGTTTTGTTGCAAAAAAAAAAGGTTAAGTGCTCCCCTGTGCTTAGCACCACGCCATGAAGGCGTATGGGAGGTGTTGGGGTAACGCCCCACACATTCTTGATCCAGTCGTGAGTGGGTTGATGTGATCAGCATCACGCCCCTGACCGTCTTTATTCCCCAGGGTGTCCCCCAGGTACCCATGTCGCTGGGTGGGCGCCGGGGCCTTCATAATGACACTTGCTTTGAATTTGGGTTTACGTGTATTTGAAACCAGGGACGTGTTAACGAAAATCTTTCAAGGGAGATTTCCTTGGGCGCCGCTTCCAACGTTAGAAAAGTTCTCGGATTTCAACCGGTCGGGGATCGAACCCGGGACCTTGAGCATGGTAGTCAGACGCGTTACCGACTTTTTTTTTTTTTTAAAGGAAATACCCCTTACACGGAGATATCCCCCACCATTCACTCTTTTTCTCACTTTTACACTTTTCAATTCTTACATTTTTTTCTTTGTTTCTTATCAACTGGACGAACACAAATACCCATGCCTTACCCGGGACTCGAACCCAGAACTCCTGGCGTTGTAGCGCGCTCTGCTAACCACTTCACCACGGAGGTCGACTCTGAGCCACCGCGGCCACTTATTGTATTGTTGCATTAAATGTATATTTCATATTTTGCCTTACAAACCTTTTTGTTCATTCAGTGAAATTTGAATGCCTGTCTCACAGTGAAAAATATCTGACCACGTACTCAGAAACTGTTGTAATTCGCGTTATTAGTTTATTAGATTACACATTTTCCAATGTAATTTAGCACAGTACAACTTTGTCATTTCAGGGAACTTCTTAAAAATTATAATATTGACAAATTAACTTTGTACATTACATTTTTACTTCCATGAACCTAAAAAAAAGCACTGAAATATGAAAGAATATGCATTTTAGAATATACTTACATATTTTTACATATTTCAGTATTGTTACATATTTTTTTTGCATATTTCAGTGATTTTTCTACATATTTATGTACAAATTTTACATGTTTTGACTACATAAAAATCTGGGCCTTCATAATGACACATGCTTTGAATTTGGGTTTACGTGTATTTTAAACCAGGGACGTGTTAACGAAAATCTTTCAAGGGAGATTTCCTTCAAAACAAAAAGTTTAATACTTGTTGAGGACAGTTCTTATTCTTGAAGTGGCTCGTAAGGCAACCTTAAAGCTCTCCTCAACCGCGCATGCAACTTTAATGAAAGATCTTCCTTCTATCGTTTGGTCAGGATAATAGGTAAAAGGGTGGGCGGGGGGATCGAATCTCATTAAGCGATTGTTTCACGGAAACTTTACGCTTCAGCCGACATCACAAGGACTTCCGAATTCCCAATTTACGCAGAGTTTCCTTCCTTGCCTGGCGACGAGGAGAGTCCAACCCGGTTCGTTTCCTGACGCCCTTCCGCCTTGGAGGGCTAAGTTGTTTGGAAAGTTGGTGGCCAGGGCTCTTCAGCTAGTTAGCATAGCTTCCACTTACGTGGATATCCTCATATTTAAGGCTAAGCTTATTTCGGAAACATTTAGCATGGGCGATGAAAGGCGAGGCTTCCCTTGCGGAAAGGGCTGTGGTCGCTTGCATGTTCGCATTGATTGATTGGGGGTAGTAGCATACACACAGGGAAAGGGAGGGGCTGAGGGGTGGTAAAGTGAATGGAGAGGGAAGGGTAGGGAGGAAGAGGGGAGGCAGAGAGAGAGGAGAAGGGGAAGAGTTTTGAGTGATTGATTGTTTTGGCTTATTTCACTTGGCTTTGGCCGCCACTTTTGGCCAATCGCGAAGATGAGGTTGAGTGATGATATAATGTAGATGAAGGGACACTCACAAAGAACAACAGTGACAAGGTCGGGATTCGAACCGGTGACTTTTATGGTCGTAGCCCGTCGTTCACCACAGCGATCGGCAGGAGAGTAGGAAGAGAATTAATTGATTGATTTGTTTTATTTAACTTCTCTTTTCTGCCACTTTTGGCTAAGCGCGAAGGTGAGGGTGAATGATGATATGATGACACTGAGGGACACTCACCTATGCCCAGGACCTCTAGCGTCGTAGCTCGTGTGCTAACCACTCCGCCACGGAGGTCAGCAGGAGAAGAGTAGAAAAAGGAGTAGAGAGAGGGAAGGAGAAGAGAGATGAGAGGACAAAGTGTAAGGAAAGAGGGTTTAAAGGGAAGGAGAAGAAGAGACAGAGAGAAGAGAGGAAGAACGGAAGGAGAGAGGAGAAAATAAATAGAAAGAGGGAGGAAAAAGTAGAGGGAAGATGGGAGAAAAGGATGGAGAAGGGGAGACAGAGAGAAGAGGAGAGGAACGGAAGGAGAGAGGAGAAAAGGAATAGAGAGAGGAGAGGACAAAGTGGAAGGGAAGAGGGAGAATGGATAAATAGGAGGAGACAGAGAGATGAGGAAAGGAGACAGGATAAAATTAATAGAGAGATGAGAGAACAAATTTGAAGAAAAGATGCAGAGAGAGGGAGAGAACGAAAGAAAGAAAGTGAGAGAGAGCGATAAACGCACACACAGGTGAAAACAAAATGGAAATGTTCCACCGTCTATAAGTTCCATCGTCCAACAGTACGGTGGTATTCCAGACGAAGCATGTAGCAAGCAACATGGCAGTGTACCAATGCACGTACAACCTCAATGGTGCTTGCTTGCTACGTTAACAGTTCAAGCACTTTAGACTTCCATGAACTTTTACCTCTTTCCATTTTTTTTGCAATGTGCACTAATAATGCAGTTGTCCTATGGGGTGAACGTTTAAATCGCCCAGTAACCGCCCAGTAATCCCTGTGTGTGTGTGTGTGTGTGTGTGTGTGTGTGAGAGTTAGTGTGTGTGTGTGTGTTTGTATACACACTCTGTATGCATGTATGTATTACATGTAATATTCTCGATTTCAATGTTCTCTTGTATCATTAAATCAACAATCGGAAACATAGATGGACGGAATTAGTTCACTTATAAAACATTGAGTGGTAGGTCGTTCAAACGTCTACTGAACTATCTACATGACTTGTTCTGAATAATACCCATCGGACATATAGCGCAGCGAACGCAGCCCCAACGACTTTTGACATAATTGACACGCAAAAGTACATGCCATGTCTCGAACCTGCCCAGAGCCCAATGTGCCGTTCCAGATTCTTAAAGAGGCGCCATAATACCACGTGACAACATTTACAAGGAACTTCACTCCCTGGAACACTTTGAAACTGCGAGCTGAGTCTCGCCTCTATACACTTTCCTTGACAACAGGCCATTTTCCCGCCACTAAAACTCAACCTTTACATTTTTACCCCACACCAGACGCCTGACAGCGCGCCAGCTTTCTCAATTCAACATGGCAGCTCTTGTCAGACCTTCCACAAGCATTTTTTCGTTCACCCAAGGTCTCATCGCCCGGGTACTTAACCCCAAGAAGAAACGTCTTGGTATCTTAAGCCAGCTTTAGACGAAACCATTTCCTTTAACATTTTTGCTAGCATTAAATGCTAGGTAAATGCTTCCGAAAAACTTATAACAGACAGTACTTTACAGGAAAGCATTTTATGGAATATTTCGGTTAAAATGTACAATACATACAGTACGAAAGGCACGTCGAGTTACACCGTCAATGCTGTGTGCATGGTGTTTACAATTGAAAAAGCTAAAATATTCTTCCATACGTGTACAGTAAACGTTGTAAAGTATGTATTTAATCAGCGCTATTCTTCTCTACCTAAAACCATTTAATACCAAGCGATATTCCTCTCGGTTGAATAGTTATCGTCGTTTAAAAGTGTGAAGTGATACGTTGTTTACATCTCACGCGACCGCCATTACGTTTGCACTCGTGACCATGAGGTCGCTTCTGATTGGTTACGCTAGGAAAAATGCTACGGACCGAGCCTATCCTTGAGAATTGCCATGAAATATGCCATGGCATCTGAACTGCCATAACATTTCTCACTTTACATGGTAGCTTTTTAATCATGGCATAAATGTTAAGAAAATTGCTAAGAAATATGCTTTCGTCTAAAGCGGGCCTACGGTTAGGTTATGGATTCTACAGGTACTACCCTGAGAGAAGCAAACCGTGATAAGTGGATAAATAAATTCTTGGAAATTTGAATTGTCTAAAGTCTTGATAATAAATACGCTCTTGCCCTGCTTGGAGTAATTGGCCTTTGTCAAAGTCTGAAAGAGTTCTTGAACAAAAGTTGTTGAACACCTTAAGGCATTGGCATATAAAGGATTCTTTTTTCAGGAGGGGCTGGGATTGTAAATATGGACAGTGCATATATATAGGGGGGCAGCATACACAGTAAGATGTTTCCTATGTTATGAATTTTCCACCAGGGAGGTAGCTAGGTTATTTAGTTTGGGGGGGGGGGGCAAATCCCATGAAACTATTACCAGAAACGAAAGCTAAAAGACAATGTTTCAATATTACTATATTAACGAACAAAAACATATGCGTTGGTATGATTTATTTTTGCCAGGTCCAAGTTAATTGATTCTTATGTAAAAATTATCACAAAAAATGTGAATTTATTAATTAAAAATAGAAACGCATTGCAACACTTTAGATCTCTTCCCACACACAAACAATTAAACATTGACCGCAGCCGCAGCAACTCGAGATGAGGTACTTGCAAGACCACAAGCTCTAAAGTTGAAACAGGGAGAAATTTTAAATCTCAGAACATGATCAGATATTGGAGAATTCCATGTCTCTCTTGACCCCCAACTGTTGACCTCTCGGCGGAGACTTCCATTCCATCAGTAAGGAAAGTGTCATTTGCAACAAACGGTCCGAATCTCTGGTTTCTACGAACTTGAGGCAAGGGTAATAACCTCAAAGCAGGAAGATTATATGATTTTGGTTACAAACCGGCAAGCAACGTGACACGCACCTTCTGCCTTTAGTGCTTTATGTTAGTAGGTTACAACCCTTTTATCGGACTTCTCAAAGGCTTCTAAGGGTTAGTAGGACCAAGCCCTTTGTGAGGTCTGTGGTGTAGGATTCATTTTTAATTATCACCTATGTAGGTTTGAAATGAAAGATCATTAAGATCTTTTACTCGAAGATTTATTTAAACTTCCGATGATATACAAACACTTTTCAAACAGACAATTCACCCAATACAACTTGTAGGCCTAGACCTATTAGTTGTACCGAAGTTTATAACCCTGGTCTTTTTGATGATGCAGGAGAACGCCTTATTCAGAGTTGGTTTTGTGGAATATCTGCCAAATGGAGCACAAGTACACCAGCCAATCCGAAGATTGAAGCAAGATATTACCCAACGTCCCCTGAACCATCAGCCTTTCGGCAACCAGGAGAATGTCCCGTAGGCTTACAAAAGTCTAGCTCTTTTATATCATAATTTTGTTTACAATTTTCCATGGTTACTACATAGTTGTTTTATATTTCCATAGTTTCAGCATTTTTTCCTGATCTAAGTTAAACAATTCATTACCTATTGTAACATTAACAATAACACATTTTTAAAGAAAAGATTCCAACATAGATTAATACAATACAGATTGAATAGATTTGTGCTTGAAAAAGCATGTGTTGACAGGGGCGACACAAAAGAAAGGGTGGACATTTTGGGGTCCTTCATTTGCTTCTGAAGATTTTCTTCAGAATCACAAGTTTGTTCCCTGCGCAGTGCTACAAATTTAGAGGAAAATTTTATATAGTATTATTTGAGGATCATTTTTAATGGGTCAGTTAAAACTGGTGGGGGCTACAGTTAAAACTGGTGGGGTCAGGGCCCCCCTGGCCCCTCTTCTAACGACGTCCCTGCTTTCCACTCTCAAAAATGGCAATCGGGGGTCATTTTAAGGCGAGTTATCATTTACCACTCTGGGTTAACCCGAGTTCTTCACTACATTTGTTTGAAAATATTCATTTTTCTCAAAATTTTGGACCCTTCAGCCCTCTCTCTGCGTACGGCAGTGCCTTAAGGTGATTCTTTGAATTTGCATTAAATACATCTCTACATGTACTTCATAATGTACAAGGTGAAGAAAAGAGAGTTGACTTATTCTCATAATATCTTTGGTTGTATCTTGCGTGAACATTGTGACGTTTCAGATGTAGCTCCCCCCCATTCAATGTTTTCTCTTCTTCTGCACAGAAGGGTACTGCGCATGTGCAGAAAGCTACTGCGCATCTGACAAAGTCCTTCCCACTCAACAGCAATCACCTCTGCGCAGGCGCAGCGAGTCATTTTACACATTCCAATTTCGTGCAAGTAGGAAGCATTTATTTAAGATGTACTTCAAGAGTTAATCCAATAAATAAAAATACCATACAACAATATATAGCTATGCTTCAGATACTCAACAATCATTGTTGTAAAAGTGTCTTTAATGTGGAAGTGGATCCATAAAGAAGTTGAGCATAAGTGGTTAATATACCAAATCAATTGACAAACTTTTTTCAAAATATAGTCTTGGAACTTATGTGTATAAGAAATTAACATGGCCGCTGTTAGTACGGGTGACAAATATGTGGTAATTCATTACAGTCGGCTTCACAATTTTGGGGCGATCAAGAATAGACACACTATGAAATATGGGGGACAATCCATATGTGTGTGTGTGTGTGTGTGTGTGTATAATGATAGACAAACTATCTTTGGATAGTTTGAATAAGTTAAAGTTGAATAGTTAAATAAGTATGTGGCGTATTTATTTATTTATTTGCTGACTCCTGCTTTATTATTTCATAATCAACTTATTACAGCTCTGGCAATATAGCCCCATTGAGATTATCACTTTGAGGATAGATTATTACAAATGTTTACACATACATATACATTTAAAATATAAATTGTTAGCTGAGAATGGATACTAAGGACATAAACACACCTTCATTACAGTATTTGGAGGAGGGGGGGGGGTGCCCAAAAGTTAGCACATGTGTAGTTGGCAACTATTCATCATTTGGTTGAAGAATTTCAATCCTAAAACTTTACGGCAACCAGGTAAATTATGAATCTCAATCTTTGATTGATTGAGTTGGTTTTTAAGTTCACTTTATGCACAGAAAGGACAATCGGGACTGGACCTACAGTCTAAAGTGGGACCCGAACCACTATGTGCCTCCACTCGGAGCCCAGGCGACGACGTTACCACTACGCCATCGAGGAGGCTATGAAACTTTGGGGTAACTGAAAAAGCACGACGCCTTTGTTAGAATGAAGAGATCAGGCATTTGGCTTGTTCTCTTGAAAATCGCAATCACCAGCAACGGGCCAATGGTCGTCCAGCAGTTGGCTCCATTCCTCGAAACTCCTGGCACGCATGGTGAATACAAACTGATTACTCTGTATTGGGAAACACTGTGTCTGCGATGAGATTCGATCGTTTTTGTATCGAGAGAAAATTGGCCTTTTAGCTTCATCTTTTCCCTTCCCTTCAAGGTAATTCCCGTCGGCCATTTCGTCCTGGAACACCGACCGGTTCGTCTATCGGTTCCGACGATTGCCGAATGATTAGTGCGAAGGTTTATGGTAGCCGGTAACCATTCAAAGCAGTGTTGCCACATGTAGGACAATTTCGCCTAGTGCAGGGAAATTCGTGTAAAATTTCAAATCTAAACGGAAAAGAGAAATTTCAAGAAATTTTAATACATAAGTGTGACATACACTTTCTTTTCTTTAGTCATGTAAATTATTCTAATGAAAAAGCCGACCTCCGTGGTGGAGTGGTTAGCACAGCGTGCCACGACGCCACGGGTCCCGGGTTCGAATCCCGGTCTTGGCGCTGGTGTCGTTTGTGATTGTATCTTCATCAATTTCATCATATCATCATTCATCATCATTTTCGCGATTAGCCAAAAGTGGCAGGAAAGCGAAGAAAAATAAAGCAGATCAATCAATAATTCTATCAAAACAATTTAAATTTGGGTTCGGAATAATAATTACCTTCAAAATATCCAACTTTAAAAATAACAACACAATTAGTTTGCTCCTGACGGTAACTATTCTATTTTTTTCGTAATTTGTATATTTTCCTAAAGTATAGAATTTGATATCAATAATCTTCATTTTTTCGCCGATGTCCATGTCGGTGTGGTTAGCACAGTGGCCTACGACGCGAGGGGTTCCGGGTTGAAATCCCGGTCTGGGTACGTCTGTTCTTGAGTACCCCTTCATCAATTTCATCGTATAACCACTCATCCTTATCGTCGCGATTAGCAAAGAGTTGCAGAAAAGCGACGCTAAATAACGAAAAAACAAAATGTTAATTTTCTATTTTCATTCATCGAATTACTAAAAGCATATCTGTAAATTGATACTTTCTATGGGTTAATAACGCTAGCAGTCGATGAGACGAGGTTTGTCATAGCGGACTAAAAGTTTTCTAAGATGAAGCGGAAAAGGGACATTTTAATCCTGTAAAAGGAAAATTGTGCTATTGGATTGTGGCAACACTGGTTCCAAGCTGCCCGTTTGTAGACTGGTTAATGCTTACTAGTGAAATATACATATCTAGAACCCTTTCGAGGGGAACATTCTCCCCTCTATTTAGTTCCATCTGTAGCTGTATCTTGAAGCTCAAAGAAGAAATGGAATTGGTAATGAAGTTTGAAATGGGTGAACAAAAAGTTCAGCTACATTGGATTCAGTTGTGCAACTTTCAGCTTGTTCTCTCTCTTACGTGTATACCTTTCTCCAATTTATTTCTTTACTTTAACCAAACAACACACTCCCTCTTGTTAGTTTCTTGGAGGTTACAATGTACAGGGCTTCCCCGATGGCGTAGTGGTAACGTCACCGCCTTGTAATCAAGGGCCCCGGGTTCGATACCCGCGAGGAACATAGTGGCTCGGATCTCACTTTAAACTGTAGGTCCAGTCCCGATTAGCCTATATAGTCTCTCGGATGGGGTTTGATTTGGTTTATTTCACCTCGCTATTCTTCCACTTTTGACTAATCGCGAAGATGAGGATGAGCAATGATATGGTGACATTGATGACGGACATTCACAAAAATACCCATGCCCAGGCCGGGAATCGAACCCGGGATTCCTGGCGTCGTAGCGTCCCCGATGAGTTAGTGGTGACAATGGGCTTGAAGCAAAATATAGAATCAAATCAGATTTTACACAAAAACGCTTTAGACAAGTATTAATATGTGAAAAAAAAATATTCTGAAATCCCGTCTATATTTTGTTCAGTTCGAAAACTATGTACAGCCATGGGCATTTATGGATTGTAACGATCGGAGTGAGATGGTAACAACACCCTGAAGTGTTCGTGACTGTACAACCAATGAAGAAAATGAAAGCTTACCTTCATTTTGAAGCACAACCATAATGAAAAAAGAGAGTGTGTGGGGACTTTGTAAAGAGATGCCCCAATTAAAAATTACTCCTCAACAGGCTGTCGCCCAAGTCGCTAATGCCTCCCTATGGAAACCGACTCTAAAAGATGAGCAGAAGAGAAAGTTTGATGTTCTCTCTTTGGGACATACTCCCTGTAGCAATAGTAATGGATTTCTGATTTCGCGTAGCTCTGTGAAGTCAAAGTAGTTACAGTTAAACAAGACGTACGATAGTGCAAGTGAGGTATTTGCAAAATGCAATATTGGCCGTTTTAAATGAAAACACCTGTACGGGTAAATAATGTACATTTCTTCCTTTAATGTAACAGTTGGTCGTGTAAGAAACAGAGGGGCGTAACTCCAATTTATCAAATTCACAGGACAGAGGAAATAATGTATTCTCGGGAATATGTCTGACTTACAAAGAGTCAGTAAATTGTCGATAGGTGGCTCCACCTTACTGCTAAGGATTAGAAGTGGATATATGTCGATCTGACTATAAATAGAGCTCTTCAGAGGAGTTTATTTATTAAACAAAACTGAAAATCACATTTTTGGAGTTAAGTTCCTCTGGGTCTCATAAAACAAATTTGTATTATTTTAAATTTTATGTGTCGCTTACACGCCAATTTGATAAGGATGGATGAGGATTAAGTGGATTTGATGAAGGGATAGCTACTCACGACTCGAACTTGGAACCTTCGGTCGACCACGAGACGGCTAACTTTGTACATATACACACTGTACATGCTGATTTCATAAAGTAATGTCTAAATTCACGGTTCATTATATTTGCAGTCATCTGCATATATATACACATCGAATAAAGAAAATGTACTATATGTGCTCCTTAGGAAGCACCTGCAATTGTATATCAGATCAGTAAATTTTACATAGGTACTTTATTGCATGGACGTATTTAGATGGGAGACCAAGGGGGTCTGAGCCCCCCGAATGACTTACCAAGTTCAAAATTAAATAAGCAAGGTACTGTTCACTCTTGATTGATTGAATTCTTGTTTTAAGTCCACTTCATGCACAGAAAGGCTAATCGGGACTGGACCTACAGTTTAAAGTGGTATCCGAACCACTATGTGCCTCCAACGGGTATCGAACCCGGCACCCCTTGATTGCAAGGCGACAACCCTACCACTGCGCCATCGGGGAGGCCCTACTGTTCACTCTTGAATCACAACTTACATAAACGTAAGGTGTACATTGTGATTAAACACCTTTGCGTTGACAGCAACCTTTTTGGTATTCAATAAATAATCTGTTAAAATTGTTCTGACATTAATTTATTTGGTAGGACTACTATTTAAATAATTATTTTTATTGACCTATTTCATTATTATTATTATTATTATATTAGACGTGAGACACTTGGCTTGGTGCCCTCCCAAAATATAGTTATAGATACGTGCCTGCTTTATCGGTATTGGTTAAATCTGGTTAAATCCATTACACACACATATCTATATATCTATATCTATCTATCTATCTATCTATCTATCTATCTATCTATCTCTATATATATATATATATATAGGGTGCGGCAGAAATATTGAGACGATGTATATTTGCAAAATCTATATTAAACTTCAGAATAACAATGACAACTGTTGCATGCCTGGAAAGTACATACATAAGCATTTCATGTGATGCCTACGTTTTGAAAATAATGCCCCTCAGGTGGACACCATTCTCCCTCAAACAACCACTGTACGTCGTCGTACACACACCACCTCAATTAGTACTCCGTTAGTATGTTTCTTTATACAGCATATTTGCAAAAGATACAATTCAATCCACACATGTACCAATATACGTTGTATAAAACACACCTTCATACTAACTTCGTACAGCAGTCATAGCCTTGTGCAGTCAACTGTTACGTCTCACCGATATCTGACCCATTCTGACAGACTTTCTATAGCCAGAAGTGCATAGGCTCGGTCTTACTACTAGGCGCGGTGTATGGTTCCAGCAAGATAGTGCCATAGCTCACACAGCGGGGATATCGATGACGGTGCTTCGTGGGATGTTTCCTGGAAGGATCATGTCACATCAGGGAAATGTCACATGGCCTTCACTTTCGCCGGACTTATCTGTCTGTGATTTATTTTGTGGGGGTTGTTGAAGCAAAGGGTCTACATGACCCGACCTGACACGCTGGATGGCTTAAAGGAGTCTACTTGCGCTGCAATACAGCAAATTACACTGGAGATGCTGCACAAGGCTATGACTGTACGTCGACGTGCAGTGGTTTGGTTAAAATATTTTCCTGTCTCGCACGTTTTTTTTATATATAGAAATGCAAGGCCAAAGGGGGAGGTTATGACCCCCACGCCTAAGGCGAGGAGATACAATTACGCACCAATTGTGCATTTATTTCAGTATCGTCCGAATGGGCACTGCTACTAAAACAAACCCTGGGTGTATCCAAGAGTATGAATTTCTCTCCATGTTGCAAGTGCAAACATTTTGTTATGTTGATTATTAAGCTGGACACGATGTTTGAAAAATATGATGAATGATAATTTTCGGAATCCCATGTATTCCTTATGGGGAATCAACTTCAACATCAAGTTACGGCTAATCAAATGGAAGTTTCGACTTTTGCGCTGGTGAAATTCATCTGCAAACTGCCCTCTTCCCGTTGACATCTGTTTCTATTCCATCGGAAGTTTTATATTCACAAGAGAATGAATCAAATCATACTCCCATATGATCAATGCTTTTTTCCTTGCCTCCTGGCAGTGTTGCCAAACCTGATTGGCATAAAAGAACTAAATTTCACCTTAAATGGAGTTACAACTGACTCTCATGGAGGTAGACTTACGATGGCTGGATAAAGTGCCTTCTAGGGTAATGTTAGTTGTCAAAGGGGTGGGGCACTGCTATTATCGTTAACTCTAAATTGATGACAATTTATTCTTAGTTTTCAACATCTAGATCCGGCGGCATCGCCCATCTCAATATTGCACTGATGGTCGTATGAAATCGAAAGTAAAGAATTCCCTGATAACAATATTATATCAATTTCATGTCTAACATTGATCTATGAAGAAGTAGCTGGGGAGATACGAGAGAGTGGGGCGACTCAGCCAGTATAACAATATCACGTCACGTGCAAAATGTATAATTATGACGAAAGGTGGTCTATGTGGGTCGGAACCAGATATGGCATCATAGTGGGGCACGGGGGGGTGGGCGTCCCAGATCACAGCCGAACGAGTGCACGAAAAACTGATTGATTGATTTAGTTTATTTTACTTCGCGTTTTGTGCCTCTTGGCTAATTTGCGAAGATGGGAATGAGTGATGAAATTGATGAATGGACAGTCGCAAACAACCAAGCCCGAGCGGGATTCGAACCCGGGACCCTTGGCGTCGCAGCGCGATGTGCTAACCACTCGGCCACAGGGTCCGGCTAGAGTGCACGAAAGAGCTAGATCTGGCTCCAAGAGAGTTAAGTTGGCACACTGCAATGGACGGAAGGGCTTGGGAAGACTCCTGTGGAAATTGTATCGCATGCCCTTAAGTTTCCGCAAATAAGACTTTCTCCGCGAAGCAAGTGGGATGGGTGGTTTGTCCAGGACCCGCAGGAAAACAATCCACGAGCCGTGCCTGTTTTGTATGTACTTTCTAGTCACACAAGTGTTTTCATTGTTATTTTGAGGTTTAAAATACAGATTTTGCAAATTTAAATCGTCTCAATATTTCTGCCGCACCCTGTATATATCTGTATATGTTCTTGTGTTTCTCTCACCCTGCCGCGAAGGAAAAGGCGTGTTCTCCCTCAACGTTGCTTAGCACATATACGGTTACATAATCTCGAAACCGTTGTCAAGTAACCCAGAGAGGCATTGTCTACGAGTTGTTCGAAGCTAGCTTAGATACACTCGAGATCTTTTGGAACTTGCTCGCAGTATCTTATTTCCCCTTTCGTCCTTTCAAAATCCAAACATCCCGGTCCTCTCTCAAACTCTCTCTCTCTCTCTCTCTCTCTCTCTCTCTCTCTCAACTCCAGGGCTGCAAAAGTAATTTATGACCTTGTTTGTTTTCCCCTGCAACACGTTGGAAACGGAGACACGGGAGAAAATGCCTTCGTGTGAAAGAAGAGGCCTTCTGAGCGTGTTGTTACTCTTCTGGGGACCATCTAACTTTCGCAAGCAGCGCCATCTTATCGACATCGCTTCAATTTCAACTGTCAATAAAGTAGACTTAAAGTTTTGATAGGAGGATGATGGTTTGAAGGGCGTAAGAGTTCCGCTGACAACCTTTCTTTCGCTCCTTGATTCAAGGTGTGGGTTTATTACCAGCCCTTTGTTTGCGCCAAATCTCGAGTGCAATTGCCCATTTAGAAATCTTTGCGAGTATGGCCTTCTTTTTAACAAGGCCTACGCAGAAACGTTTACATGCAACGTCATCAGTGGTAGGCAGTGGCGTGCCCAAGAGGTAGTTGGTGGGGGCCCAGTATTCCTAAAAAAAAAAGAACGTCAAAGGTAGGAAAAGATGTCAAAATGAAGACTGACTTCTAAAAGAAGTGTACGAAAATCCTGGCCTCGCCACTGGCGGTAGGTCATAGATAACAACATGATATCAGTACTACAGGCCGAAATGTGTGTTAAATAGGTGGAGAAAACCTAGTTTGAAGTTATTATTTCTAATGTGTGTGCTGATAAAGTGTAATAATTCTTTATTACGTCGATATATTCCTATTACATATTGTCGATACCGTACGACTTTGATGCAAATATCATGTTGCCATCCGTGGCCTACCAATGATGACGTAGTACGTAAGTGAGGAGTCAATACACAGGCCTTGATATAAGAAGGCGTTAGAAGTGGCTAGCAAATCCTTTCCCACTGAGTTTACATATTTTGCTCTTTTGATCTTCACAAAGAACTTTAAACTGTAGGTCCAGTCCCGATTAGCCATACTGTGCATAAAGTGGACTTAAAACATCAAATCAATTAATTAATAAATAAATAACGAGAAAGGAAACAAGACAAAAAAAACTGATTTGTTAACTTGCGTCGCTTTTCTTCCACTTTTAGCTAATCGCGACGAATAGGATGAGTGATATGATACAATTGATAAAGGGACACTCACAGAGAACAGCCATGTCCAGGCTGGGATTCGAACCCGGCACCCCTAGCGTCGTACCGCGCTACGCTTACTACTCAGCCACGGAGGTCTTCAAAACCTAAAAACTGAACCAGAAAAGTGGCTCCTATTCTTCTTGGATATATTATAATCATTCTTCGAACTGGCAGACGTTTACTGTAATGTGCTATTAGAAGGCCTAGTTTTGAAACCAGCGTAAGATATACATCAGCGTTACGATTAACCTAGATAGGTGATATGATTACTTTTAAAATTCTATTGGAAACAGGAACTGTTTATTACATAAAGAGGTTAATGTAAGCATTCACTACATTCTGCAATTGTGGGCCGTCGACCCACTGTACCCCCTTGAGAAATACGTCGATTTTTTTAAAATCAGATTTCAACGTTTTACGTAATATAAAAATGGTTCCAGCGTTAGGAAACCACAAATAACGGAGATATTTGATCGCAAAATATGACCCGCGTAAGCACAATATACTCCTATTCCGGACTACTTTCACTCATTTTCCCTGTAAAAAAAATCACAAACAGCAGCAAAACTAACACTCCAGGTGTAATTAAAACGTGAAATCACTATCGGTACCATATCTGGCCCTCCTAACCTAACAATTTCCAATACGAACGAGAATATATAATTTTTGATAGTACTAAGAAAACAACGTGAAATCACTATTGTGACCAAACCTGGCCCTCCTAACCTAATAACCATTTCCAATGCAAACAAAAACATATAATTTTAAAAAGTACTAACCTTAAAACAATGCACTTTCTGCTACGTGGTTGCAGGGGCGAAATGTGTCAATTGGCAGACGAATCACATATTTCATTGATAGCACTTACCACACTAGAAACGCACGCCCACCTTCTAAAGAAAATCCGGTGCAGTACCATGTCACATGACGGTCTCACTTATTGCACAACACTTCAGCAACTTTATGTTCTGACGTCACGGTGTCTACGTTGTTAGGTTACTCTAGCTGTACTCTAAGCCTATATAATAGTTTGTCATTGTATTTATGCTAATGCTACCTAACCTAACAGGGCTAACCTAACCTCGTAGGCATTCCTCGTCTGACACAAGGGTCTCACTTATTGCACAACACTTTAGCAACCTTGTGTTCTGACGTCATGGGAGATAGCTTTTTAATTTTAGTCTAAATGCCTATGTTGTTAGGTTAGTAATTTGTCATTGTATTTATGCTAATGCTACCTAACCTAACAGGCCTAACCTAACCTCTGACGTCATAACACAAGGTTGCACAAGTGAAGTGAAAAGAGGCAGACCCGTGACCGTGAACCGAAACATAGTTTGCAGTAAATTTCACGGTCCCTGACGTAACACCAGGATTGCCAACCTTCAATCTTCGATATTTCCCACACGGCTCCAAGTTACAAAACACAAACAACGTAACAACATGTTAATTCATATCACATGCAGATGGCAACGATGAAAATGACGTCATAAATAGTCCCATCAAAAAACTCTCATTACTCCACTATAATACATCTCCTAAAGCTAAAAACAACACAAATCGTTCGTATGGAATATAATCTTCATAAACGACACAAAAGTCATCACCTCATCGCAGGGTACGGGGCTCGACGGTACCTGCAATTTTAACATGGTTCGATTTCGATTTACTTCCGTTAACACATACTGCGGAGTTTTAGCGATTACTTAAGATTATGTTCAACATATGCTTTCGTAGTTAGGTTAGGCAGGCCAGGTTTGGTTCTCTTAGCATTAAAATAAAGTCTCTAAATGCATTCTACTAAGGTTCCGATTTACTTCTACATTAATTCCCACTAGTCTACGATACTTACAGTCGCTTGTCAACGGAGAATACATTGTGCATGGGAAGCGCTCATGCTTGCGTAAGGTAATTTTTAAGTTTTTTTTTTCAACATAAATAACTTTTAGAGTGATTTTACAATGCCGGACATTCTCCAATATCGTTCATATTTCGCATACTCACTAATTTAGGGCTCCTAATCACAAATCTGAAGTTAAAATTTGGCGCTCACGTGTTGAATTTGCAAAAAAAGGGGGTCCATGATCGGAACCGGCAATGCACGATTGCTCATTATTTATCGCAAGATTTTTCGTTTGAATACTTTAAGAACGGAATATATATTCCTGATATTACTACGACCCCAAATTTTAACTATGTTTGCCTAACCTAACCTAACCTAACCTTACCGTGCATGGTTCGTGGAGCTACCCGTGCATCGTTCTAGGGGTTGAAGGCTAATTCCGACAAGGCACCATAAAAAAATGTCAGTTTCGTAGCACTTGAGCGACAAATTTTAACTACACAATCGTCAATAAGTGTCCTAAATTATTGAGTATGCGAAATATGAACAAATACCCCCGTATTATTAATATGTACCCAACTGAAAGTGACTAAGAAATAGCTTTTTTCAAACAAAAACCTACGAAATGATTTCATTCCATACCTTCAAAGACGCCATCTTCCTTACACCAACAACTCACAGATTACTGAACAACTTAACGCTCCCTAATTTCGAACGTCACTTGTTCATATCAGCAAACATGGTTTCCAATCGTTGTTGATGTATCGAAAATCATCGTGGTAAATCACAATCATTTTACAACTTCTGCACATTAATTTGCAATCTCTACACGTGACCACCAAATCTTAACTGCAGATACGTCATCAGGATTCCATAATTGGTGAGTATTAGAATTATTAACGAAATTATGCCTTTTTTTGGTATTGTAAAATCACAACTTTCCACACGTTATTTTGAAAGTTCCACACGAGAGCGCCAAATTTTAACTTCAGATTCGTGATTAGGAGCCCTAAATTAGTGAGTATGCGAAATATGGACGAAATTGTAGAAGCGTCCGGTATTGTAAAATCATACCTAACTTTTTTCGAAACCCAAACAGTGCTCATTACTTTAAGGAAGATTCAAATTTCGTGTAACAATGATTGCCAAAATTCTACGATAATTATTAGTCTTCCTGCTAGGAGAATTTGAAAAATATCATAAAACACTTTTGTGAATGTCTCTTCATCAATTTCATCATATCATCCCTCATCCTCATCGTCGCGATTAGCCAAAGGTGGCAGAAAGGCGATATAAATTATCAATCATGCCGGCGTTGGGAGGTTGAACAGCAATTTACAAAAGCATTTTGTTGACGTTGGTCTTCCATTAAAACTTCACTTCGCCAATTTATTTAACCTACAGGCAGCACAACGTTAAATGTATCCTCATTTTATTACCAAGCTTATCAAGCAAAGTTATTACACTTGCAATTGAAAACGTGGCAAGAATTTACAATACCGGACCCTTCTGTAATTTCTATGCTACGTCTTATACTCACGAAATAATTAGTCGCGATGATTTATCTCAGGTTAACATGTTGGGGTGATCTGAAAAATTGTTCATTAACGTGTAGAAGTTGCAAAATAAGCTTTTCAATTCTCGCAATGATTCTCCGTATACAAGTATGGGTTTCATATTTGTTGATATGAACAATTGACGTTTGCAATTAGTTACGCCGTCTACAGTGTTGCCACACTGTTGATTTCATACTTGGAGAGCATATATCGTGTAAGAATGGCGGAAGAGAACAGTAAAAATGTTGTTAATCTTGTACAGATTGTTACAGGATCGGACCGTACCTTAGAATTCTCTCGCCTAGCCGGTAAGCTCTAAGATCCAACACAGAAATGCGTCGAGGATGACGAAGAAGACGACAGTGACAGTGACAATCACAATGTAGAAGAACATGTGGAATGAGGAATGATTTGATTACAGGTACGTTTGGCAACAATGCATCGATCGTAAAATTGCAGGATACGAATATGATCGTTTGCCGTTAAAGTGCTACGAAAATAAGATTTTTTAATGGTTCGTAATCACAATTAGCGCAAAACCATTCAAGGATTACTGACCATTCTCGGTAAGGTTAGGTTAGGTTAGGTTAGGTTAAGCAAACTTAGTTAAAATTTGGGGTCGTACGAGGGTCACTATTTATATTTTGAGCCTAAGAATGAAAAAACAGGAATTTGGCATTGAAAACTGCTTTATTGTTTTTCGAAGTATTCTCCTTTATGGTCAATACACTTTTGCATTCGTTCGAACCATTTGTCAAAGCAGTTTTTCCAATCTTCTTGAGACCCCTCCATAATATGGTTTTTGAACGCATCAACGGCGTCTTCCGCCGACGAAAATCGTTGTCCACGCAATTTATTCTTGACATTCGGGAACAAGAAGAAGTCATTGGGTGCCAAATCAGGACTGTACGGCGGATGACCCATCAATTCGATTGTTTGACGGTTCATAAAGTCGGTTGTTAGACGAGATGTGTGACAGCTGGCATTGTCTTGATGAAGAATGATCCGACGGCGTTTGTTTGTTTTCCGTATTTGACCGAAGACCTCTGGCAAACAAATTGTTGTGTACCATTCAGAGTTGACCGTTCTACGTTCCTCTAAAGGCACAGTTTTCCCGAAAAAACAGGCAACCATTTGTTTCGATGTGCTTCGAGCGCGAACAACTTTTGTTGGTTTGGTTTCATCTTGAAACACCCATACAGTCGACTGCTGTTTACGTTCCGGCTCATATGCATATATCCATGATTCGTCACCTGTTACAATCTTATATACGTCTTTTGAAGCACCACGATTGTATTTATTGAGCATTTGTTTGCACCAATTGACGCGAGCGTCTTTTTGAGTTTTTGTCAAATTGTGTGGGATCCAACGAGAACATACCTTTCTCACAGCTAAATGATCATGTAATATTTTATATGCTGGTGGAACTAATGCCTATGGTTGCCTCAATCTCACAGTATGCCACATGACGATCTTGCAGTATTAGGTTTTGCACAGCATCAATGTTTTCTTGATCAACAACTGATTTTGGACGACCTTCGCGAATCTCGTCGGTGAGCGAATGGCGGCCACGATAAAATTCGTTATACCAGCGTTTCACAGTGGCAAAGGATGGGGCTTCATCGCCAAATGTGGAAGTAAGTTGATCGATGAACTCTTGTCTTGAAAATCCACGTCGAAAATCGTAAAAAATCATCGCACGAAAATGTTCACGAGTTAATTCCATTTTATTGTTGTCGCGCAATCTCCAAGGCAACATAAACAACACAAATCAAGCTATTGACAAAACATTTGAAGTACGTTATGGTCAATAATGCCAGACGATTCCGTGCAAACGTCAAATCGCGCCTAACTTTAATCAGTGTTGCCAAGGCTCAAAATATAAATAGTGACCCTCGTAAAACCATGCACGGATAGCCTCCATAAACCATTGACGGATAGCCCCACGAACCATTCACGGTAAGGTTAGGTTAGGTTAGGCTAGGTTAGGCAAACATAGTTAAAATTTGGGGTCGTAGTAATATCAGGAACGTATATTTCGTTTGTTAAGTATTGGAAACACAAAATTTCCGGTAAATAATGAGCAATGGTGCTGATCGCCTACCACTCAATTTCGCTTATTTTGCAATTTCTAGACGTGACCCCCAATTTTTAACTTCAAATTCGTGATTAGGAGACCTCAATTAGTGAGTATGCGAAATATTACAAAAATCGGGAAGGGGTCCGGTATTGTAAATTCGCTCCGAAAACGTAATGTTAAGAATCGAATGTTAAATGTAATACTCATCTTTAATCACCAGGAACATCGTTACTCCCGCGTTTTCCTCAGCAAGCTGTATGAGTCACCCAGCAACTTGGCCAGGTATTCACCGTGCGCTGCACTACGCTCGGCAACCAATCAAATACGTGCGGATTGCCACATGATTGTGCTAGACTCCCTCCGAATGACATGACCTTGAGGATATCTCTCAGATATCCTGTGATCACGCACTGGATTCAAGGATTTAGTTACGTTCTACTTCCGCAGCAACGACAAGCTTTGTCAATTCTAGAACTACCGTTCGCTAATGAAAATATGTTTGGAGCAAGTAACATTGAGACATGGCGTTTACAATACATGCCGAATAACAGATAAGATAGTGTAAAATCAATTCAACACAAATACAAATAGACAAAATAAAATTGTTCAGTTTAGTATCAATATTCAATTCACATTTGAAGTAAATATTACTTGTTAATAACTTTATCTTACAAATAGAACGTGAAATATACATGTTATTTCTTCTGATTTGCATAGGTTCACTTTGCATAATACGTTTTCGCAGTTGTAATGATATATATATAAATAAAAAGTCAATCTGTTAATGAAAATAATACATTTACATTTTTATCACATAACTTGAAGCAATTTACATCATAACATTCATATTTCTTTTTTGTATTAGATCCATAACTGCAGACATAGCTTTGTTTATGTATATATAAAAGGGGGACGAGAGGGAATTGTCCTTACTGAAAAAAAATCGATGGGGTATTGATAACGTTGTCGCCTTGTAATCAAGGGTTCCCGGGTTTGGTAATCGCTGGAGGCACATAGTGGTTCGGATTCCGCTTTAAACTGTAAGTCCAGTCCCGATTAGCCTTATTTTACTTCAATTTTCTGCCACTTTTGAGGTTAGCACAGCGCACTACGATGTCAGGGGTGCCGGTTTGAATCCCGGCCTGGGCGTTCTTTGTGAGTATCCTTTCATCAATTTCATCACATCATATCTCATCTTCATCTTCGCGATTAACCAAAAGTGGTAGAAAAGCGAAGTAAAATAAAATAAACCAAATCAACCAACCAATCAATACTTGGCCCAAAGTGGTATACGTAACATTGCTTGCATTTCGGCGCCTATACAGAGGAAGTATGAAATCGGTAAATATCGCTCAGCAAAATCTAGCTGTAAGGATAAACAGAACCAGTTTTGAAGTTCCTAAAAACGCTTTGAGTACCATGCAAATGTCATGCAAGGGAACAAGATAATTCCAGATGCATAGTGCAGATATACAAAAAAAAAAAACGTTGAAATTTCGGGTATGACTTTGTGCCCTAAGGTAACGCTATGCGAATTGTCGAGCCTTTCTCTCCGTCAGAACTTGCCTTGTTTTTCGTATGCTCTTCTCTAACAAGCCATTTGCTTGCTTAGATGTGTAGTTCTTTTATTGTGTGCCATTTGGGAATGACAGGCAAAACAGGGTAACAAATGATCCAGTTCTTTCTCCAGGCAATACTCTGCGTTCCTTCGACGTGTGTGCATTTGTTGTAGAGAGATGGAAAGGAGTGTGTGTGTTTGTGTGTGTATGGGGGCGGGTTGGGGAAGAGGAATATTGTGCAGGGACAACAGAGGAAAGGTTGCGATTTATATGCAAGAGACAGGAGATACGCAAGTCTCCAGGCTTTCTGAAGTCTTGACAGGTTTCTTCAACGTTTGAACTTTGTTTTGAGGATGGTGGCGAGAACGAGGCAGGCTTGTAAAGAAGAGACGAGAACGAGGCGAGAACGAGACATGACTCTTCGAGACCTAAACAGAACTTTACACAGAGAAGAAGGTTTGTTTGGAATATCCAAAAAATAGTTTATCGTAACCAAATGTGTGTTTAAATAGTCGACAAACAAATGATTGCTCATTTCTACCAAATTCTTATAGTAATTGCGCACATTTGTTTAGAGCTAAAAAAAAAATGTTTATGATTACCAAAATGTTTAAGCAAACGTGTTTTGTTATTTGAAACAAATCAGCTTTTTCCTTGTACTTTGCAATTTTCAGGAGTGTAAGGGGGTGACCTTTTTGAGAAGACACTCAAAAACCAACCTCACTTCCACATATTACACACCACGCTAACTGCAACCTTGCTCTGGCGTCTGAACCATGGGCGTCGAGAGGGGCTGTGTCCGTCGACCCCCTCCCCACCTGGAAATTGGCACCATTCATCCCAAGTTACAATAAAACAGAAATCTTGTTATTTTTATTGTTAATAACAAATATAAAGTTAATTTTTTAGTAATCGAAAAGAAAAACCAAACTAAAACTACATTAAATCGAAAAAGAATAGTGTAAAGTTCAGGAACCAGGTTCTATTTTATTTTTCTACAATTTAATCCAAGTAAATGGTTTCACAGTTTAAAAAAACAGAAAAGAAGTTTAATGTTAAAGATTACTCAAGATAAACTCTATGAATAAAATTTACTCATAACTTTTAAAGGCTTTTCTTGAAGGAAGTGTGCAAAAGATGATAACAAAATAAAATAACTACGAACTTCAGTGCACTAACTGCTTGAAATGTATAAAGTAATTCTAGATATTCACTCATCTGGTGGATCGAGTAGCAACGTCGGTACTGGAAGGATAATCAGTAAGGATGGAAAAGACTGGATTGAGCTTGCCCAGGATAGGGACAGATGGAAGGCTTCTGTTGCTGCAACCATAAACCTTCGGGTTTAAGAATGATAGAGAGTTAGTTAATTCGTTAGAGTTCCTTACTGCTTTCATTTGAAAATTTTGTTTTTCTCAAAATTTCGGAAGGGCATGTAGCACTATCAGCTCCCTATACGTATGCCAGTGTGTAAATATACATTTTTTGTTAGATTTATAATTGAACACTACTTATACAGGGTGGTCCAAAAGTTCGGAACGGGCCGAATAAAACAGAAATGCATGCGGTTATTGGGGATGGGGGAAAACCTACCGAACAGCTTTTGAAATATGGTCGCTATCTTGAAAGCCGCCATCTTGGATCGAGATCACATTTTTTAAATGGGAACCTAGGCATGTGACACATGAAATTACACTGGGAAAAGCTCATAAAGACGATGGTAGCATTCATTTTTGCAAAACTATATTCATGTTCATGCTACAGGGTGTTAAAGAAGTGTTTTCAACGGCTTCTCCCATTGTTGCAGGATGTTAGATGATATACTCAATGTGTCTACCATTGTTGGCCAGTGTCATATTGAGTCGATTCACCCATTCCTGATGGACTTTCGATAAGATGTTGGGTGTGATGCTTGCACAGCACTGGACAATTCTGTCTTTCAAATGTTCCATATTATGAACGGAATAGGCCAGTGATTTCACGTGGCCCCACGGATAAAAATCGAGGGGGGCAGGTCCGGCGAGCGTGGTGGCCATTCCACAGCCCCCTGCGACCTATCCACCGATTGGCAAACTGAAATAGTGTCTAACATTGTGACCAAAATACGGGGGAGCGTCGTCATGTTAAAAGAACTCAGGGAAACTGCCATCCTCGATCATGAGAGCAGGAAACACTTGTGTATCCAGTAAGTTCAAATAATCCTCGACATTGAGGGTAACGTCAATGAAGAAAGGTCTTACCACACGGGTTCCCCATATACCACACCATACCATCTCTTTTGAACGGAGGACTGTTCCAGATGTATGCACCCAATGAGGATTCGACTCAAACCAGTATCTCATGTTTTGTCTGTTCACCTCCCCATTGAGATAAAAGTTTGCTTCATCACTGAACAACACCTTGTGAGGGAAGGTAGGGGCCTTGTAACACCTTACGGGACATTTCTTCTGCAAATTCAACCCTGCGGTCAGGATCGTCCTCACTCAGGTGTTGAAGGAACTGGATCCTGTATGGATGCCATTTGTGCCTTTTCAGAGTCCTCATAATGGAAGCACGACTCACACCAGTAACAGCAGCAAGACTACGGGTACTACGGTGCGGACTCAACGTAACTGCCGCCAACACAACTGTTGATGTCGCTTCATCTGTGGCTACCTTAGGCCTACCTAATTTGGGCATGTTTGCAACAGATCCAGTCTCTCTGAACTTAGCGATGAGTTTCCGAACGGTGCTGTCAACAATGGGAGCTCGTTCTGCATGGCGCTGATTGAACTAATCGGCGATGACTTTCGAGCTTCTTTCCCCACGTTTTGCGTGTGTGAGCTCCATTTCTTAGTGCACTTGCAACAATGAGAGAAATCGTTGAAAACACTTCTTTAACACCCTGTAGCATGAACATGAATAAAGTTTTGCAAAAATGAATGCTGCCATCGTGTTTGTGAGCTTTTTGCAGTGTAATTTCATGTGTCACATGCCTAGGTTTCTATATAAAAAAAGTGATCTCGATCCAAGATGGCTGCTTTCAAGATGGCGACCATATTTCAAAAGCGGTTCGGTAAGTTTTCCCCATCCTGAAACTACATGTACACATATAAAATTTCAATAACCGCATGCATTTCTGTTTTATTCGGCCCGTTCCGAACTTTTGGACCACCCTGTGTTCACGGCTAATGATTTCTATACAACCAATTAGCATATGCATCGTTATTATGGCCGGCATGCATGAACTACGCATATCCCGATTCCAAACAACATTGTTGTATTTTTTATTATTTTTGGAATGTATAGCTCAAAGTGCAATGTAACCCTTGCGGCGTGGCTGTTAATGCTTTTGTTTACATCTGTTTATGGTACCTTAGGCAACATATTTATTGAAGTCAGTTGCATGCGCAACACTAGATTGTAAACATGACATATCAATGTTTCATCCAGAATTTCTCGGGATGTAAGGAGTGACCTTCCGAAAAGGCTCCCAAAAGTCAACCTCTCCTAGCGGTAACCTGCATTCGTGCAGGCGAACAAGGCTCTGGCGTCCGCGCCCTAGTACAGTCCTCTGTGAGGTCGTGTGTTGTGCTGTGTTTGTCCGTACGTGTGCTGAGTGTTCATTTACAGCCTCAGATTTTGTCAAAGGAATGAAGATTTTAAGGAGAGGAACTAAAGGCAATTTTGCAGTAACTTTACGATAACAGATGGCAGCACCGTTTGTCGTGACAACCGAGTGCCATGGTGCCAAATCTATGAGTGAATGAAGAGTAGGTACTATTTGTCTAGAAAGTTTATGTTTGTTTGATGGTGGCGTTGCAAGCAAAACTTCAAATATTAAACATTTGAAGGTCACTGAACACACCAGTACCACCTCAAGTTTTTTGAAACTAAGATATCTACCAGTAGGAGCTGTAGGTGAGTGGTAGTCGGCCTCCGTGGCGGAGTGGTTAGCAAAGCGCGCTATGAAGCCAGGGTTTCGAATCCCCGCTAGGACATGGATGTTTGTGTTGTTCGTAAAATGAGAAAACCGAGAATAAAAGAGAAAAACTGATATGTACAAATGTTGAGAAAAAGTGTGAATACCGGGTGATACCACCAAATAAAGGTATTCTTAAAAAGAAAAAAGTGGTCAGTGTTACGGCTTCACGTTCTGAAGGATGCGTGTTCGAGCCTGGTCAAAGAAGTTGTTTTTTGTAGTTACCAATGAAGCTCCAACATGTGTGTATTGGAATCCACATTTTGACAGTGTAATTTTTTTTAGTCTTGTGTAACTATGCATATTCTCGAATACATGGAATGTGGGAAGTGCATACAACATGCATTTTGAATCCATGATTTGACCCGCTAATTTCTAAAAACGTCTTACATTTTTTTCTTTTTCACAAAATCATTTTACACTTGGGGACCAAACATGGAGCTGTTAGACCATATCTACTTTCAGCCTGACTGTAAATTACATGCCTCTACATTTTAAAATAAATATGATTTCGAGTTTGTTTACACAAGTTTGCATTGTCACCTATTAATATGTTTAATTTAATCTGTATCTAAAGATATATTGTTATGGAATCCTAGAATAAGAATGAAACAGACATTTATACTTTTACACAATGTAAATAGAGACGATACTGATTGGCCGAAAACCGATGTGCCTAAAAAGGTGGTCGTAAGAACATTATTTTCGCTATTCTTATACATAGCCACAGATTTTAAAACAAAATTATAATGACGTGGTTGTTAAGGATTTTCAGATTTAGGTTTCCACACAAAGCAAGAACTATAGTTGAATCAATTCAATACACAATATGCTCGTATTAACTCTCTACGTCTTTTTGCATTTATGGCTCGTCCACATGCCTTTCCATATTTTGTAAGAGATTTAATATCAAGTAGTTACTCTCATATCCATTACATTTTTAATAAAAATAGCAGTCGTTTCGAAATGTGTAATTAATTTCATTCTAGGCATACACTAGTTGGCACTGCACTGTAAAAAAAAAATCTACCTTTGATGAGAACCGAACCCGGGACCATTTAGCATGTTGGCAACTTATCATGCCTATAAAGTCATATTTCCACAGCATTTTATTGTCCACATTGACTTCACAAAAAAAATATTATTAAAGAGGGAGAGACGCTCTTTCAATTTTTAAGGAATGTTTGTGCGTAGTTAGGGACTGATAAATGTAGTGATGCAAGGTCGATATTTTCTTCTGTCACTAGGCATGTACACAACGCCTAAAATGACACAATTTTTAAAGGTGCAAAACAACATAAATCATTTATTATTTTAATAGAAAGAATATAAATGGAAAACTGCAAGAGACATCACTTTATGAAATGAGAACTTGCCATGAGGTTGCTAACAATTCCAACATTAACGTTTGCATCTGTGTATAGATTTAGAGGCAAGATTTAATAGCATAGCTATAGCTTAATATAAGCAAATAATCTAGTGATATCAATTCCATGGAAAACACTAGATTCAAATAATAGACTACACTTAGCATTTATTTTATTTTGGTCTCATTTCATGGCTTCAACTTTATTAAAGTAATTTGGTATTCAGCAGTTTAAAAATTATTTGCAATTTGAATAAAAAATAAAATCATTTGTCATCAAATTTGCAATTAATATTTCACAGATTACATTAGTTTGCATCTTTTCGTTTAATAGAAGTGTTGTAGTGGAGATTCGAACTGGAGACCCTTCATGGGGTGGTCAAGTATCATAGTCACTGTACCACACCATATTTCTTGTTCAAGTGTTTACATGCCCCTATCCAATCAAGCACTCGCACTGATCAAGAAATAACGGATCGAAATCACGGGAACAGTGATTGCTAAAATCTACATCACGGAGTACATTGCGACGAAACGCCACTTCAAAAATCATTAATATAACCACTACTTTCTGAAGATACGAAATGTTTTCATTTTTTCACATAGTATTTCAGATATTTGCGGCTACAGCCTGAATTAGTTGTTTTACAACGAAATCTTCCTTACTGGTCATAAAAGAAAAAAATGCACCGGTATTGACAAAACTACCATTTCAGCGCCATCTGTATGCAGCAGTTTGAACATGACGGAGACCTTATATTTTCTGTTATTAACTTAAATACCTTTAATCGTAACAAAATTATAAGGATTCCAGGTTGTAGTGAATAAAACAATCTTTCATATCGGAAAATTTCTTCCTTACTGAATCTATGTTAGTTGTACGGTTATTCAAATGAATTTGGGCCTATGCTTTAGTATGGCTTTAGAACCCCCTTAATCTTTACATGCCAGTCTAGTTAAAAAAAATGTTTAAATATTGGCTTAGAAATTGAGTTAGGAAGTTTTTTAACGGACATGTTTTTCTTATTGCGATTCTGTCTTCAATTTTGTTTCTGCTAAGGGGCTTGTATCCGTATTAAATGACGGGAGCAAGTAGCCAATATGCTGATGCACTATTAATCAACATATCAATCAATCTAACTATTTCTGGTATCTGAGCTCTAATTCTAGAATTGGTTACAGGAACCGAGCATTTAGTGTCTTTATGTCTGACTATCTGTCTATCAGTGCCAACTATCGGTACCTCTACTATAATGGCTAGAAAATCAAAATTCAAATGTCTGGTTCGTCTGACTGTGAGAGGCAATACTCTATCAAAAGTGACTTCTGGATATATCGAAATCCAACATTGAAAATAGCATTTCTCCCGAAAAAATTTAATTAGATTTTATTTCATTCTTATTTCAATAAATTATTAAGTAAAATGCAATAATTAGTTGCTCGAGTTAATAAAAAATAAAAGTAGAGGGATCGAACGCAGAACCTTTGGTGCTTGAAACCAATGCGCTACCACCAGACCGCTACTGTGGCCCGTGAGACGTGCTTGAAAGCTAAACTTTGATGCGTTTTCTCTCGGAAATTGCTGGCTAGTGTGCGCTGGCATCTTGGCATATCAATACCTACGTACCACAGTTCCACTACAGGAAGTCCCGTCCCAAACTCAATTTCCCAAGCGGTGGCCTCTCCTTGTTAGTAGCGTAAAATAGGGTTTTGTGGGCTGAAAGATATGCTAGATTCAAGTGTAATGAAATATTAAATAAATATTTTCGATTCATCTGTCATCTTTGAAACAAAGGGGAGTTAAACAAATTAGAACAACAATCGTCATTATACTGATTTTTGTAACAAATAAAAGCACATAGTTATCTCGACTTGGTTATTTAGAAAACTACAAACGCTACAACGATAAAATTGTGTGTAATGAAATCGGATTCTATTGCTAATTTATTACGATATAAATTATTTGCAACCAATAAGCGGGCGGATAATCATTTGCTAGTGTTCTTATTAGTATCCATGGAGCGAATTGTTACATATTAAACACAGATGCAACTTATTCATTATCGTTGCGGTTAAAAACACTGAATTCTACGTAATATTTGCACCTGAAAGTTAACATATATTAACGAAATAAAGCAAGATAAACTACCAGGATTCAATCCTACGAACCTAAGCTTTTCAAGGAGAAAAATGAAAGAGTAGCATAAACGCCTTAATCCACTAACCCACGAGTGCTTTTGCCCAAAGCCTGCCTTTAGGATGGGCAACTTATTCACTCGCGAATTACCAGATGTAAATAATCTTTAATTATGGCGAGTTTATGGGGCACAGGTGGCTATTACTTTCAATGTCTATGTTTATAATACGAGCTTGAAATCTACAACAGTTTTCAGATAAATACACTTTGAAACATAAACGAACATTACGCTTAAATGTTGGTGTAAACATGTAAACCATACATGCAGTATTACCATTATTATTTTTTTTAAAAAAAATATCTTGCAAAATATATAAGAACATTACACAATGAAAAATGTATGGGTATGATTGCAATGGGTTACCACCTTCTTCTCATTCATTCATACACGCAATGATCCATTTGAAAACAAATCCCTGATGTTTACAAACCAAAACATTGAATTTTAATATAGGTTTGTGAATTGTTTAATGTTTAATGAATTGTTTAAGACATATCAAATTATGGTATAATTACAGAATACCGGAAATATCTCCGATTGCTTTCAAATTTGGTATAGGCCTACTCACTAATTTTGACCTCGAAATCACGAATCTGCAGTTAAAAATTAGCGGTCACGTCTAGAAAATGCGAAATACCGTGCATACATTGTCGATACACTAATATGGTCGCCATGTTTGATGATGTGAACAAGTGAAGTTCGCTATCCGTTCCATGGAGCGTTGCTTTACATGTGACAATATGGAGTCTTAAGTAAATGTGGAAAACATACTTGCCCCACGAACCATTCACGTAAGGTTAGGTTATGTTAGGCAAGGATAGTTAAAATTCAGGGTATTTATAAACATAGTTTTTTTTAACGCTAATCATTGCAAATAATTTGTTGTTTCCTTCATAAATCACCGGTGTTCAGTTCGTTCACGGACCACCTTATTTCTACTGATTTCGCATTTTCTAGACGTGACCGCCAATTTTTAAGTGCAGATTCGTGATTACGACGCCAAAATTAGTGAGTATGCCGAATTTGAAAGCAATCGGAGATACTTCCGGTATTCTGTAATTGCTCCCAAATTATTTATTATATTACGTTTTTAGAACGAACGTGTTCAAAAGTGAGAAACTAAAATTTCTTCAATTCATCTAGCGCAACCTGCTCTCGACAAATCAATATTGTCAGACAACCTGTATCTTGTCACAACCGAACTTGTGTGAGCATATATATGCATTTCAGATTACTAATGAAATATACTTTTCCGTTGTAACATAAGAGTCCCTACATTTGTTCTCCATAGCCACAAATAGTTGTCACATAGAGATTCCTAAACAACTATAGCACACACTGCAATATCGCAGAACCATCAGCATTAATGAAAACCAATTATGAAAGTGTGTATGCTCAGAATTGGAAAGAACAAAAACAATAATGTAATAACTAAAAACTGTGTACAAATTCCCGAATGAATCACTTGCTTCAAAGCTCAACTTCCTGAGCTCACTTCGCCATAATTGTCTATCTCCCCCTCTTCACCCTGAATATTGCGTATAAACGAAACTCTTCAAATCCCCCCGGATATGCTTCATGCCTTCCAGGAAAGATACCCAGGGGGTTGTTAACAAGAGCATGAATGGATGAAGCCAAGCAACTCTGTCGGACAGGGTTTTCGAACCTTCCCTTCCCAAAATTTCCACGTACCTCGTCACTCGGTATCAGAGAACCATTTGCATAACAAAGACTAGGTGATGCAGATTCGTAGCTTTCTGGTTTCTCCCCCCCCTTTTTTTTTTCGCTCCCTGCTGTATTTTGTCGCCTTCCTTTCGCCGTCAATCACCCTTTACTATTCCCCCGTGTTTTCCCCAAACGGGCGATGTGGCTTTCCGGAAAGCGAGAGAACAGGCCTAGGCATAATGCTACTTATTTCTACCACGAAACCGAATGTTCGATTCGTTGCGCATACTGACACCAGGTGGCAGGCGCTAAGGGCAGTTCTGTTTTACGTTCTCGCTTTACCACCCATAGGAGAAAATGAGGTACAAATCCTTCGCCTTTCATGCCAGTGTTTCTTTTTCTTCTTCCTTTCTTCCTTGTGGGAAGACATTCTCTACTTTTTTCTTGCGGCGCACTTTCTTATACATATATGAGACTACATTTGTATAATCTACATTGTTGATAAAGTTTCGTCACATTATGTACAGTCATGGAAAAAAGTTCTTCCCCATAAGGCTTTAATAGGAGCAAGTAATGCATGAGGATAGGCAACACATATTGCACCCTTCGATGATCGGGTGATTTTCCCTGTCTTAACACCGAGAAATGTGTTCCACGCGAAGGTCAACATGACAGGAAAGCAAAGAGGGTCACGTGACTATTGGTTACGTGGAGTGTTGTGCTTCTACACGTCCCCAGTTCTTGATCCACATTGCAGAAAAAGTAGAGCTGCATGCAATATATGAAAATAGGTTGTTTTCAACTACACGCTTAATTATGATTTTCCCAATTGTAAATCTATCAGACGTGTCTCCCGATTTAGTCGGGACAGTCTTTTACTTTAAAATTCCTGTTCGTCATAGGCGTAACTTGACGGGAGCAGAAAGGGAATTTGTAACCCCCCCCCATCATGTTTCTTAAAGCTGCTAAAACAGGAATTAAATACTATGATTTGACGCGTCCAAAAAAAGTATTACGTATATTGAAAGATTGTTCCCAAATACGTAGATAGCAATTTAATACTTTGAAAGTGTCTCAGATTTGTTTATTATGTCACATCTTAGTGTGGCAAAGGTCTACTACAAAAGTGGAATTTCGTAACAGAAATATGAACCCACTCCTTTTATTTCGTAGCCGATTTCATCTTGAAACTGAAATTAAGAATATTAGTTAACAATGTCATTGGTAAACAATAAAAAAATGTGTTAGACCCAATTCTTTAATACCTTATCATAATCTTTATCGCAAGTTTAAATTTTGTTGTAAGTCCACTTTATGCAAAAAAAAAAAAAAAAAAGGTAAAGTGCTCACCTGTCCTTAGCGCTACGCCATGAAGGCGTATAGGGGGTGTGGGGGTAACGCCCCACACTTTCTTGATCCGTTCGTGAGTGGGGGTGATGTGATCAGCATCACGCCCTGACCGCCTTTACCCCCAGGGTTTCCCCCCAGGTACCCATGTCATTCGACGCTGGGTGGGCGCCGGGGCCGCTTCCAACGATAGAAAAGTTCCCTGGTTTGAACCGGCCGGTGATCGAACCCGGAGCCTATAGCATGGTAGTCAGACGCGTTACCGACTGAGTCACCGGCACAAATAGACTAATCTGAACTGCATACAGTTTAAAGTGGGATCCGAACCAATATGTGCTATCACCTGGTATCGTACCCGAGACCCCTTGATTACAAGGCCTTACCACTACGCCATCAGTGAGGAGCACAAAATCTTTGTATTTCGACCTTTTTAAACCTATGTGTATCATATAATAGGTTGTTTAACGTTGCTATGCCTCTATGGATTATATTTAGCCAGTATTCGAGCACATAGCGTCAGGTTTCATAGAATATAAGCTTCTCTTCCATGTTTATGGTTTCCTGTCTGCAGTAGAAAAACTGGCAGGTTCCCATAGCTTTTCTTTCAATAGTCTTACAATGGTTGCATATCATATCACTCAAATTTGATTCATTCGTTTCGAACACAATCCCCGATGGCGCAGTGGGATCGTGGACGCCTTGTAATTAAGGTATCCCGGGTTCGATACTCGGTGGAGGAACATAGTGGTTCGGATCCCCCTTTAAACTATAGGTCCATTCACGATTAGCCTAACAGGACATAAAGTGGACTTAAGACACCAAATCAACCAACCAACACAATCCCGTTATTGTCCAGATTATCGAATCCAGAACCTTCGTTGCGAAGAACATAAGCAGGAAGACAATGTGAAATTACCGAACAGAAACAGAACCTAAAACCTATAATGGATAGATTGGATTAAGTCGACGATACAGCACGCGTTCTGAAATGAAGAAGAATACGAAAGTTGAAGGACCTCTATACGCACCCACTTTTCCTCCACTCAATGGGGAAGATATCCTTCTAGCTGAGAAGCCTTTACGTAGGAGTGCCCTGAGGGAACTTCAAGGCCACGACGATAAAGTGTTCTACGTGCAATGACGGGACCAAAACATACGTCAGATATCTGTGTTCCTCCTTATTTCGTACGTAATTGATAACTGGAACACGTGACCTCGTCTTTGGTAGAGCAGAAGGCTGCTTGCTTGCCACCACCCTTTAGTTCAGTGACCTTCGCCCGTAGTCAGCAAGAGTGAATGACTCACCAGATACTTGTTCTCTGTGAGGCTACACGAGAATAGATATTTCGTTAGTGGATGTAAGTATTGTTTCATCTGCAGTTATATCAGTTAACATTTCAATAGTTTCCTAATGATTACGTTAGTGATAAACATGTAAATTAGTTCTCGAGAGTGAACGTTTTATCTATTTGAACGGGGGATTTTTATACAGCCTGCATGTATTATTTTTTCCTGAAACAAGAAGAAATTCGAAGACGCGAAAAGAGTTGAATAAGAGTAGTTAACAAAAGGAAGAAAGAGAAGTAGGGGAAAGAGAAAACCAAGCGAAACACGGACGCCTTCTCCAGAATTTCAAATCTCGTTACATAAGGTTCTGGGTTGGAGTCCCGAACAGGCATGACTTTCTTTTTCTTGCCATTTTATCTGCTTCATTTCATCATAATTAATCGTTATGGTTTACCTGCAGGGGAAGAATAATGACAATAATTGCCAATACAAAGCCAAAGACAAACAGAACAACTCGATTACGCAGGTGCCAAGAAGAAACGAGACTTGACAGTGTCTCCGTCTCTCGGTTTGTCGAATTGAAAATTGCTCTCCCGTTCTCGGTCTCAACTAGTTAAATATAGAAATCGAAAATGTATGTGAATGAATATACATGTATTTAATATATTCCGGTTTTGTAGGAGATTTCGTGAGAGATGAAATAAGTACTCTTCCATCGTATTTATTTTTATAATTTTTATTCCCTGTTCGATGATCGCGACGATAAGGACGAGTGACCATTACATGAAATTGATGACGAAATAGTCAAACACCCCCGACAAGGACGGTACTCAAACCCGGGAACTTTGGCGACGATATCGAATGTCAAGCACTTAATGAGCTGGACCACCGAGCCTGCTTAATGTTGTTTCTGTCAGGTAATTCGTAATAACTGTCAATATCCCACATTCACTATCATTTGCTTCATAATTTATCTTATTGTTGTGATTAACCTGAATTCAAAGAATTAGTTGAAAGGCAAAAATGCAAGATTGAATGTTTGATGTTACTTCGTGCCGAATAATATGACGTGGTATTATGATATGAATTTATTAATCATATAATATGCCTATTTATCCCAATTGAGCACACAAAATATGGTATAATGTCCACTCCATGGAGGAGTGGTTAGCACAGCGCGCTACGATGCCATGGGCCCCTGGTTAGAATCTCGACTTGGGCGTGGGTGTCCTTGGTAAGTGTCCCTTCATCAATTTCATCATAGCATCACTCATCTTCATCGTCGCTATTTTCCAAAAGTGAAAGAATAGCAAATCTAAATAACAAACATCCAATCAAATCGAACATCTCCACAGATTTAATTCTATACGGTACCAAATTCCCAGTTTATTACTGCATCTAAAGTCATTTTATAGCATCTCAATTGTTTTCCGATTCGAAAACATTTGGAATGCTGTTTTATGCAGTTGATTGTGCATTGTTTCTTTGTTTGGATTGTTTAATTAACGTCGCATTAATTAGTTTTAGATCAATCGTGACAGGGGGAAGCAAGAGCACAAAGGAAGCGAAAAAGACAAGGAAGAGACCACGGCTTTCTTTAAAGATAGCATCCCGTGAATACAAATCAAGTGACTGCAGAATATTATGAATAAAATTTATTTCGCTTTTTCCTTTTATTTCTGTTTCAGTTATTTTACTTCGCTTTTCTTCTACCACTCGCGTTAATCGTGTCGGTGAGGAAGAATTATAAACTCGTGAAATGGACGATGGTACAAAAAAATATATGCCTCTCCCACGGTTCGAAACTGTCAGTACAAAATATTGTCTTATTTTTAAAATTTACGAGCAAATATGGTTTGTCACGTAGCAATTTTCGCTTATCTCTTTTTCAAGGGGTTCCATTGCTTCTCTGATGTCGTAGTGGTAACGTCTTCGCCATGTAATGAAAGGCTTCCGAATTCAATACCAAATAGAGAGGATTTGGTTCGGATCCCATTTTAATCTGTAGGTCCAGTGCATGAACTGGACTTAAACAATTAACGTGTGGCATGTGGTCTGTGATGAGAACCATCATTTCAGCGAACCTTCGTGACAATGACTCTAATATCATTCGAAAGAATAGTATTTCCTTACGAGTAGCTCTTGTCAAGAAACCAGTTCCTGAAATTTTCTTCTGGAGGCCTCGTAGCACCCAGCTGTTTGTTGTGGCTGGAGCACGAGTCATGTGACTCATGCTATCAAAGCTCAATCCTTCCCGAGAACTCAGAATCACCAGGCAAAGTTAAGCGAATATTTTGTTATTTGGGTTGCATAAACAACAGGCTTTAAGACGTTACGAAATTCTACGTCCCGTGGCCCAGGTAATTTTTTCTCTGACTGTACCAGGTGGTTATAATTAAAGTGACGGTGTTCAGAGTGGTACAGCACGGGCTGTAATGAGAGTATCAGTCTGAAACTTCGTAGATATGCCAATGAAGGAATGCGCTCGCAAATTATGCAAAAAAGTTCCAATTCTCGCCACCAGGGTAAAAAATGGCGCTGTAAGCAGTCAAAACGTGGTATAGTTACAAGAAAAAGGCAGGAAAGATCGAACACATGAGAACAATGGTTCTGGCATGTTTATTAGGAACTATGGTTACAAGAACTGTTCAATATTGCCTCCCAATTCAGCAACATGCTGCATCCGTACCGCGGCATGGTCGACGGTTGCTCGCAGCATGTCTGGTGAAATCTGAGCGACATGTCGTTGTATGCTAGTCTTCAGATCAGACAGAGACCGGACATGTTCCTGATATACACGATCTTTTAAATATCCCCACAGCCAGAAGTCACATGGATTAAGGCCGGAGGATCTGGAAGCCATGTTGCTGAATTGGGAGGCCATATTGAACAGTTCTTGTAAACATATTTCCTAATAAACATGCCAGAACCATTGTTCTTATGTGTTTGATCTTTCCTGCCTTTTTCCTGTAACTATACCACGTTTTGACTGCTTACAGCACCATTTGTTACCCTGGTGGCGAGAATTGATTTTTTTTTTTTGCATAATTCGCGAGCGCATTGCTTCATTAGCATATTTACGAAGTTTTAGACTGCTACTGTCATTACAGCCCGTGCTGTACCACTCTGAACACCGTCACTTTATTTATAACCACCTGGTATATAGTCTCGATCTCAGCTTGAAATTCAAATTTAACAATAAATTAGAATATAAAATATTTGAAAATCTCTACGAATTCAATAATGCTTGCTCTATCTTGTGACTTAATCAGGCAAATATTGTCTGAATGTAACCAAACCCCTGATTTATTTATACGTGTATAGGTGTAATGTGCAAATGATTATGTTTTTATTTTGTCTTAATAAGTATTTTTCTTATTATTTCGAGAGATAAGACGTGTCCGAGACTTTTCTTCCCAGACTTAGACGAGAATGCGAGACGAGACCGAGAGTAAGATAGGAATTAGCAACTCGAGGTGCGATAGGTTGAGGATTAAGAAACAATAATGAATTTAAAGTAAGAATATTAGGGACTGGTTGTGGAATACACTGTCCTGTCTTACCAATGGTTGTACAGAAGGTTGTTCGGGATCTCTGGTGACGATTTTGAAAGCCGCTGGCAGCGCTGTTATCAACGTCAGTCCGTCCAAACGGTGCATGCTGAGTCACGTCAGTACCGAGAACGCGTGTGCAGAGTGTTGTGCCCTTTACCTACAACGATGCCGAAGAAAATTGAACCATACTGGGAGGGCTACATAACAGCCCTTTCCGATGCTAAATATAGCTATTCGGCAATCAAAGGAATGTGCAAGAAGCGTGGTTTTGTGATATCGAAGAACGGGATAGGTGCGGTATTGAACAAAAAAGGCAAAGGCCGACTGGGCCTAATTCCACAGGGGAAAAAACAGGCAAATCCACGAGCAGCTACGAGTCGTACACCGGACATAGTGAGAAAAGTGAAGGCCCTTGTGTCAGGTGGTAACCCTGCCCCCCAAAAGAGTATCGCACGTAAGTTGGGAATGTCTGTGTCAACAGTGAACACCATAATCAAGAAGGACCTGCAACTAGAAATGCGGCATAAGCGGCGAGTTCACAAGCTGTTGCCTCGTCACATTGCGGAACGTCGCACGAACGCTAGAAAGCTCTATGAGACCTATCTTGCAGGGGAGAGATGGAAAAATGTGGTGACATTAGACAAAGCATATGTCTACCTTAGTGACTGTCACAAACCCCGCGCGATTTACTACCGCCCTCACGACAAAAACAATTATCAAACATTGTATCGAGAATGCCAGGAAAGTTTTCCACGGGGTTTCATGATCATCGCTGGATACTGCTATAATGGCAAGCTAGCAATTCGCCGTGTAGCTAATAATGTGAAGGTGAACTCCACGTACTATCAGGATGAGGTTTTAACACCCATTTATAACATAGATATCCCGGCACTGTATGGGGGCGTCAAAAACCAGGTCTGGGTGCACCAACTTAAAGCATCCAGCCATAACTCCCGTTCGACTCGTCTGTTCTTACAGTGAATGGAGGTGGAAACTGGCATCCGTGCAATTCCTTACAGCGACATTCCGGTCAAGGTGCCAGATGGGTCACCCATGGACTTCTGTGCATTGGACTCCTAAAACGGGCCTTAGGAAAGAGACGTCCACGCACTCTCAATGGCCTCTGGAAAGCCTGTCAGGAGGAGTGGGAAAAGTTGGACATGATAACTCTTCGGAAAAGTCTGTTGCAATGGAAATTACGTTGTCGGGCTATAGAGCGGAATGCTGGTTTTCCAATTGAGCATGATCGTTGGTTGCGACATGGGTTTTCATGAACTTATCACCCTTCCAACATTGTCCTCAGAGATCCCGAACGACCTTCTGTAATGACAGAGAGACAGAGATAGATAGAAAGAAAGAGAGAACATACACACACACACAACCTGACGGCTATGGATACTTGCTAGAAACTACATTCCTCTATTTCATTTTTAATTACAGTCACGGACATTGCTGGGTTGTAACAAAGCAATTCACTTTCAATTCGCTACAACCCAGAAGTGTCCGTGACTGTACAATGCAGCTCAGTTTAGAGATACACTATATTACTTAATGTTCAAAACTAAAGTATTTAGCATATCTCATTGGATAAGAGTGAAAATATGGTGCTGCCTTCACTGTGAAACTTGAATATCTTCCATGGTTCCTAATCAGAACCTGGCATGTCGTGTTGTTAATTTATGTTACATTCAGCTTTTACAATATTTGGACTGACAGACGGACATAATCATCGAATAAGGGTAACCTATACGATGCCGCTACTCTAACTTATGTTTTTTGTAAAATTATTAACTACCAGAATGTGGATTTCACTGCTTTTGGTTCCACTGATCACCTCTTTTACATCCAATCACATCCTGAGGTCCAGAACTCCTAACAACAGCAGCAATTAATTACATGGCCTCAGAACATCGTCAGCATAATAGCATCACAACTGAGAAGAATAGCGAATGTTATGAACACAGATAGCTGGAATTGTGCCGTACGTATATTAGCATATTCCGAACATTTATTTCTCGCAGACGTGCTACATACATAGCATTATTCTTGGCAGCAGTCTTACTCTCCGAGACCACATCAATTTACTGCCAAGAAAGCTCGCCAAAATAGCTCCATTTTGTCCTTTCTTCCATGTGCTAGCTACAAGAATTCTCCCCTTTACATCTATAACATGATTACTTTGCCCCAAATCTGACGTACGCATATCTCTTTTCATTCGGTTGTTTTGCCACTCAATTTTTTCACAGCGTGCGTACAGTGGGATCCATGAGTATTGCCATGCAAATTGTCCATCACCATGTTCGTGCATTTTATTTGACCCAATAAGAGCTTCAAGAATTAAAAGAAAACTCAAAACAAGCTATTGACAACTTCTGCACCTTCATACATAAAAATCCATCGCTTAAAAACACATAGGATGTGAGAGAAAAAATAATGAAAATAGTCATGGACAATTTGCAAGGTAATATTCATGGATCCCACTATACAAGAGAAGCAAGAGAATGACATCGTTTTGTTTGGATTTAGGTTTCTTGCAATTTGACATTTGTGTCATGATATTTGTACAAGTTAAACATGTAGTTTAACATATTTATAAAATTATCTCTGCTAGAAATTGATGAAATGTTATTGCGTTTATTTGCTGCATGCTGTATGACGGAAAACAAATATTAACTGCGTATTTTAATGTTTATATTTTCAATATACTCAGCTGTCCTTGTATTTACAGTATTCGAATAGCTTTGCACTACAGTTCGTATAATTGCAATTACTGGAACGGTAATTCGACCTAAAAGCTCTTCACTGTTCTGTAAACATTTTGCACTAATTGTATAACAACATTCGATCAATTCACTATATTATTTGAAATAATTTTGATAACATAATTTATGATTTAGAGGTGGTTCGTGGACATAATGGTTCGTTTCTATATTCTCCAAGTACAATATTTGCATAATAACTGTTTGAGAATGTTATTTTAAAATTAACTGTAAAATGGCAATACATTTTCATGTACTTTCAGAAAAAGATAATGCCAGATGTATTTCTATAAATAATTTGAAAAATTTGAAGACAAAATATACTTTTACATACAAATTATTTGTAATTGTTAATATAAATTACTTCACAATTTGTTATCTTCAAAATAAACTGTAAAATGTCAAGAAATCGTATAAATTTTCAATATATGAAAATCAAATACATTTCGATAGATAATTAAAAAAATGGAAATAAAATGTAACTTAACATGTAGTTTTAATATAAATTATACCACAATTTATTATCTTGAAAATAAACTGTAAAATGACAAGATATCATATAAATTTAATGATTGAGAATCACAGATATATTTCTATAGCTAATTTGAAAATGTTGAAAGTGAAATGTTAATATACGTGTGATTTGTAACTGTTAACACAATTTATTTGACAATTTATTATCTCCAAAATAAACTGGAAAATTGCAATAAATAAATAGAATTTCAAAAAACGAAAATCACAGATATATTTCGATAGATAATTTGTAAAAATTGAAATGAAATCTAAATTTACACATGGAAAATTTTATTTGCAATCTTAATACAATTTACTTCACAATTTATTATTTGTGAAATGTTTATATACACAATAAAAATGATTTGTAACTGTTAACATAATTTAAGTCACAATTTATTATCTTTAAAATAAACTATAAAATGTCAGTATATCGTATACAGTTTCAAAAAAATGAAAAATCATAGGCATATATCTATAGATGATTGGAAAAATTTGAAAATAAAATCTAGACGTGCAGAATCGAAAATACTGTAATTCTTAATATAATTAGTGCACGCCCATATATTTAAAGAATTACATTTTATTGTTTGGAAACCGTTTAAAAATAACAAAATATAATTATAATCTATAGTTATTATTAATATTTGAGGTATTTAAGTTTTAGTATCCCCGTACTGATGAAAACTGAACCCTTCCCTATATATACGGCTGTGACGGTAATGCTTGTTCATTTGGAGATTAGTTTAAATTCCAGGCGGATGGCGTTCATCTGCTCATCCAACAGCGACGGCTTGCCCTCTGTACCAGGAACACCATTGACACAAACAGCGCGGTACCTCCGCTCTTTACGTACCTTGTTTGTCAAATTTGTTCCAGACCTTTTGATATATTAGTCCTGTTTCCTGTTTCTGGAGATGGGGGAGTTGACGGGAAACTGGATTCCCATTTCGATGCAAATCGTGTAACGAAGTGTTGAGCGCTCGCAAGCCCACAAAGGTCTCACTTTCCTCGAAAAGAGTGTCCCTCTCCCCACCAGACAGGTGTTCAGCTTTTTTCCCCTTGCATTGTTCTCTGAACTCTTGCTTTGAAACTCATCACAACCTGTAACTTTTCCTTCGGCTTATAAATATACAAGAGCTTTAAGATTGGCTTCAACACCTTCGCCTTATAACTTGCAAATATCGAGCGTCCACACAAGGCCTTTCTCCGAAAGTGGCATCCTTATTCAAAAGATGAGACGGAGAGAGAGAGAGAAGAAGTTTGTCGGAACAAGACGAGGGCAATTTATCTTGCGGTCTTCGAGGCATCTCTTAGTCGTCAACAATCCTCACCCTATCGAGGCGATTGTCTTCGGCAGTTGTTGAAGCCCCAGGTGATCGTGAAAGACTAAAAGAACAAGGAGGAAAGGAGGTGAAGAAGAGTACAGTCTTCTGGTTATAAGAACTCCTTCCAAATTAAGGTTTTGGGAATCCCATCAGTCGACACCTTTCATTTTCTCAGAAAGACATTGAGTTTAATTAAAGCCCATCCTCTCCCACTCCCCCTTTCTTAAGTGCAATTGGATGTGCAAAGGGGGTGGGGATGGGGTGAGAAAAACTGGGCCAATGAGATCTGCCGGAGCAAGAGGAACCTTCTAATTGCAAATATCTCGCGAAAGGTTCTGCCTTGGGAACAAATGATGTGGAAGGAAAGAGGAGCGAGTGACTTCAAAATGGAGATAATATCCTTTGCAAGGGATCCGCCCTTTGTCTGCTGAGTAGCTATATTTTGCCGGAAAATGCTCTACGCATGTATAATGCTTTTAACTTCTGGTCGTAGGTCGCGGTTTCTGGATATTACGCTGCGCTGTATGGGGAAAAAAGGAGCCTAAGCTTCGTTTTTCGTTATCTTCAAAGCGATTTTCCAGAGAGCACAAAAGCTTATCACTCTTTCAAGGTTTTTCCAGTACTTTGAGTAAGAATTCTCTTGTTGTCCATCCACATTTATTCAATTATAGTAATTTGAGCAAGGATTTTTATACATTCACATCTATTCAACTGTAGTCATTAGAGTAAGGATTCTTGAATTGCTTATTCACATGAATTCAGTTCTGGTCACCTGAATAAGGATCCTTGTTTTGTTCATCCAGATTTATTCAATTCTAGTCATTTGAGTAAGAATTCTTATACATTAGCCCCATCAACACTACAAAATATAGATACATATACAATAGTCATTAGAGTAAGGATTCTTGTATTACTTATTCATATTTGTTCAACTTTAGTAATTTGAGTAATTCTAGTGTTGTTTATTAACATAAATTCAATTCTGGTCACCTGAACAAGGATTCTTTTGATATTCATCTACATGTTCAATTCTAGCCATTTGAAAAGGATAACTTTGTATTATTATTTATCCAACAATAGATTTCAAATTTAGCACTTGGCCAACAAGAGAAAAACAATAACATGATGTAAAATATCAAATTGATTTACAACGTCTATTTGTTTTAGTACGCGTAGATTAATCTGTGGAACAGATAATGCTGGATGAGATATAATGTTGGTTTCGGGTAAGCGAAAAGTTGAAAGCTTCGGGAAATACAGGAATACATTCGAAAGTAAATTTGTTAGAGTTGTGAAACTTCCATGTTGCCATTGACCGTTTTATAAAAGAATACGCGTATGTGATCAGCAATAATAGTCTCTCGCCAAGGGATATAGAGATAACCTCTTTCCGGTGTTCTATAGATATAATTCTGTCTGGAACAATGACTGGGAAGAAATTTAGAACGAAGTCTAGTCTTGCTAGATTTGAGGAACATGCCATGGTCCTACCAGAGCAGAGAATTCAATTTTAGGAGGAATTGTACTGAGAGCAGAGAGGTTGGTATTTTCTGTAAAACGATAGAGCAAAACCCAGTACAAACTCACACGGAATCCTTAATGACTATGGAGAAATGCTCAGAATTGGAACGTTACTCCAGGTTCTTCTGTGCGTTAGCTTTTTGAATGCAAGCATTTTTCTATGAATTATTTTATGTTTCGTGTGTTTCTCTAATATGATGTTCACCACAGTACATTTTTTTATGGTTTAATTTTAAGTTTCTTAATACACACCACTTTATCATGGAATCTATGATCTTTTTTAGAAGTGTCATATCACATTTGCCTAAGGTTTCTTCTGTTGTTCATTCACAGTTTTCAGTTCTAGTCATTTAACATATTCTTGCGTTATTAACTCATATTTTCCAACTCCAGTTATTTCAGTAAGGATTATTTTGCTGTTGGTTAACATTTGAGTAAGGACTCTTGTGTTATTAATTCATGTTTTCCAATTCTAGGCATTTGAGTAAGGATTCTTTTGTTGTTGGTTCACAGTTGAGTAAGGACTCTTGTGTTATTCATTCATGTTTTCCAACTCTTGGCATTTGAGTAAGGATTCTTTTGTTGTTGGTTCACTTGGTTCACAGTTGAGTAAGGACTCTTGTGTTATTCATTCATGTTTTCCAACTCTTGGCATTTGAGTAAGGATTATTTTGCTGTTGCTTCACGTTCATTCAATTCTAGTCATTCGAGCAACAATTCTCGTGTTGTTCATAAACATTTATTCAATTCCATTTGTCTCAGTAAAGATTAGTGTGTTGTTCACCCACAATCATTCATTTCTAGCAATTTGATTAAGACTGCTCATGTTCATCCACATTTGAATCAATTCCAGACATGTCTCTTATCATTTCACACCCCTCCAAGAAAAGTTTAATCCTCACACCTATTAGACCGTAAGATTCAGAACAGTGCAAAAACCTTAGACTAATATCACATTCAGCTGTCGTGCGTGATAATTGCCCCCGAACTAAAACATTTTAGGGGAAGTTTACCCTCGCACCCTGAAGCTTTTCCGTTGATATTCTTCTCCCGGGGGTTGGCGAGGAACAGTTAATATTGAACGACCTCTTGGCCAAGCCTTTTCCTGCCTTTTTCCTTCCGTCTATTCTATATGCAATCCTCCTCACCCCTTCCACCCCCAATCCCTCCAAGCATGACCATCGTTCAAAGTGCCGCCGCTAGGGGACTCTGCGAGTGTTTCAAGTGAAATACGGCCGTTAAAAGTTGGAGGGGGGGATGGAAGGCTTGGAACTTCTTCGCGTGCTGGTTTAAAGGTGGGTGCGTTGCACATGATGAACAGCCCAGCTTCGGGAAAATGCTAACGGACTACTTAACACGTCGTTCGGTTCAGTCGCCCTCTAGGAGAGCCGAAGAAAGACGATAAGAACAGGACGAAAGAAGATAAAAAAGAAGGACGGAGAACGTATCTGCTTCAGAACCGTGCGCCGTTTCTTGGTATTAATCATTCCTTGGAGGTAATGAATAACAGAAAATGATAACTTTTTCTCTTTACATTTTACAATCCGTATGAACCACGAGTTATATGGTAACCATTATACAGGGTGATTCAAAAGTCTCTTGACTTTTTCCACATATCGCCAATGAATGGTTTTCAGGATGGGATGAAACACACTGTTGTTTTCCAGCAAGACGGTGCACCACCTCATTTCGCCAGAATCGTTCGTTCGGGACTACCTCGCTGAAACCTTCCCCGATAGGTGGATCGGCCATGGTTCGCCAAGTCTTTGGACGACTCGCTTTCCAGACCTGACTCTCCTAGACTTTTTTGACTGGAGGTTTCATTAAGTCTAGGGTGTACCAAGTAAAGATCATTACCACAAAGCAACTGACAGCGAATAGCTGCAGCAACAGGGAAGCAGCAGCGGCGACTTGTAAAAATTATTGGGGGGGGGGCTCTGATCACTGAAATAAATGAATGACTGACTCACTCCCTCCCTTTTTTTTTAAATTAAAAATTACGTCTTCTAGTAGAGTTTTTAAGCAGCTATTATTCCTCATGCAAATCAAATGTAACATAAAAAACGTTTAGAAAATGTTTCAAAGTCTCTTTATGTCTTTTGTGTCTGCTCATTTGTTTTTTAGATAACAATTAACATTTTTATTGAAAAGTATGTATTTTCATTAAGAGGCCAGCCTAACAGTTGTATGCCTTTGTAGCCGAGCGTGTTGTGTGGACGATTCAACTCGCTTTGATCCGGAGTTCTCGGGTTCGAGTCCCGGCGAGTGTTTTAATGTCCGCAACAGACCTGTAAAGAAAGGACATGTGACGGGTGCAAATAGCCTTTGATCATAGCCGTTCCCGCTTTTGCAATACAGAATTTTCATAAGCTTTCCTTGCGTACTTTACTGCAAGCCAGTGTTAAATAAACTCAAAGACTTTAGAATTATTTTCCCCTTATTCTTTGGACTAGAGGAAGAGATTTCGAAGATAACTAAATATCGTACATATCAGTATTGCCTGAAAGTCGTGCTTACGACCTCAAATTGTTCAGAATTCACTATACAACATACTGGTATATTTGTCATATCACCTCGTCATTTTGAAACTCTTTTTAATAAAAATGTTAACAATACTCAATACTTATTACATAGTAATAAGTTATGTGTTTTGCTGTCTACGGTCATAGACCCCCCAAAGTTGAAGGTTTAGCGGTCTCAGCCACCCAAATTTGATGGTCTAGAACATTTTAAATGTGTATTTAAAGTTAAGTTCATGTGGCATAATTCAGAGTAATCTTTACAAGAGAAGCAAAATAATACATTAGATCCTCTTAAGCAAAATTATTTGGGGAGCTCTGCCCCAACATCGTTAACATTGGGGGACTCTAGCCCCCCCAAGCCCCATGGAGTCGGCACCTATGCAGGGAAGGTTAAGTCAGCTATGTTGGAGCATGTGTTCCAGTCTACGAAGGAGAGCACCCACCTATGCCTAGACTTACAGGGCCACCACATTGAAATGTACTGTGCTTGTCTTCTAATCTAGAGTTCTTTTCAGCAGTAATGCCAATTTTGTCAATAAAATGCTTTTTGATTAAAATGTGAAGAGACTTTTGAATCACCTGGTATTTTCCATCCCCATTCGTTTTAGCTCCATGAAAGTAATTTGATCCAATTCAGGACTTTGCATTCTTTGGTTATTTTTCGTTGCATTTCTACCTCTCTAGGTTAACCACTACGATGATGAAGGGCGAATCAAAACAGACGTGCCGACCTCCGTGGCGGAGTGGTTAGCACAGCGCGTTCCGAAGCCAGAAGTCCCGGGTTCGAGTCCCGGCCTGGGTTTGGAACTTCATCCCCTTCATCAATTACATCATATCATCACTCACCCTCAACTTCCCGATTAGCCAAAAGTGGAAGAAAAGCGAAGTGATATAAATCAAATCAAATGAAATCAAGAACAACCACCCGAGCATTGTTGAAAGTCGAGAATTTTAATTCTTATTACTCTTGCATTGATAAACTGCTTTAAAAATTATTCAACATAATATAAACTGCCCTTTACCCCAATGATCAGTCCGCCCTTGGTCTAATTGTCGACCTTACTTTGATGTCTGATGTCGAATTTCCTTACAAACTCCCAGTAAAGTGACTCTAGCGACCTCCAGGCCTCCCATCCAATTTATAGTTGAGTAGCCTAAGACAAGCTGTATATGTTGCTGACCACACCACCTAAACCTTTGCTGGGATCGAGAAAGTATACGCAACCTTACGCAGCCGCCATTCGGGTCCAGAAAACAATTTTTCTATTTTAAATTTTGTTCAGAGTCTTCAATTTGTTTAATCAATCTAAAAAATGATCACTATTATCGCCCCACTGCAATGAAAAATATAGGATTACAAGCTTAACCATGCGGAATGTTTCCCGAACGAATGACGTTCAGATTCTATAGAATCCGTCCTTTTGATGCACATATCCAATAGATATTAATCACAGCTCTTGTTCAATTTTCGCAGGTATTCAGGCTTTCAATAATCTGATAATAACTAATAAGCTGATTGGTTTTTATTGGAAAAATATTCTTCTATGAGAAATTTTTTCTATCATGTATTTTTAAAAAGAAGATGTCGTGTATAAACACCAACGATAAAGGCACGAAAATGGGGATAACTGTATATACGAGGTTACATCAATAAGTTGCAAGTGTAAGAAATTATACAAATTTAGTTCTGTCCATATGCTCACACGACCTTCAGCCAGTAAAATACTTTTATTTGGTCTCTAAATCACCTAAAAATCTCGTCGCCAGACTCATTTCACGGAGATGAATGTAAAGACCGAATGAGCTCGAGGCAAGATCCGGTGTATAAGGTGGCTGAAGCCTGAGCTAAACTTATTCACGACCATTTAATTCCACCTTGTAAAATAAAGTAATACGCTTCTCTGACACAGTGTTCAGGAATTTGGTAGACAACCAACAACCGTTGCCAATAAAGTTAAAGTGAATTTTTTTATCAAGAACAAACACCCTGGACTGTTCAGCAACGTATTGAAGTATAATGAAGACATAATTATAACGATGAATAATTAGAATTTTTATATGATATCAATATTAACTTATTAATAGTAACTCTTGGAATGGATTTCGATAATTGAATCGTACATACTGACTAACCGTATGTATAAGAAAATTGTTTGTACTAAAAAACAAGCACACAATTACTTGATTTTTACTAGTGCCTTTAAATTTCAATAAAGTGTACTGCTTTGTTTTTTTTGTAAATCAAATGAAAAGAGGTACTAATGTATATTTTACGTATGCAAGTATGTAGGATCTTTACTACGTATGGAATGCATTTTAATATATATTTTAGCTTAGGTAATTTAAGCAATATTTGCTATACATTTATTTCTTAATGAATTTAGTTAATTGAAAACTTTGGAATTCACTACTAGAGATCCTACGCTATTGATCTGATGATGGAACCAAGGAGAAACTTATCTATTTATAGATATTTGCTTATGTTCTTTGAATAATCAAATGTGCTATAATTGTACTTATCTGTAGTATAGAAAATGTGTTCAAATAATCACAGTTAATAAGACTGATGTAAATAATAAAACTGACTTCAAGTTATTTCCATGATATTCGGGAAAATGTATCGTATAAGTCACAAACTGCTATTTTCTGTTGCCTTCATTGCTCTGAATAAATTAAAGAAAATATTACCAGTATAATTCTTTGTTGGACATGTATAAAGATTCCAAACAGAGATGATTCAGGGATTCCTGCAATGTTTTCTATCTATAAATATTGTTATTTTGTTTTATTTAAAGAATAAACATAAATAACTGCTTGGTGTAAAATTGCCGTTTTTGACTTAAGTACTTTTTCCATAACAGCCTAAAGTTTTTGCTTTGATACCTGAATGTTACTGATCAAAACATGCTTATTTCAGAAGCAATAATCGTTTCACCTATCATGTAAGAATGTTTTAAAAATGATGGGTAAAATCTATGAACATGGACTCATGTTATGCACGAAAACACATGGTATATCATCGTATTCTTCGTGCAAAACAAACATCTTACTCTATATACATAGATACACCCCCCCCCCACACACACAGAGTGTCAAAACCTGTGTATGTACAGTACTGCCATCTGTTACCATTTACGAAAAACATGAAACGGTGTCGCGCACATGCACGTGGACACAGTAAACAAACATGGCGGAGTGGACTCCACAACAGAAGGTGTTCTGTGTGTTTTGATTTGTCTAATTTAAGTCCGTGATCCTAGTGCAACGTGAATTTCGTAGTGACAGCGTCGGATCCAGTATCTCTCATTTTGTGATGTGTAATGGCAAAGTATTGTGCATCAGGATACACCATTATTCCCAATAAATTCTTGGTCAAACAGATTTTGGGACCATTTCTTTTATTATAGCTCTAAGCCGGAAACCCTGTATATATTCACATACATATAATAAAATTGAGATGTAATAATGCTATACAGTAGCATAATAAGAGTACAAATTATGGGTTCGCCCAATATTAGTTTCTTGAAACCGTCAGCGACAATAAAGGCTACAAAAAGCATCAAACAATTATAATTAAATGAATATTCATAACGTCTGGTTACATACTAAATATGAACACTGTATAGATAATTAAATATGTGGAGAAGAGAAAATTCCCCACAAGCATCCTCTAGGAAAGAGAAAAAAACTATTTTGGAACTGTTCGAAATCCACTCTGCACAAATTAACCGAAGGGCCAGGAGCAAAACTTTCCCCACTTTCTCCCCTTTTCTCTTCAGAGAGCATTTCCCATTCTCTCCCCTATACGAAGCCAGCAGAAACCTTTATTAAAAAAAGACCTATATTAACCTTTAAAATTAAATTTTCAACAGGATATTCCGCGATAAAAAAAAACATCCTCGAGAAACTTTTATTAAATTTTGTTGCTTTCATTATTCCACTATTTTGGCGCCGAGGAATGTTGGGTTATATAAAAAAAATGAATGAGTGACAGCTTCACTGAGGCCAGTTCTTACGTAATAAAGTATAAATAGTCATGTTCAGAACTTGTTAAATATGTAGGTATTGGGCAAAATCCAAGTTGAATTGTATTATTAATAACCACATAAGTCTCAAAATGTTTTACTAAGGAACCTATACCAAAGTGTTTGGAAGTAATGTTACTTAAACCAGCTTTTTAGTAACAGTCACTTCCGCAGTAACCGTAATTCATGTACTTTTAAATGAGTAAGGCAACTGTAATTTAAAATCATATGTTTTCGTTTACTTGTTCTTTGTGCGTGCCGGAACGACGCAATCTTCGTGGAAGTAAGGTAATGCACGGTATTTGACGCAAAAGAAGATCCCTACTTTGATGGATGCTGAATCTTGAACTTGTATGATAGATATATTGCTGAGAAATGGAGATGAAAGAGATAAACAGACATAGATAGAGAGAGAGAGAGCCAGACATAGTGGAAGAGATAGAGAGAGAGAGAGAGAGAGAGAGAGAGAGAGAGAGAGAGAGAGAGAAAATGAGAGAAAGAGAGAAAGAGAGAGAGAAAGAGAGAGAGAGAGAAAGGAGTGACTTCCTTCTTTTCTCCTTTCATTTCAAAGTAGAGAGTATTTTAAAAAAAGGCCACAGAGAGAGAGAGAGAGAGGGAGGGAGAGAGAGAGAGAGAGAGACGGAGAGGGAAAAAGGGAGAAAGGAAGACAGAGAAGGAAAGAGAGAGAGAGAGAGAGATAGAGAAATACAAAGACAGAGACATAGATAGATAGAGAGAGAAAAGGGAGGGAGAGAGAGAGAGAGAGAGGGAAAGGAGTAACTTCCTTCTTTTCTCCATTCATTTCAAAGTAGCGAGAGAGTATTTAAATGTAGGAAGGAGAGAGAGAGAGAAATAGAAAGACATAGATAAAGTTAGAAA